>NW_026068105.1:2732047-2831746 GCF_014885135.2 Alexandromys fortis
GGAGGTGGGGGTGGGGAAGAGACAGAAATCTTTAATAAATGAATAAAAAAAGCAAAATATCCAAGCATACATAAAAAAGATTTATTTATTTACCATAGTAAATAAATATATACATATATACAACATTCTGCCTCGATGTATGCCTGCACGCCAAAGGAGGGCGCCAGATCTTATTACAGAAGGGTGTGAGTCACCATGTGGTTGCTGGGAATTGAACTCAGGATCTCTGAAAGAGCAGCCAGTGCTCTTAACCTCTGAGCCATCTCTCCAGTCCCCTCGCTATGAATTTCTTAGTCTCCATTTCTTTACCTATAAAAACACCGACTTCATATAAGTGCATATTGGAGAGATTAAATGTGTTTATTAATACTTGTCACAAACAGAATGGTCAAGAAACTTTTTATTTATTCTCAAACATCATCATCATCATCATGGCATTAATTAGCCCTTCCTTGGCAATCTGTGACTACTCCCAGCAATAATCTCATCTTCACAGATGGCTTATTTTGAATCCAGTACTATATTAAGCAGTGTGAGCTAACATACAAAAGATGATAGACCCAGCCCTCAGAGACCTGATCATCAGCAAGCTACCCAGGGAGAAATGTATGTGAAACAGTATGGAGAACATGTAAGTCCTTGTCTGCATGTACAAGTGATGACAGAAATGACCTGAGAAGCTAGAAGGATGTCAGCACTAAAAAGAGCCTATGACAAGTCCAGACTCCAGCCTTTACCAAATAGCTCCAGGTTGGAAAATTACCAGTTATCTTATCCCACAGACAGTCCTGAAATCAATAACCGGACACTGAGTAGTCTCAAAAAGAAGTTAGATATGAGAAAACCAAGAAACACAAGAAAACCAGGAAAGCTGCAGCTGTGTCTTGGATGCTGTGTCTCATGATAGTGAGAATGTCCTTTGCGGTTAAATGTCCCTGATATTTCACAGCATAGGCTGTTCCCATCGCAACAAAAGCCAAGACATTTTCCCACAATGTGCAAAACCTAAGGATCCTCAAAAAAACTTTGGATTCACAATGTCATTTACATTGTGACTTTTGACAACTCACATTCCCATTTTGTGGGGTTTTCTAGGCAATCATAGGGAGAAAAGAAACAAAGGAGATTGTGGAGGGGGATAAAGGGGGTTTGGAGGGGCTAAAGAGAAGAAAAAAATGTAATGTTTAATTAGATTACAACCCCAAAAATTAAAAAAAAAATCCATTCCATAATGCTTATGCTCACCATATCCCCATGGATACATCTACCTCAGATATAGTCACACACACATTAAAATCTCCCAGTATGTTCCCTCTATTAGGACCACACTCTCTAATCTGCACTGGGAGTACTTGCATTGCTTTGCTCACTGGCTGTGCTTTCATCTGGAGACTTCTGTAACAAGCACTGTAAGACTCTGGGTACCAGAAAGACCAGTGGGAAATGATATAGCCAGAAAAGACCTTATAAAAGTTGGACAATAATGACTGGCTATGACTAGCCAACAAAAAGGGCATTGGCATTCCAAAAGAAAAGAAATATATTATAGTGAGGTTATGAACCAAAGTCTATGTCAAGAGAGAGACGATTGACTTGCCTAGAGAGAGAGAAGACAGGCTAGATAGATGCATGAGCGCTAGATGGAATACACATTAAAAATTAGGTAAAGGTGTGTTTAGATTCAATTGATCTGCCATGCGGTGCGTGGGGTAGATATGCCAAATCAAAGCAGAGGATGGAGTAAGGGCTGTCATTTCAGAGCCAACTGAAGTAGTAAGGGTGGGAAAGATCAACCTAGTGAACAAATGGGAAGACCTGATGAAAGCTAAAGACAGTAAACAGTTTGAAGACTTCAAAGTTGATTAATTCTGAGAATGATTTTAAAGACGTAATAACACTGACACAGGCAAATAATTTAGCAATAACTTGACAGTTTGGAAAGGGAGTATTAATTTTGGACATAACCAGTAGGAAGTGATAGTAATCTGACCCAAAAAAGGTACCTAGGCTGCAGAAATGCCCCCCCCCCACACACACACAAAAGTGCACACAAAAGTCCATTTTGTCTAGACTCCTGAGCACGAGGCCTGTCCTTGAATATAATACTCTATTGAAGAAAATTTTCCCGTTACCAGCTGGTATCAACTGGGCTAATGCAGATATGAATTCAGACTGTGAGGCATTACAAACCCACACAGGTTCAAACCAGAAGAAATGTTTCTCAACCTGGCATGAGTTTTTGTATGCTAAGGAGACAGGTGGCAATATTTGGAGATAGGTTTCATTTTGACAATATGGTGAGCAGGTTACTACTAGCAATGCGACTGTTGACACCCTTCAGTGGACAAGAGAAGGCAAAAACAAAGAATTATGTGGTCCAAAAATGTGAATAGGTTCAAGGCTGAGACACCCTGCCTTTGGAAATCGAAGGTAACAGAAGACAAAGTTAAAAAGTGGGGTATAGGAAGGACACTTCATTCCAAGACCATGACTGTACAAGGCGATTATCATTAAACTTTCTATTTTGAGTGCATACCCACAGATCGGTGCTGCTCTCAAATTTGGCTAGGGAACCTCTTCTTGCAGTGGGTAGTGGTTAATTCAGAGAACCATAATGGCTTTAAGTGCCTAGTGTAAGGATCTCTGAGAGCTCCGTCATGAAGGAATCATCTCTAACATTGATTCTTAACCTCTGGGTCACAACACTTTCAGCAAACCTCTACCTCCAAAAATAATTTTATGATTCATAACAGAAGTAAAATTATAGTTATGAGGTAACAACAAAAATGGTTGGGAGTCACCACAACATGAGGAACTGTATTAAGGGGTTGCAGTATTAGGAAGGCCGAGAATCACCAAACTTTAACCATCTTCTTCCATCTGATGTGCAGGGGACATCTCAGAGGGAGTAGAAAGCAGGGAAGAGCCAGTGGCTGTGTGTATGTGTGTGTAATGATCATTTCCGAACATGACATGGCTGTTGTAAATATCAACTCACAGCAGCTATGCTTTCTATACAAGACCTGCACAGGACTAAGCCAGTCAAAATTCCAAAAGATCCCCGAGCCTCCACCCTTGGCAAAGGAGCTATTGGCTATTTATTAGGTTGCCTACAAATCAGTGGACTTGTGGCTCTCAATAATAAAAGCAGGAGAGAAAGAGTGGAGAGCCACAGGGGAAGTTGGAGGGATGTAGTGGTGTATAGATATGACAAAAATCTGTTGCATTAATATATGACATTTTGATAGAATCAAAATTACTATTTTAAAAAAGTATTTACAGAAGGAAAATTAAACCAACATGACAGAATCATGAGGCTTAAAAATCAAGGGTAGATACATGATACTTTAAGCAATTTATGAAACTAATGCTTATAACAAACCCTGCATTACTTAAAAGGAATTGTGTTTGCCTTGAAAAGGAAAAAAGGAATTCTACAGTAAGCTCAGCTGTCTCAGTGATGCTGGGACATGATCAATGCTTACCTTCAGTAACTGTGCCAGCACCGCATGACTCTGTCAGTCCATATCCCTGGCCAATGGGGCAGCAGAAGCAGACATTCATGAACCGGTGTGTCTGTGGAGACAGAGGGGCCCCACCAGACAGCATCATCCGGACATTCCCTCCCAGCAGGGCCTTCACCTTTTTGAAGAGTAACCTTGAAAAGAAGGGAAAGAAGTGATAGTCACACCACCACATATTATTCTTGGTACCCAGCTAACCAAGAAACTGTGATAAAGTTCTCCAAATGGGCTAAACACAGACATTTCCAAAGAATATGGTAATGGGAGGCAACAACAGCAAATAAGCCAGAAAAGCATCCCATCGCTCAAATCCACATGTGCAGTATTGGGATCATACTCTGACACATGCTAACAAAAGAAAATGTCAAGGGAAAAGGTTTAAGCTTTCTATGAAACATTCAGTCAACCATCTTCTGAGCCTTCTCATGAAAAACTCCACTGCTGCACTTTAAATGCTATGTTCATCAACTCACTATAATTTTATGAACACAAAAGAGAAAATAATATGTAGAACAATCCAGAAAACAGCTTTAGTGAGTACATACAAGGATATATTATACACACAAACTTTTAAACTTCAATGTTTTTATTCAAAACTATATTCCAGTTTTTTGGGGGGTTTGGTTTTTTGTTTTTTGTTTTTTTTTTCGAGACAGGGTTTCTCTGTAACTTTGGAGCCTGTCTTGGAACTAGCTCTTGTAGACTAGGCTGGCCTCAAACTCACAGAGATCCGCCTGCCTCTGCCTTCTGAGTGCTGGGATTAAAAGTGTGCACCACCACTATCCAGCTCAGTTTTAATAGACCCATTTAAAATTACTTTTCATTATTAAAATTAGTCAAAGTATCAAATTCAGAGTCCACAGTCTATTCATTCTTGTATAAACAGTAGGACTGAGAATACAGACTAAATTGAGGTTTTAATCATAATGGTAATCAAACTAAATAAATTTGCCAAGTGAATTTGCCATTTACTCGGTCAACTTTTAGATTTCAAAACACAAAACTTTATAGGCACGTTGATACATGCTCAAGGTGCCAGGTTTTTTGAAAGCTCAGGCAGGTTCCACTTAGGTCAAGAAGTTTGAAGCCAGACTGGAAACTATCAAATATTGAATTCCAGACTACATCATACTAAACAGAACACGATACAGGTTCAAACTACAGGGTCTTTGAAATGTACTTACAGATTACAAAGAGGTGCATCGTATCCTTTTTTGATTTGTTCTAATTTGTAATCATATCCTATTTTGAATAGAGTTTTCTGAATATAATTCATCTCTTGAACCTTGCTCATAACATTCTTATAGATTCTATCCATGATTTCCTGCAAGATGAACAAAACATTCAACAATTTGAAAGAAATTACAACATGATGTGGGAAGGTCATCTGTCTATCTGTTGCTTTCATTGGTTAATTAATAAAGAAACTGCTTGGCCTGATAGGTCAGAACATAGGTAGGTGGAGTAGACAGAACAGAATGCTGGGAAGAAGGGAAGTGAGGTCAGATGCGATGGAGCCAGCCGCCGGGTCAGACATGTTGAATCTTTCCCGGTAAGTCATCACCTCTTGGTGCTACACAGATTATTAGAAATGGGTTAATCAGGATATAAGAATTAGCCAAGAAGAGGGTAGAGCTAATGGGCCAAGCAGTGTTTAAAAGAATATAGTTTTTGTGATTATTTCGGGTGTAAAGCTAACCATGTGGGAGTCAGGCGGGACGAAAAGCAGGCCTGCTCAGCTCCTTCTACAACATCATCACTAAAGACAGTCTTGGTTTGATGATACATTGATACCTCTTAGGCAGAGGACTATCTAGAATAATGGACTTACCTATTTCCTTCACTACAGAACAAATTTTACTGACTTGTTCACTACATCTAAGAAACTAAAGATAATAGATATTAGCATTCTGCACCCTATAAACAAACACAATCTAAAATAAAAACAAAAATTTAATTGTAAAAAGACTCAATGTAAGTGTAAGATTTACTTTGTTTCAAGATATTAAGTTGATCTAAAATCTTTAAAAAACAAAATAAACCCCTAAAGTGATTAACAGATCCTCAACTGATCAGCTTGAAGAAAACAGACTGTGGATGCTTGGGGTGGGGGTGCAAGCAAGCTCAGCGATCTTCACAAAAGAGAAGGTAGAGAGACCATAGAAGA
Organism: Alexandromys fortis; assembly: GCF_014885135.2. Classification (NCBI taxonomy): domain Eukaryota; kingdom Metazoa; phylum Chordata; class Mammalia; order Rodentia; family Cricetidae; genus Alexandromys; species Alexandromys fortis. The sequence continues at coordinate 2,737,739 of NW_026068105.1, forward strand.
CAGAAGTGGCAGTAACTTTAAGAAATACAGACATGTCTGGGCAGTTTCATCTAACAACCCACAGTGATTGCAACATGTCAAAGATCTATGTAAGATCAAGCCAAACAAAATCCCATCATGCAGGCAAGGCAGAAAATCCTACTGGCAGTTTAAGAAGCATTTGCTGCTGGAAAAGGGAGAGTCAGATTTCTTCAATGGTGTAACCCTGGGTAACTCAACTACACAGGTCCCACTGCCAAGAGTAACTGGGCACAACTACTGGACTCAATAGTTTAAAGCGAAACAACATCATCAACAATAAAATGAATCAAAAACTTGAGGTTGGGTGGGTAGGAAGATAATATAGAAGTAGATCTGGAAGTAATTGGGGAAGTGGAGCAAAGTATGATCAAAATATACTGTATTATTCTCAAATTTAAAAAATTGTGTGCAAAAATCTTAATATGGAAAGAATTCATTCAGTTCTCATAATTAAAAAAATCATTTCAAATAAATTTCTGTACTTTCATATAGCAGAAAAATACCTGTGTGAATCAAATCGTGATACTTTTCTTTTTATTACTATGACGTGTGACTTTCTTACAATATGGCAGGGGTCTTAGCCATTTCCTAAAAATATTTTATTTATTTGTTCATTTATTATGTATACAGTGTTCTGCTTGCATGTATGTCTGCAAGCCAGAAAAGGGCACCGGATCTCAAATGATAGTCAGCCACCATGTGGTTGCTGGAAATTGAATTTAGGACCTCTGGAAGAGCAGCCAGTACTCTTAAAAGAATTTTACAAATCTGAAATAGAACAATACTCTTTTGGGAGCTTTGGGAAATCAGCAGATTTCTTTAGGAAGCACTACAGGAAGATGACAGATCAGATACTGTATCATGTGGTATGGTGAGCGAGAGGTGCTGCCTGCCCCTTAGATGCAGCTCTATCACCAACCTGTCCCAGAACCTTGGAAATGCTGCCTCGGTACTCGGCAATGCCGCAGGACTGCCTTAGCTTTTAGTTACAAGATTAAACAAAATGATCTAGACAGCACATTTCTGCTTTAAGATATTAGGACCGTGCCACTGCTCTAATTCATCTTGAATTTCCAAGCATCAGCAAGCACTCACAGTATACATTCCAACCTTGTTGTCATTGCTATGGTTTTAAGGATCATCTATGCCAACAGTTCAAAGTAAAATTACTCTGCCAGTGTACACAAATACCTAAAGGGATTACCTTTTAAAAAAATTAGAAGTGTAAGCAAGACCTTGTGTGAGTGACTCTTTTCTACTTGTCTGACCCTTCTGTACTTACCGGAACAGCAGCCATAAGAGTGGGTTTCAGTACAGTACAATCACCCTTGCTTCCCTTCTTGATTTTGCTGGACTACATTAATGAAAAAGAAAATACAATTAGGGAAACAGATGTTAGCAAAAATGCATGTGTCGGGGTCTAATTCAAGTATTAATAACAAGGACAGAATTTACACATAGAATTTAATCTTTTATTACAGCATCTAGTGTAAATGCAAAGAGTACATGATTTTTCTATTTTACTCTGTTGGCTTCGTTTCTAGCACATCACAGCCTTCCCTAGAAGAGAAACTGATCCAGGATAAAAATAGAATTGGACATGTTAATGAATTAAGAATTTTTACAAAGCCCCATTAAAGGAGACTTATCACTAAAACAGAATTGAAGACTTTTTTTTTTTTTTGGTTTTTCAGGACAGGGTTTCTCTGTGTAGCCAAGGCTGTCCTGGAACTCAATCTGTAGACCAGGCTAGCCACCTCTGCCTCCTGTGCTGAAGGTGTGTGCCACCATACCCGGAACTTTGAAGGCATTTTTAATTTTCTTTGATTACTCAGTAGGCAAAAATGTAACTCAAAATGACCACTATGGACATCAATTAACATCACACATAAATAACAATTTGGCAGGGCGGTGGTGGTGCATGCCTTTAATCCCAGCATTCAAGAGGCAGAGGAAGGTGGATCTCTGAGTTCGAGGCCAGCCTGGTCTACAAGAGCTAGTTCCAGGACAGGCACCAAAAACTAGAGAGAAACCCTGTCTCGAAAATCAAAAAAATAAAAATAAAAAAGAAATAATAATTTGATAATATTCTGGTTAGTAGCACAGTAAGGACCATGCCAGTGGCCAAGTGGCAGCAAGCATATATATATATATATATATATATACACAACAATGTGCACAATTTCTTTCATGCATAAATAACACTTGGGTTTTCAAATTTCAGATTAATCACAGGTAAAAGATTAATAAAGTCATTCACTGAAAAAAAGTAGATAAAAATAATAATCTCCTATAAATGATACATGAACCAGTCTAATAAAAGAAAGAAAACTAGCTCTCGAGAAGCAATGAAATCCACAAGAAGTATCGCATAGGTTCTACTGGTAGAATGCAATTGTTTTTCTCTTCTTAAAGCGGTTTTCTGTGTGTGATTTCAAATGTGCCTAAACTATGGGTGAGTGCTGTCTACTGCTGGGCTTTCTGCTATGAACAGTAGAGAAAGCAGAACCTGAGTCCATGTAAAGCTGAGGGCGGACCTTGGAGATGCTACAATGCTAGCCAACAGAATGTTCTGCAAAGGCCAAATATTTGATATCTGTGCTGTCAAACACGATAGCGATTGGTCGCATAGGTATGAGGAACCTGAAATGTGGGGCTAAATAAAACAAGAAAGCAAAAACTGTACATGTAATTTTAATCAATTTCTATTTAAAGATGGGGCTAGCGGCACTGGTCCAGAATACATTCAAAAGAAAACTAGACCCTAAAATGTACACCTCTTCCCAGGAGCCAGTTAAAGGTCCTGAACAGTACGCCAATGGTTCAGTGAATCTATTTTCCATTATAAGTTCTCCAGAGTAAAATCTAATATACAAAGATGAAAGTAATTACTTCAAAGTAATTTTAAAATATTGGCCTGAATCAACGCTAGTACCACATTATTCATGGAAAGCTATGTTTAATGCTACAGGGACCTTGGTACTAAATAAAGCATGAACAAAGACAGAGTTTGTCACCTGGTCAGATAATGTAAGTGGAGAAGAATAACCAATCCTACAGCCATAGGTAAAGCAAGATATCTCCGCTGTCAATTCCAGCACATGAGCCAAAGGTAAGTAACCAATGTATGTGTCCTTTGGGCTACAATAAAGTAAGAGAAACAAGATTAACCACGTTGGAAAGACATTTTAAATTCCTAACTTAAATGAGTTCAGGATATATTTCTAAAGAAGGTGAGTGACCCTCTTACCCTAGTCCAGGTATTCTTTCACACTGGCCTGTCATTCCAGCTATCAGATTGCTATGGTGCATCATCACTCCCTTGGGTCGGCCAGTAGAACCACTGGTGTACATGACAATGGCCAAGTCTGAAGGATTCGGTCTATTTGGAGGAATGCTTGCTACACAAACAAAAAAGTACATTTTCTTCACTTTAAAAGGTAAATTACTTGACAAGGTATTTTCATTTTACATAATGACACAGATTTCAAAAATTAGCCTGGATTAATAAACAGTAAAAACGGTTATCAAATTCTGGTTGACTGAAAGATTTCAAACTCAATCTGGTCTATTTTCAGGATTTTCAACCTAAGCCCCTTCTGATCAAGCCTTTTCACAGAGTTACAGAATTGGGAAGGCTTTGAGAGGATAGTATCCTGTGTAGATTCCTTAGCTCTAAATAATGGTTCAGGGCCCGGCATGGTGGTGTGCGCCTTTAATCCCAGCACTCAAGAGGGACAGGTAGGCAGATCTCTGAGTTCGAGGCCAGCCTCGTCTACAGAGCAAGTTTCAGGACAACCCAGACTTGTTACACAAAGAAACTCTGTATGGGGTGGGGGTGACGACAAGGTATACCACTGAAAGGACCAAAGTCAAAGTTATATACTTAAACAGGTTATATTGACTGCTCCTTCAGGATGTTCATTGCCATTGGTGGGCTCCGGGACAAAGACCCATCTGAAAATTGACTGAACACCAGCAACTTGGTACTTGCTGGCACAGTATGTGCTTCTCAGACCAGGCACACAATATGTATAACATTTCTCATCTGTCTATTTCTGAGTAAGCATGCAAAATTTGTCCTCATAATAATACTTTACCTACTCAGGTAAGGTATCACAGACTACAACATATCTACTATCTCTATATATACTAACTGCAAGTATGATGGTACATTATGATAATGACTCTCCAGGTAAACTAGTATCCCCAAAATATATGAATCCTATCTATCCTGGATACATATGGATGCCAGCGATTCATGTTGACTCAAAACTGTGAGGATAGATAAGATATCTTCTGGGCTTTTGTGTCATGCTCGGGTGAATCATCAGAACGGACAGTAACAGACCCTGCTGATCACAACTTCCCAGTCAAGTACGCACCAACCTCACAGTATCAGCTCAACCTCACAGTATCAATCTCCACGGATCTCTTACATTTCTGTGCATCAAGTCAGAAGAGGCACTGCCTTGCTCTGGACTGTCTTTTCAAAGGATGTATACTCTTCTAAAGTGAGTAACAGGCATGCTTACTTTACAGAGCAGTAAAAAGATTAAAATATTTGTCCTCTGGGCTTCTTTTCCATGATACAAATGCATATTCCAACCATTGTTTTTGAAGAAAATAAACCTTCCTCATCTCTAACCTAAACTCTGCTTGCTGTCTTCAAGAAATTCGGTCAAGATTGCCTTCTTCAGGAGAAAAGAAAGGAAAATTCCAGTCATATACAATCTTCATTACTTCAAGCATTTTTACTAATGGCACTTCTTTTATTAATCTGCTAAAATAACAAACACGAATATATGAGGAAATTAACTGATTTACTTACAGTTTTCTGGCTTGGATCCCAACTCTTCTACTGATTGCATGCTGTGAATCTCAAACCCTTCAGGGTACTCTGCTTTATTGATAGTCTTATTATCCACATAAATGATATGTTTAACACAATTGATTTCTAATAAGGCCGCCTGTTGAATGGAAATAAAAGCCAAGCTATTCAATTTGGCAGGCTATCAGAATTAATATTAACTGATAGGACTAGAAAATGTTCACTAAGTAAATTTCACTGTGGTAATTATAGACAAATTCAGAATGCTCTAATACTGTAATCATATTAAATACGCCACCGATCGCTTTAGGATGAAAAGTGGTAAGACCAAAACATTCAAAAATAATAGCAACTACATTAAGGTACTAAGGGACAGGCAACATAAAAAATACAAAACTAGACAAGACAAAGTTTTAAATGCAGCAGAAAAGGAGTACATGTATATTTTTCTTAATAGCATATTTTCTTTTTGTTTCTTATCATTCTGATCATATGCCTATCTCTTAACATTTCAATGTAGCTTGTCACAAAATGTACTTTTGTAAGCTCCATGGTAACCACAAAGCAAAAACCAATGATAGGCAAACAAAAATAAAAAGGAAGGGTCCAAAATATGTCATTACAGTAAACCACTTAACCACACACAGGATTTTAAGGGAGGGAGATAAGACCTTAACAAAACTAGAAAATGACCCACAAAGTGGTTGTAGCAAAGCCCTACCTTCTGATAGCTAACTGGAATGCATATGGATTAAAGTCAAAAGACAGAATAACTGAATGGATTAAGATTACCTAGCTGGCCAGTGGTGCCGCACGCCTTTAATCTGAGCACTCAGGTGGCAGAGACAGGTGGATTTCTGTGAGTCAGCCTGGTTTACAGAGCTAGTTCCAAGATAGCCAAAGTTATCTTGAAACCCTGTCTCAAAAATAAATAAATAAATAAATAAATAAATAAATAAATAAATGATTACCTAAATATATGGTGCATACAAGAAACTCACAGTTCAAAGGACATGCATATACTATATATTAGGTAAAATAGACTTTAAATCAAAATCAGTAAAAAGAAACAAGGAATTCATTAAACGACAATCAAGTAATCAAGGTTGGCAAATTTGACTTGATGAGTAAAGGTGCTTGCCTCCAAGCCTGATGCCCTGCGTTAGATCTCCAGATCCTACAGAGTAGAAAGAAGCAACTCCCTCAAATTGTTCTCTAACTTAGGCATGTACATGGTGGTATCTGCCTCCCCACAAATGAATAAAGAAAAAAAACTAAGCGATCAATTGTGCAAGTGGAAAACAATTCTAAATATATATGCACCAAATGCATAGAACAAGTATTCAGAAAGAGAATGACTGATTTCAATACAGCGACAGCCTAAAACCACTGAGCAATGGACAAATTATCCATACAGAAAGTCAATAACAACAAAATCTAGAACAAATAAACCTAATAGGCACCTACAAAACTTCCAACAGCTGCTCAATAAACATTTTCTTCTTAAAACAATTTTTCACTTTTAAATCACTATATCATGTGTTTCATAGCATGATACTTTGAACAAAATGTGTTTTTGTAGTTCTCCTCCCCATATCTCCCATACTCCCTACACCATGTCCCTCCCCACTTACCAATGCAGGGAACATAATCAATGACAAACAATTGAACAGGACACAAAACAAGTTCCAATGTACTTTTAAAGTGAAAAGTATGTCAAGTATCTATTCTGACCACAGTACAATAATGAATAAGTCTTATAAAGTACACAAATACAAACATTAAATAACTTAAACAATGGAAAAAAAATCAAAAACAAACTTTAAAATTTTCTTGAAACAAATGAAAATGATATAAAATATTAAAACGTACAGGCTACAAAAAATAGTATCAAAATTGAGGTTTATAGTAAATCAAATTCTACATTAAAAAAAGGAGAAAGTGCAACAAACCATTGTCAAGTCTCAAAAACATGGGAAATCAACGAATCAAACCCAAAAATATAGCCAAAGAAAAGAAATAACAAAGAAGTGAGATAGCTAAAATGGACTTCAATACAAAAGATGAAGGTGAAGAATAACTGCTTCTACAGGAGGCTCAACAGGGCCCGGGGAGGTGGTTCAGACTGGAAAACACGTTTCAGGACATGGAAGTTCAAAGGTCTCTTTCATTGTTGCTGTTTTTGTTTAGTGTTTGGATAAACCACAGAAGCATACAAAAAACAAACAAGCATACAAATGGCATTATGTGAAACTGAAAAGTTTCTGAACAGTAAAGAAAATAATAATCAGAATGCTAAGAGGCTACAGGGTAGGACAAAATATGGCAAACCCTGCATGTGACACATAGTTTATATCCAGAAACTCAGCAGCAACAAGCCAAAGACCAAGTGAAGGAAAACAGCTACATCAATGGCTCACAAACAGGCATACAGACAAGCAGCACATACAAGAAAAAATCTCCAGCATCGCTAATCATCGGAGAAATGCAAGCCACATGAAAGTTCACCTTTCTCCCAAGAGATTGACTATCACGGAAAAGGCAAAAGGCCCTCCTACTAAGTCTGTAGAGAAAGGGGAATCCTTGCACTACACTGTTGATGAAAATCTACACTAACATAGCCATTATATATATAAAAAAACAGTACAGAAGGTCCTCCAAAACTTAAAAATAAAATTATTGTATGACTACAACAATCTTACTATCAGAAATCCTGCCACTATGTCAATGACATATACACTCTCATGTTCAATACCTTACTATTCACAATAGTCAAGGAGTGCGTATAGTCTATCAAATGCTGGATGGATAAAGCAAACACGTTACACATAGACCCTGGAAAGCTATTCAGACATAAACAGAACGAGAGCCTTCCATTTACAACCACTTGGTTGCAGCTACAGATCATTAGTGTAAGTGAAATAAGTCAGACACAGAAAGTAGGCAGCATATAATCTCATCCATGTGGAATGTAAGAAGTTGAAGGTAGAATAGTTGTTAGTAGAGACTGGTTAGTACAGGGGGAGTGGCAGGATAGAGAAGCTGATTAATGGATACTAAATTAAAATTGAATATGGAGCAAGAAGATAGGCTGTTACTGCATAGCAAAATGGCTATACTGATAATGTACCATATAGTTCAAAAAGCTCAAAAGTATATTCACTGTGTTCATCATAAAAAATGAAAAATGTATGGGAACATGTTTTAAGATGTTTTGAGTATTACAGAATGTGATCATATATTGAAATATCACATGGTACCACATATATTATACACATAGCATGTCTTTATATATTGGTTAAAATTTAAAATAATTAAATTTCATACTCACCTTCAGTTTGCTTTCCAGAAGTTCAACACTAGTAATCAGATAGGAAGCCTCAGATTCATTTAGTCCATGAACTACAGCCTCTTTGCCAAGTGTGGCATATAAAGTCACGACTACATAATAAAAAGTAAACATGAAAATTGTACACTTAACACCTTTGAGGCTGATATGTTATTTAAGCCAGGCCTTAGGGACAGCAACACCACAGACACAAAAGTACTTTATGATGTGATTTGATTTCATAGTCTCCAGGTACCTCAAACTTAGTCATACAAATTCCCAGGAATCAAATTGGGATATTTAAAGTCAACAGGCCCTGGGAGAGAAGTCGGGTCAGAGGTCAGCCCAGCAATGACTTCCCTTTACTGCTCATTGCCCAAAAGAATGGATAAGCCAATTTTTGAAAATTTTCAAGATCTCAAGTCAGAAGGTCACCCACAAACAATGCCCTTACTCCTTCCAAAAAGCTTTCCCAGTGGGTTCAATTTCTAATCCCATTGGTGATCTCCATACTTTGGGTGAGACTGGTAGATCTGTTCCAGAGGACTCACCAGACTATAGAAGAAACTAACAGCAAAATCAGTTAAAACTGAGTAACATCCGCTGACCTTAGAACAGACAGGGAGATCTGGCTTTCAGCTAGTAACTAGAAATAGTCCGTACAGTCAGTAGCAGGCACCTTTCACTACTGTTTGTTGAAGGTGAGTGATCAGGACATATGAGAACATTTTTGTAGCATCTACCTTTGTTTGAAATGGAAGTTGATTCCTACACTTAACCTTCAGGACTCTATTTCCTGAAAAATCCAAATACTTAGGGTACAACAGGCATGTCTATGAACTCAATTTTTAAAACTTAGTCCCTGAGGTTTTAGAGGCTCAGTGGCTAAGAGACTTGCTGCTCTTGCAGCAAACAAAGGTTCAGTTCACAACATCCACAGCTTACACCCACCCATAAGCAATTCCACTTCCAGGCCTTTGGGCATCAAGCACGCACACAGTGCAATTACATAAAATGTAGGCATATACTCATAGAAACAAAAATTAAAACTAAAAATCTTGAAACAAATGTATTGCTTGTACAATGGCAAAAACAAATGCCTATCAACCAGAAACTGCTGTGGGAGAATGTTCCATTTACACGAAACATGACCCAGTTTTACTCCATTTCTCTCTCTAATGCCAGTTCTAGCTGGCGAACGACTTTGTATGTAAAATGAAGGAAGTCAAAGAAGAGGGTTCAAAGTGCAAAAATGAACTACATATGTGCAAGCAATCACTTTTGCTGTAACAGTCTCTAGTTATCATTCATTTCTAATTTAAAAATGAAATCCTGAATTATACATAGTTAGGTCTCAGTTCCCAAACTAACTCCTAGAAGTTGATATCCTTAAGAGTAGCAATTAGTTTATTTTTAATTTATCTATTCTGTGTGTGTACTAAGTGTGTATGCGTGCGTGCATGTGTGTGTATGGGCACATATTTGCCCGTGGTATGTTTGTGTGTGGAAATCCAAGGACAATGTTGGGTGTTGGTCTTCACTTCCCACTCTGAGACAGGGTCTCTTACTGCTATTGTTCTGCTGTACATACAGGCTAGTGGGCCCATGAGCTTCCAAGGAAGGGTTCTCATGTCTCCGCTTCTCATCTTGCCTTAGGAAAGCTAAGAGTGCAGACTTATGCTACCACAGTCAGCTTTATGTTGGTTTTAGGGATTTGAACTCGGATCCTCATGCTTGCACAGCAAGTGTTTTATCTACCAAACCATCTTCTTAGCCCCTAGTCATGTTTTTCTGGACACAATCACACAGAAAATTAGCTAAGGACCACTTCTTTGTTTCAAGTGTGTGTGCGTGTTTGTGTGTGTGTGTTGTGTAATTGTTCTTTTTTCAGTGCTGAGGAACAAATCCAGGATCTCAAGTATGCTATAAAAATGCTTTACCAATGAGTTATATTATCAGCCCACCTTGAACACAGAAGCATCTCAGAACAGACAACCCATGTAAGCAATGCTCCTCCCGCCCCCGTCAAAGGCACAAGGCACTCACGGGGAAAGTTGTACTTGAAGCAGGTCTGTGCTGCAATCATCCACTCGGCCCTGGTCTCACAGAAAATGGCAATGGTGTTCTTGGGCTTCAGTCCCAGTGCAGTGAGTCCACTTCCAAAGTTATTCACTCTGCGGTTCACTTCCAGATAGTTTATCCATTTATAATTCCCGAGAATTAACTGTTAAAAGTAAGACATTTTCCGCTATCAGAGTATTTACTCAAGCAAGCAATCGCAATACTATTCAAAACATGGAACTCTGAAAAACCCATTATGTTAATACTCAGAAACTATGAGGCCTCTGAGAGTTCATTACCAAGGCCTGTGCTACAGGGCCAGCATTTTTAAAGTGCACTTGGTTTATGACAAGAATTATAAAAGGCCTGTACCCGTCATTAAAACAAATAAAGAAGACACAAATGCTTTACCTTCTTAAAAACCTTTCCATTGGGCTGCATTTCGTTTTCTTCACTAAGGATTTCCCTGGTCCCAAGGCTGTCCTTCTTTCCAAACTTGGCTACGGCATGGTCAAATAATTTATCCAAAGTATCTGCTCCAGGGATGTCTATGACAGCTAGTGAGTCGAAGTGCGTGACAGAGCGATATGGACTTCCAGGTTTGTCTGAAGTGGGCTTAGCTTTTATTCTCTTTGCCATAGCGTTTTTCTTCTTGGCATTGGTAAGAAAATACCATGGAATAAATATAAGGGCACTGTATATTGTTATTAACAAGTGGACAGGCAGCAATATAATGGTGAGCACATTTAGCTTAAGTTTCATAGTGGAAAGGCTTCTAATATGGCGCCTATTTTTGTTATTCTTTGGCTTCTGAAAGCCTTAGGTTTCTGCAGAAGGCAATAATGGAAGCAGTAGCAAGAGTAGCAGTATAGCCAAGGTAGTTCAATTTTAGTGATACAGATAAAAGTTAGTAATCTTTGGAAGCCGACAATAAAGTACACCTGTAGGTAAGACAACGAACCAGGCAGAGAATAGAAAAAAAAAACAAAAGAATATTAGCAAGTTGGTAGCACAATTAATTTAAATATTCAGACCTTTATTAGTTTCTATAACTGATTTGATATGGAAATATGAAGCAACTGGCATGAAATGCTGGCATTTTCAAGTTTTGTCATTATTGACAAACATTTTTTTAAGTGGAAGAACTTATGAATTTCATTTTTTCTGTGTTGAGTCATAAGAGTACTCTATACTCTTCTCTAAATCAGGCAAACAATACTACGTTCATGCTCTCATCTATGCATGAGGTTGCGAAGAAGACCCAAGAGATATTATCCTTTCTTCTTTATTAAGGTAAATTTCTGAGAGATAATGCTGATCACCATCTTCCCCAAATGGGAAGAATACAATCATAGAGTTCTTTCTTAGTGACTATACTGTGCTCAAAACTGTACCAACTGCCTGGGAGAAGCATAGGTCTGAAACAGTGTTAAGTCCTAGCCCTATAAGTTAACATACTCATATATGCAGTCAGCGTATAAGATAGATCTAGTATTGTTCAAATTGGGATGGGGTGTGGGAGCAGGGAGAACAGCTAAATAATTTCTTTAAATAGTAACTCATGTGGACTGCCCATGTACCGCCCTGGAATTATGCTAGGTGAAGGAGAGGTTTAGAATGTCCTATGATCTCAGAAGTCCCCGGAACCTCACTCCTAAAGCACTGGTGTGACCCTCAACTACACTACATTGTGTACACACAAGTGACGGAAGAAGAGCTCAGTGGAACACAAAATGGCCAAGAGTCCACAAGGGATTGCTGATTGCTAGATGCAAGCTGAACCTCAGTATGGTGAAATGAACAAGAAACTTGATTACTGGGTTTCAGTATGTACCATATATAAATAATTTCATGGAATTCCTCAAAACACTTCAAGAACCCAAATAGAAGACAACCTTTACCTTACTATTGTGGGCCTAAATGATTTAACTGGGATTTTCCAATTTTCCATTCTGATTTACACTAAACCTAGAAATTGCTTTCTTGGTCTCCCTGGCGTGTTTGTCTAGTCACTCACCTCAAGTAAGCTTTCAAGCATCTGCAGAGCCCAGCCTTCAAACACCCAAGATCACTCTTCCATCGGAAACTTTTTACCTGCCTAAGTCTAAACTAATCATCCCTTCATCTACTTTTCCACATCACTAAAAATGCCTCCCCTCCCCACTGCTACTTTATTACATCATCACCTCCACACATCTGGGCGGCTAACTTTAAAGCACAGACCAACATCTTTTTGTGAGACAGGGTCTCACTGTGTATTCCTGGCTAGCCCAGAACTCACTACATAGATCAGGCTAGCTTTGAACTCACAGAAATCCATCTGCCTCTGTCTCCCAAGTGCAGAGACTACAGGTATGTGCCACCAGACTGGCTCCAACATTTCTTTCTTGTAACAAAGGTGTTTTGTTACTCCTTGATAAAGTCGTAAAAGACAGTCAGTCCGAGACAAGCTTAATAGCTGTATAAAAAAGTACAAAAGAGAAGCAACTTGAAAAAAATATTTGAGTATATACATTTTCAGGGACAATAGTTGAAGACAATAAGCATGTCTTTAAATTTATACGATGTCCCTAAGGGACAGTACCACCCCGTTCTCAAATAAGGAATTATCAAACTTAGGGCACCAAATACAAAGAAATAGAAAATGAACTCAGACACTTATATATTAGACTATAAATAGATTGTATTTTTTAAATCATTTATAATAGCAATAATTAAAATATATTATGTCCTGTACATGCTGGCTTTAAGTCTTGGTAGAAGGGAAATACCTTCTACAATAATCTTCAGTGTTTAGCACAAAAAAAGATAACTATTCTGCTCTTGTTCTAGGGGAAATGAACTGTTATCTACAAATCTGGCATCTCAGACAATGAGCACGCTGGACTGAGCGAGGAGAAGTCATGTCTGGCCTCAGTGTCTGCTATCAAGTGTGGCTTCGAACAGGTAAAAGCTTGAAAAGATCTGCGGCAGCCGCTTCATCTGAATTATCAACGTCGCAGTTTTCTTGAGGGGAAGAACGCTTTGTCTTCCTTACGTAAATCCCCGAGTAATCAGAACTGGCCTCTGCCCTACTCTCAGGACTCACTCGGGTTGCTTTACTGACTCAGCTAAATCACACGCTAACCTGCACCTGGGCCCAGGTGGCTTAATTCGCAGGAACACACTATTGTGCCGAATGCTTCACTTGAAGATACACAGAAACCCCTGCGTTAGGCTTCTCAATTTGCTGCCTTGTCTTCAGATCTCCATTTACTCCTCTACATTCCTATTCTCAGTTGCTGTCCTGAATCATTAGCAATGAACTCACTTCCATGTATCTACGGCATAAGCTCAGCTCTCTTCTAAGACGGGAAGAAATGCCATTGCCAGTGTTCCCATCCCTTTATCGGGACATCACGCCTGTCTACAAGTCAATCTGCTGCTCTACTAATCATTCCCATTGGCATTCTTCTAACAGCCTAGCATTTATTTCATCTTGAAAACAATCCTTTTTTTAAATACCTAACTCTCAGCTATACCCCATTTCTTCTCTTTAGAAATCTTTAAAAAAAAGAAAAAAAAAGCCGGCAGTGGTGGCGCATGCCTTTAATCCCAGCACTTGGGAGGCAGAGGCAGGTGGATCTCAGTGAATTCGAGGCCAGCCTGGTCTACACAGCAAGTTCCAGGACAGCCTGGGCTACACAGCGAAACCCTCTCTCGAAAAACCAAAAAGGAAAAAAAAAGAGAGGAGAGAGAGAGAAAGGAAGGGAGGGAGGGAGGGAGGAAGAAAGGAAGGATGAATGAAAGAAGGAAATTCTAAAAAAGAACTGTCTGTGTACTCCATCGCCCCCAGTTTCCATGTCTGTTTTCTCTGGTACCCACTATACTCGGGTCTTTGTCCCCCACAACACATCTAAGGTGCTCTCTATGACCAGTGTCACCAATAACCTCCACACCATTTGACCCAGAGTACAGTTAAAGCCCCATAGTCATCTTCCTTCACAGCCACCCTTTAACGCAGCAGCTTCCTTTCTTGCCTGAAATCTCTTCCATTCACTCCCCAAGACAGCAGATTTCACTTTCTTCCTATTTGCTGGCATTGCCAAGCCTTCCTTACTTCTCCCTCGTTTCCCTGATCCCTTGATAGTACAGTGGTCAATCCTAATTGCTTCTCTAGCTACAGTCATACCTGTGCTGATCTCATTTCCTCTCACAGATTGAAATATCACATATGGTAATGATTCCCAAATAAGCCCGAAAGTCCCCTGAAACTTCCAATTTGAATAATCAACAGTGTTCTCAATGGTAAAAGTCATTTAAGTACCCAAATTTCAGCAGGCTCAAAGCAGAGTCACTGCGCTCTCTACAGCTGTGTCTTAGCCAGCCTTGCCTCTTTTAGAGTGTGCTTCTGAGTTCGCCCCTACTGCGCCCTCCCCTGGCACACTGCTCCAGTCCCGTGTGTTCATTACTGTCTGGTCTATACTATGCTGTGACTCAGGGCTTGCCTGTATTATTCTTTCTGCCTGAATTGTTCTCCTAAGATACCCACGTACGTTATTTTTTTTTGTTACCTACTTTCTATATTTAATCAAGTAATATCACCTTCCCAGTTAGACCTTCCCTAGTCACCCCATTTAAACACTCCCTTTCTCGCTTTATGTTTCTCCTCACCACCTTCCACTAATAAACTACTGGGTCCTATTTTTCATGCTTACTGTCTACGTCTCCATTAGAATAGAAACTTCATGAAGAGGGAGTTTGCTGCTGAAACCTCGCCAACTCCAAGAGCTGTTCAATAAATGTACTGAATAAAAACATACACGGAAGTGGTGTGGATTAGAAACTGAAATTACAAACAAAATAACCTGAATATACTTAACTTCAGCTATACATTAAGATAATATTGTGTCAAAGTTCTGGAAAACACAATGCTATTAAAATCTTTGGTAACTAAAATGAACTTGGAAAAGTTATTGATTGTTTAATGAAAACATAAAACTAGAAAGACTCTCGAGCGCAGAGCGCAAAGACTGACTGCTGTTATAAGAGCAGGAAGGTAGGCTGCCATTTCCTGTATGAAGAGCACACTGCACCCCCATGTTAACAGGGTCCAAACTGAGTTGTGTGTCCTTGAAGCCAGGTGATGGACTTCCGTTTCAGAATAGGATCCACCCATGGGAAGAGTTCATTGTGGCTTCAGACCTCTGCTAGTCCAGGTGGGGAGCATTTTCATACGTATTTACTGTGGGAAAGTCTTAGACAGACATGGTCATTGGATTAGTCAGGGAAATTTAAGGTGGTATCTTTACAGCTAGAGGAAACTCAGGGATGGTACAGTTAGCCAAAGTTAGCACAGCCGGGGAGAGTAGACTCAAGTTATTCACTTGCAAGTCCTTATCTCTACCATCTGCTCAGACTGGAGCTCGAAGCAGGCGAGAGTGGCAGGCCTCATACAAGAAGAAACACTGGCAATGGTCTGAGAGCACTGATTGCCCTTTATCCAAAAGCACTGGGCAAGGCCAAAGGCCCTTCAGATGGCTAGAAAATCCTAAAAGGTGTAGTGAAGAATTAGATACAATTGGTTTACTTTTGTTCTGACGTCAGATTTGGTAAGTATTTCATTCCAGTTACTTCAAACACCCTGAGACAGGTTAAACACAAAAAGCATTAGCGATACATCCAGCTCTAGGGCCCAAAGTAAACATTACATACTGTGTAAAGTCTGAATTTAAAAGAAATTTCTCCACCAGAAGCGTGTGATGCAATACCAGTTTAAGATGATTAATGCCAAGATCCTTTTTACTAAAGTTTTAGAAATGAACAAAACGAAGCAAAGATCAATGCATCTGCCACCACCATAACAAACCAGCACCGTATATTGTTCACGCTAAGACAGTGGTTCTCAACCTGGGAGTTGCGACCCCACAGCAGTGGCAGACCAGATATTTACATTACAATTCATCAACAGTAGCAATATTACAGTTATGAAGCAGCAACGAAAATAATGCTGTTTGGAGGTCACCACAACATGAGGGGCTGTATTAAAGGGTCGCAACACTAGGAAGGTTGAGAACCACTGCACCAAGATTTTATGAAAATGCTTAGTAAATCAATTTGAAAATCAACAATCAACTATACAAATATTATTTTAGTCAAATTTTCAAGTCACATACTATTTATGAAGAAATTAAACATCAACTAAAGATAATTTGCCCAAAGTCCTAGCTACCAAACATTAAATCATAAAATTATAAAATTTCAACAGATTAAACAGATAAGAATACCTGCTATACATTAAAAGATCATATTTCTAAATAGATGTTGCATCATCAAGGATTTTATAAAAGGGTGGAGTGCTTTACAAAAAATTATTTCACATACTCTTATAGCTATTCTGAATTTGAAACATGAGAATGGTCACATACAAAATGGATGCCTACACTTGGTAAACAAGATCAACCTTTAAGGAGATACATTACAGCTTAACTTTAAAACATACAAAATGCTAACATTTTAAGACAATAAATGAGCTGCGATTAGCTAACACCAAATCTTTCCATGGAATACATAGACCAGGCTCCCCTGGTCAGACTCAAACACAAATTATAAGACTAAAACAACGGTCATTTTTAATCAATACCAAATAATTTGTATAATCAAACTTAAAACTCGGCAAAATTAAAAACTTGGAGAATGTACAAGCGTGTGTGTATGTGTGTGTGCTTGCACATGTGTATCTGTGCGCATTCAGAAGCACACACATGCTCACACACATTCCCCTCCACCAACATGTACATTTAAGTTGCTATCGTTTTGCTTTAAAGTATTTCATGAGTACAACTGATCATTGAGTGTGTCTCTCTTAAGATTAGCCAAACCTGTCTATTTCATCACCTGGGGAAGTTTTAACTCCCGAAGTCGCCATTCTGCCAGTCTCTTCCCAGCTTTTCCCAGCAAAGCAAGCACCTCAGCAGCCATGGTGAAGACACTCGTTCATGCTCTAGAAAGAGCTCCCTCCCTCCCATAATGCCTTAAGAGGATCCCCAGCATGCACCCGACGGCTTATCTAGGTCACAGTTTAGTATAATTGGGATCCTATCTCTGTATGTTGAAATATGGAGATTTAGGAGCCAATATTACTGCCTACACACTTCACATCTATACTGCATAGAACCAGATGTCTAGTACTCATTCTAAGTGATAAGAGACACAATTGCTTTTTAAATATGTATTCTTACAGTTAATAATTGTATATAATTTAATCCAAAGTTTTAAGGAACTTGGAAGAAAAATCTATTAGCAGGTGGCACCACCTACTGGCACAGCATGATATTACAATCCAAGTTCATTAAACACTGTGAAAAGAGAAAAGCCTCCCAGGAGTTAAGTATTTGGAAAGAACTATGAAAGGTTTGAGGCTCTAAAAGCGAAGCAGGCAGCACAAAGACGATGTCAAGGTCCTAGAAAGGCAGCACAGGAGTAACTTCTACAGGCTCCTGTACACGAAGCCTTGTCGCCCAAATAATGACCTGCTGGGTAGACTTTCTTTCTGTCCATAGACCTTTGGTTCACCGGGAGTGCTTAGTTTTAATTTTAAAATAGCACAGCTACAGAACCGACCTTTAAAGCTGTTACAGTGACTATGTTTTTATTAAATAAGAACTGCACAGTCCGTCTGTAAGCTATGCATCTATCTCCTATTACCTTACCTATTATAAGGAAGTTTCACAACTGAAGGATAGTTGTCAACAATTGAATTAGGTTAAAGGAATCCCTGTAACCAGTAACATTTTCCACAGGAATGCCTTTGTGTGACAGGCAGAATTTTGCAACTAAGTATTTAAAACACACACACACCACCTGCCCTACTTGATAGAGGTGGAGGCAGTTTAATAGGCTGGTTCTTAGCCAATGGTGTTTCCCAGTACTTTATACTGCTAAAAATTATGCAACGAAGTCTTAAACCATTTCTTATAAAGAGGCCAAGTAAGTCTCTTCAGTCTAGCTGCCTAACCATCCTGATGTATATTTCTATCACACTGTTCTTTTTTTTTTTTAAAGAACACTTCAATCTTTAGTGTTACATAAATCTTATGAATAAGACTAAAGAAAAAAAAAACAGAATTTACTGGGCAGTGGTGGTACACGCCTTTGATCACAGTGAGAAGCAGAGGTAGGCAGATCTCTGTGAGTTCAAAGCTAATCTGGACTACAGAGTAAGTTCCAGGACTACACAGAGAAACCCTGTCTAAAAAAGAAGGGGGGGGGGGGGGCGAAGAGATGGCTCAGTGGTTAAGAGCACTGACTGCTCTTCCAGAGGTCCTGAGTTCAGTTCCCACAACCGGTTACAAGGTGACTCACAATAATTTGTACTGAGATCTGGCGCCCCCTTCTGGCCTGCAGGCATACAGGCAGACAGGCCATGGTATTCATAATATAGAGATCTTTTAAAAAGCACAAAAACTCCAACATTAATAAACCTGTTAGAATGTCATGGCCAATCAGTGAGAGTAAAGGGGAAAGGGGCACATAGGAGAAATTCCCCAATGCCACTTTTACCTTAACAATTCATCAAGAGGGGATTCTGACGTTCAAAAAATAATAAATTCTTCATTGAACAACAAAATCATACAAAGTCAAATATAAAAAAAATCATGGAGAAGTATTCTTAATGTTAGCATCTCCATGCTAAGGTCAGGGATATATTCCACTCTGCTCTGTCTTCTTACATTCACATTGCTTATCTGGCCCATGTTTCACCGAGGCGAGGGAGGCAAAGGCAATAAGGAAATTAATTTTGTTTTGAAATCTATTCTGAGATAGTTGGAGCAAAGTTATGACAATTGATGGAGAGCCTCCAAAGCACCACACAGGGCACGATCTGAAAGCTCCTGAACATAGCTGCCAATTGCTAGAGCGTGTTTTCTGCCGGAGCCTAGATGGACTCCACTTGGGTTGGCCAAGGCCAGCTGCTGTAAGTGTGTACCTGTGCATGTCGGTGTACATGCAAGAACAAGGTAGTGCCAGAGGTTTGATACACTGCTCCCAATGGCAGCAGCCTATTTTCCAAAGGGAAAGCTGAGAAGACTGATCAGCCTCCTAGTTTGTCAATTATGCAGTAGCGCAGAGCCTGAGGGACCTGAATTCCCAGATAGCTAATTCTGGCCTCATCCGTGGTCACGTTTAAGATTCTCCTAATGTGAACCAATGAGAGGCCATCAATTTAGGCATGTAAGAGCATTAAGTCTTTTGAATTTCTCATGCTTGGAAAGTAGTCATTAGCATGGAAGAGCTACTCTTATCTTCTGTTTCAAAGTCGTAACTTAGTACACTGAAATCAATGCGTAGAAGACCAGAAATACGAGAGAGGCAGCGTCAGAGTCGCTAAGCTGTCAGGTTTGAAACAAATGAGCCTGTCACTTCTCATCTGTAAAATTAGAAAGTTAGATTCACATTTCAACACATCAAAGACAGGCTTGGTTTTTAAGGATAACCATAACCACACAGAGCTATTTTGTTGTGAGGTATGGGTGTTAAAAATGCCCCTAGCATTTACAGTCCCTGTCGTTTTATACAATGAAGTGCATGCTTACCTCTCCCAATTGAGACCAGCATAGCCTTTACAATGAAAATGGCTAGCCTTAAAAAGAGAATGCAAGCCTACTGCTCCTTTTAGCCATGCTCCAGAGTGGCCTAGTAAAAACCTCTCCACTAGCTGGCACTGGCCTACAAACCCCATTTGGGAACCACTGATCTGGGTGATTTTCCAGTTCTAAGTCTCAGACATGATGACTTCAAGGGCTCTGTTGTATTTGTATGGCTCTCCACATCACAGTCCGGAAATAAGCACCTCAGTGAAGGGCAATGCTGCTAGTTAAGTTTGTGCGCATCTGCTCAGTAACGTCAGCTTGAGAAAGAGCCACTAAGGTACAATAATAAGCTTCCATCTGAGATGAGTGTTCACTGCTACGGTGCATCAGTGGCTGTGTGCTTGCTATCCAGCCCCGTTTACAGACAAGGAAGCTCTTCAGCCTGCCAAAAGATAGCCTGGACACCTTGGTACTCAGAACTGGAACTCTGGACCTCCATCTTGGGGCATGCATGACTCAAAGAAAGGATTTAACTAGTCCTCTCCTTTTACAACGGAATTACATGTGGTTGAAATTCTAGACGTTACATAAAGTAAACATGTTTTCCCGTTTTATTTTCCCAAATATTGCCTTTTTAACATTATAGATATTGGTAAGGTTGCTCCCTGAATAGCCTCAAAACATGTATACAATTATACATTTTAAGTCCTGAAGGACACATACTTACAGATGTCTTCTTTCCCTTTTAAGAAGAACAGGAGTATCTCCCGCGATTTGATTCTGCAGTGAGAGACAAGAGTTATGAGTACTGTGACATGGGACATGAATCCTCGCCAAAGCAACCCAGGTAACAGCTCACATCTCTGGGCACCTTAGCTCAGGAAAAGCCAGCCACCAGAGGCAAAAATACGGAACTACTAAGATGAGTGCTGGACGTGAAGTAGTAACATTAGGAGTTCAGGTGAGCTAAGTGAGTGGGGCTCACTCAAGGGGGCAGCAGCCTCTTGTCATTTTCTCAAGGTCTTGGCTGCTGGTCCCGCTTTCCCAACAACTAAAGCGGCAACACCTAGCACCAAATAGGAAAATGAAGGATGTAATGGCTGCCCACCAGAGAAAAGGAATCAAATTACATGTTCTAACCTAGCCAGAATTCCCTACACAACAGAACTAATCTTCAACCCTCCCCGGCTCCCTCTACAATATAGCACCCTCCTCCCAGTCTCATTCTAGCCAAATAATCTGAGAGCTCATGTAATATAGAAAACCTATGCGGATTATCATAAGCAGATTCGACTTAGGGATGATTTTGCTAAAATTATAAAGCAAACCTTACTCAGAATTCTCTTCATCATGAATATACAAGTGTTTTTAACATAAGGTGTTGGGAGCCATGCGGCCTAGTTGCAGACTACTTTTATGAGTGCTTTTCCAAAGGGGGCTCCAGATGAGGCAAAAGCCCACAGGGACTCACTTGGCAAGAACCAGCGGACTTTGGGGACAGTGCAGAATTCTGTTGGGACTGTGCGGCCTGCATGCTCGTCTTATAGTGATTGATGATTTTCTTGGCAGTTTTAGTGACATTTTGTCAATCATGCATGAGACAGATGTGATCATTCCTGGAAACCCCAGGTTTTCTCGAATATCTTCCCCTAAAACTCTCTGGGAGCTGACGTTTCTCAAGTTTCTTGTCTGGGGATGTCGGCTGCCACTGCAGACCCCAGGAGCTGTTCTAATTCAGTGCTGGCAGATCGCCCCTATTTCTGTAACTGTTTTTGAATGGGTTTGCTACTCTTGAAAATGTGTGCCTAGCCCTAACTTTATCACCTTTTAGTTTTGAAAAAAAAAAAAAAAAAAAGATGCAAGAGAGGCCTGGCATAGTATTTGGCCAAGCTAGCAAAATGATAAGTGTTGTTTTTGGTTTAAAGCTGTTTTGATATAAAAAATGGGGGAAAACATATTTGGTTTTGCTGGAGGTTAAGACTGAAGGATGGGAAAACTTGTTTGCTAGTATGGAAAAGCATGCTTGCTTTTGACGTATAAATAAAGACAGCTGGAGCTATTTGGGGCCAGCCACTTCCGTGAAACTCATCTGGTGGTCAGACAATTCATTTCTTCATGCCAACACCCCTTCCCCATCTCAGGACCTGAACCCAGGCTGCAGCAGGACCACAACAATAAGAAAGCTGAAATGTCTTAGCTTAGCAACATTTTCCCATACTGAAAGAATATAATATGGTTTGCTTCTACGGAATAAACCTGGTGGGGTAGAAAACTACAGTGTTGAAGATGGACAATTATGGAAGACACAGAACTGAGAAATTCTAATTCACCAAACACAAGGGTGAAAAACCACATCCATAGAACTAATGAGAGAGTTAACAAATGAATTTTTCCAAAGGAGATTCCAAAGTGTTACAAATACATGGAAGTGTTCTTAACCTTTAGATAACCTCATATTTGGGAACAGACTTCAGAAACAAACCATCCCAGTGTTTGGTTTGGGGCCTCTCTGGAAGTAAATGAGTCTATTAAGCAATCATTTTAAAACATTCTTTTAAAAGTCAAGTAAATACTAAACTTGTGATAGCATCTGTTGAAATGGTTCCAGGCATGAGTTGCTCTCCTGTAATTAATGTCTCAGGCATCAATGTTAAGTTGAAAATAGGATGTTTCAGAGTTGAATGGAAAAACAGCAAGGAAATCAGCCCATTGTATTCAAACCTCAAAGTAAACTCGAGCCAGGCCAATTCAAAACAATTTCCTAAGCAATAATAGTGTTTTATACATCTTATCAGGGAAACAGATAATCCTCTATTTGTCCTGGAACACAATTTAAAACTTTAAAATATTGATCTCCAAACCAATTATGGTTCTATTATACATGCATGCTTGAGTTTTACATATGTGCACCATTTATGCTAAATATTAAATCTAGCTGTTTGAATATTTGTATGCTTTTGTATTTCCAGGCAAATTTAGTATCTTCCAAATTTTCCATAAAATAAATTGGGAGCTGGAGAGACAGTCCAGTGGTGACTAAAAGCTCTTATTGCTCTTGTAGAGGCCCTAAGTTCAGTTCCCAGCACCCACACTGGGCAGTTTACAACTGCCTGTGACTCAAGTTGCAGAGGATCTAACAATGCCCTCTTATGGACTCCACGGGCCCTGCTCATACCCACCAACTGATGAATGCCAGCACCAACAGGAAAAACTGGGAAGCTGAAATTGGATATTCATGATCTCAAAAGTATCCACTCAAATATGTATTGATAAAATAGAATGTGAACATTGATATTTATTATAAATATAAAAACTAAAGTCAGGCATGGTGGCATACACCTTAGGGAAACTGAGATGGTTGGGTCTCTGTGAGTTCAAGAGAAGCCTTGTCTACATGGCAAGTTCCAGGTCAGCCAGGGCTCCATAGTGAGACCCTGCCTCAAACAAACAGAAGAATAAAAATAAAAATCTGACTCCAGAGAACCCCAGTTGACATGCCCCTAACTAATCACAGCTACCTTCACTAGTTACAGGAACTAGCAACATCCCACAAGTCCTGGCCTGATACATAATTTCATTCCCACAGTGTTCTGAGAAAGGAAAAACAGTAACTTACGGTTAGTTGCCCAACTTAAACCAAATGAAGAAGTTTAGCATGAGAGCAGTGTCAGAGACTTATCATCATGTGTCCCCTGGTATGACGCATCGTCAAGAGCACAGTGTTCCCAAGGCAATGCTGCCCAAATTTAATAACTTCAAGATGTCATGGATAAAACATCAGAGAAGTCCAAACTAAGGACATTCCACGAGGAAACTGAAGAATCTCATCTACAAACCATCAGCGCTGGGAAGCTGGGGATATAGCTCAGTGGTGCAGCACTTGGCCTCCAAGCGCGAGGAGCTAGGTTCTAGCATAGAGAATTTTTTAAAGGTGTTATAGTAACAGGAGAGTAAGAGCTAGAACAAGGTGACATGACCCCAGGCCGTAAACTAAAGCTGAAAAAGATTAGCAGAAACCCTACTTTGTGATTTGGTAGTACATACCCACTCTGACAGTGTTGATGATTATACTACTGCATGTAAAGTGTTAAGATTAAGTGAAGCTGTGGGAAAGACCCATAGTGTTTTTATATATTTTTGTGAATGCCTAAAAAATATTCAGCAAATAAACAGGTTCTCAAAAAAAAAAAAGGCTGCCACTTCATTTCCCAGAAATAATCCATCAGTGTGCTGCCTTCCCATACCCTCGCCGACACTGCGCTGAGCTGTGCATGTACTAAAACAGTTTCCATTCAACTCTTCAGTTCTCGTTCATGTCCTCTGCCTAATTCCCTACTTCTACTTAGGTATTCATTGCTGATTGATCAAGAGTCCTTTGCATATTATGGAAATAATTTTTTGTCTGAACTACTGTAAATGTTTTTCTTAGATAGCTTTTTTTTTCTTTTATAAACTTTCATTCTTTCTTTCATACACTGCATCCCAACCAGTTTTCCCTCCCTCCACTTCTCCCAGTCTCTTCCTACACCTCCCATCTCCCCTCAATCTACTCCTCCTCCTTCGTCTCCCTTCAATAAAAGGGAGTAGGCTTTCCAGGGATATACACGAAAAAGGCCTTACAAAGATACAATAAGACTGGGCACAAACCCTCATATCAAGGCTGGATGAGGCAACCCAGTAGGAGGAAAAGGGACCCAAGCTCAGGCAAGAGTCAGGGACCCCCCTGCCCCTTCACTGTTAGGAGTTGCACATGAACACCAAGCTGCACAACCATAAGGTATATGCAGAGGACCTAGCTCAGACCCATACAGGGTCCGTGTTTGTCGCTTCAGTCTCTATGAGCCCTGCTTAGTTGATTCTGTGGGCCATTTTCTCGTGGTGTCCTTGACCCCTCTGGCTCCTGCAATTCTTCCTCTCCCTACTGTTGGGGTTCCTCTGGCTCCACCTAGTGTTTGGCTGTGGGTCTCTGCATCTGCTCCCACCAGTTTTAGCTTTTCTTTTCAATTTGAATGCTTTCTGGTCAAAGGTGGTTCTTTTTGTTTTGTTTTATTTATTTATTTTTTGTTGTTGTTGTTGTTGTTTAGTAGTAAGAGATCTGCTTTCTGATTTCCAGGTCATCTTCTCACTTCCCTGCAGGGTAGCAGCTTCTTTAAATCCATTAACAAATTCAAAACCAAAAAAGATTATAAAATTCTTCCCTGTATTACTTAAATCAAGATTACCGAGTCAAATATCTTTCCAGGGGGTGGGGAGGGAAGGCAACAGGAATATGCGTGGGGAGTCTGCTGACATACAGTCCAAACTGCCTTGAAGAACATCTGTAGCTATAGTTCTATCAGCAGTGCACAATAGCCTACAATAATATAGATACCATACTTTGTTACTTTACTAAGCAAAAAAAAAAATCTATTTGTACTATGCCCCCAAAGAAACCATTTACTACCTGAAAAACTGTTAAAATCCCATTTTCAGAAGTGCCCTTGTTTTAGAAACTTTAGTTCATGTTTTTGTTTCTACCCAGACTTGTGCTCCAAAGCTACCTTTATTAAGAATACCTTCATGGCCACAAGTTTAAATGTCTGCTCCTCTCTGATCTCCTAAAATTCCTCTCCAATAGTCCTTAAGTTGAGTGATTCTGCCCTGGGTTAAGATCGAAAGAGCAAGAACCACGTCTTATCTCTGTATCCCACTGTCAGGGAAAGAACATCAATTATTTCAGAGGACAAATAACAGAAACCCATCCCAGGTAAAATTTCTATTACTACCCATTATTTTATATGGCGTCTCCCCCAGCTAGTTAGTACACAGCTAGATATAGATTTGTCTAAGCTACATAGGCAAGTTCCAGACTTCAACTGAGACAGAAGGGTAAATTTCTTGTAGACAAATTTCACTCCTTACCAACAATGTTAAGGACTTCAGAGACCAAATAAGCAGTTTTGATTATTTACTTGTTTGTGTGTTTTGTTTTAGGTATATTCTTTCTATGTAGCCCAGGCTGGTCTCAGACTTGGCGATCCTAATGCCCCAGCCTTCTGTGTGCTGGGATTACAAGCCACACAACACCTCAACGAAACATTAGACTTGGAGGGGCTGGAGAGCTGGCTCAGTGGTTAAGAGCACTGCCCATTCTCCCAGAGGTCCTGAGTTCAATTCCCAGCAACTACATGGTGTCTCACGGCCCTCTGTAATGAGATCTGGTGCAGGCATACATGCAGTCCGAATACTGTAAACTATATAATAAATAAATAAATAAAAATTATTAGACTGGAAGAAGTAAACTCAGTTTTAAAAGGGAACTCTTCTCCTAGATACATCAAGGAACATTATGCTACGGCACTATGCTAAGCGAGGCATAGTACTTGTGTATGGAATCAAAAATAGCCAAAGTCATAGAAGCAGAGGCTAGAACAGTAGTTACCAGGATCTGGGAGAGAAATAAACTTGTAGTAGTCAAAGAACAAACACATAGTTTCAGTTATGCAAGATAATTCCTAGAGATCTATTCTGCAATATGGTAACTAGAGATAACGATACTGTCTTGCCGACTTAAAATCTTGCAGAG
The DNA here is from genome assembly GCF_014885135.2 of Alexandromys fortis. Classification (NCBI taxonomy): domain Eukaryota; kingdom Metazoa; phylum Chordata; class Mammalia; order Rodentia; family Cricetidae; genus Alexandromys; species Alexandromys fortis. The sequence goes on from NW_026068105.1 coordinate 2,764,117, forward strand.
AAAACTTTTGTAGAGTATTACTCTTGTCAGTCAAATACAAATAATAAGATGAGAGGAAAGTTCAGCAGGTACTGGATTGGTTTATTGTACAGAGAGTGTGACGATTTTATGGTATTCACATATCTGTAAACTTGCCAAACTGGAAACATTAAATATATTCAACTTTTATATACCAATCATGCCCCAAACCCTTAAAAGATAGGATACTAATTGCTGTCTATCTGTAGAACAATTGTTTATATAGAACAGTTCTTGAACTTACAGTGAATCTAAACAGCATATGTAGCAATGACAATAACAAACAAGTCTACTCATTTCTCCTTTAGAGGTTTCTACAGCACATGCTTCTTAAGACAGTTTTACGTGAGGGAGCTTTATTTGTTCTGCTATCAGTGGCAGATCCTGCTTGACTTTTTTTGAACCACCCTAGGTGAGAGACACTTTGAAGAGATGAACACTGCCATAACCTCACAGCTATAATTCAAACATCTTAGGCAACAAACTGTAAAACAGCAGGCATTGAACTGCCAATTATCTGCCTGGCAAGCTGATTCAAAAAGTGTCCTGAGCCAGGCAGGTGGCATTCGCCTTTAAACTCAGCACTCTGGAGGCAGAGACAGGCAGATAGATCTCTGGGAGTTCAAGGCCAGCCTGGTCTACAGAGCAAGTTCCAGGACAGCCAGGGTTAACAAAGAAACCCTACCTCAAAACACCAAAAAGGTGTCCTGATACCATGGATGAGCCTGGGCTTCCCAAGCTTTCATTTAAAATATTAAAGAGCTGAACAATACTTCAAGGAAGTACATGCTAATTAGCAGATCTTAGTGAGAAACTACTACAATAGAACTTTTCACAAAATGTGTGGGTTTTTTATTTATTCAGAAGTTATATAAGTCTCTCTCTTTTTCACACACACACACACACACACACACACACACACACCATGTCTAAATAGGTATAATCACAGAAATGACTAATATAATGAGTGGTTGGTGTAATACTTTAGGAAAAAATTTGCAATTTCCTCTGTAAATGATATAAGAAAAAATATGTCTTTAGAAACAAGGTCTTGCCAGGCGGTGGTGGTGCACACCTTTAATCCCAGCACCCAGGAGGGGGAGGCAGGTGGATCTCTGTGAGTTCGAGGGCAGCCTGGTCTACAAGAGCTAGTTCCAGGACAGGCACCAAAGCTACAAAGATACGTTGTCTCGAAAAAAAAACAAAGAAACAAAAAAAAAAAAAGATTTAAAAAAAAGAAACAAAGGCTTAGAGCCTGTTTGTGTAATTCTGAAAGTATGATCAGGAACTACCAGCTCCTTCCGGTCTAGTATTTACTGTATATCTACTTCCAGTTCTCCAGGAACTTTTACTTACTGAAATAGGTAAGAACACATTATAGTTTCAGTCAAAGTAGGGCCAACAAAAAGAAAATGGTGACATCAAAATCAGACAAAAGGACCTTTATATAATGTTGAAAAGGGTAGAAATTGGCCAGTTATATGCCTTTAATCCCAGCACTCCAGGAAGCAGATCGTCAAGGCTAACCTGGTTTACAGAGTGCCAGGACAGCCAGGGTTACACAGAGAAACCATGTCTCAAAAAAGAAAAAAGTAAAGGGTATTAAGGGTATAAATTGGCACATGTTTTATAGAAAGGAATTTGGCAATGTGTGGCAAGAGGCCTTAAGTCATATCTCATGACTGTTAGCTTAAGACTATGCTTCTAGAACTAAAAATAACGAGAGACGGAGATGCACACACACACTCACACAAAAGACAGTGAGACACAGCCATCACTGTGGTAGAGACATGGGAACATTAGGAAAGACCCTCAAAGGGAGCCTGGAACATAGTGATGTACTTGTGGTACCAAATGCACCACTGTTAAAGAAGTGTTTGTGGATATGAAAAAATATCCAAGACATGGGAGATAAATCTGATTTGAGATGAAGCTTCAAGTATAACACTCTAAAATTCACCTAAGCAACACCCCAACATGGAAAGACCAAGATTATGGCTTTTTAAAGTTTAACCTTCATTTTTTCCTACACTTTTTACAGCATCCAAAGAGAAGGTATTCCTTGTATCTATCACTAATAATATGGTAGAAACCTGGCAAGAGTCTTTTAATTACATCTAATGTATGCTGATATGTGTATATGCTGGCAACAATATGGCCCCTAAGGTGTTTGACCCTACCTACTCATGGGAATAAATGATACTTAAAAGCAACAAAGTTGTTTTGTTTTATTTTTTCTCCTTTTCTGAAACAAGGTTTCTCTGTGTAATACTCCTGGCTATCATGGAACTTATTCTGTAGATCAGGCTGGTCTCGAACTCACAGAGATCCGCCTGTCTCTGCCTCCCGAGTGCTGGGATTAAAGGCGTGCGCCACCACCACCTGGCTGGTTTTGAGTTTAAATTACTAATAGAAGTAGATTGGATCCTTCCTTCCTTCCTTCCTTCCTTCCTTCCTTCCCTTTTCAAAACATGGTTTCTCTTTGTAGCTCTGGCTGTCCTGAAACTAGCTCTGTAGACCAGACTGGCCTCGAACTCAGAGATCCACCAGCCTCTGCCTCCTGCAGAAATGCACCACCACTGACACTTCAATTTTTAAACTAGATTCAAAGTCAAATAAACACAATATTTCCTATTATAACTGCAATGCTAACGGTTTGCTAAGACTAAGGTAGGTGCCTTGGTTTCATCCCTCAGCACAAACACATAAATGCTAGTTAAGGAAGGGCAGGGTGGGGGGAGGAAAACACACTACTGCCTGGGTTCCACATGAGTCACCCCCAGAAATATTTTAACTATCACTAAGTGAATAGATGGTATCAAAAAGCCAACAACCATGAAGCGTTCCACACACCATTGAAAGTGTAAATCATTTCTGTGGGTACCACAGGTCCATTTACCTTTCGTGTTAAAACAATCAGGAACACAAATAATAGAAGACAACTGAATAATACTTAGTTGGTAACACATCATATATTCCTTCATTCTGTAATGAAAACATTTCTAGTTGTCCAGATTCAGTCCCTGTATCTATGAAGCCTGTAAGAAGAACTACTCTTTCAATGTCTGTGTGTGTGGAAGACCCAGAGTGTTGCTTTCTACACTGGTATTTAGAGAGTCTTTGAAGAGAGGGGATTTCAGGAGTGAATGCTATAATCCTTTCTTGTTTACCATCTGGCCTCTGGGAACAAATATCCAGACTCTGGAGGCTAGCCCCTTGCCTAACACAGTCTTGCTTCAGACATTCTATGCAACTGGGAGACCTTGCAAAATGTACAGAGGCTGACTTCACAAAGCAGGGCTCGGATGGCTGAATTTCTTTCCCTCAAAGCTTTCATTCCAAAATGTTTCAGGCAACAATAAAGTATCATTACGTAATCTCATTTCCTGTAAGGCCAACACGTCTATGAAAGTGTCCTCCAATAACCTCGAAGGGCCTAGCTGCAGGAAGTCCACAGTACTGACAATTATGAAAGGAACACAAGTGCTATGCATAGGATTTTTTTTTTTTTTGCAATACACAACAAGAGATTCACTTAAAGAATAACGCATGTCCATGGCTCCACTGCTTATATGTAACTGTATGGAACCGACACACTTGAGAGGCTATATCCAAAAACATGATCCACTGAGAATGGATTAAAATTAGGGTGATCCCATTTCCCAGCTTGCCAAGGACTATCACTTGCCAAGGACTATCACTTGCCAAGACTATATGCCTGTCATCCCAGAGAGTAGAATCAAACTCCCTTTCTTGGAAAAATACTCTTAAGATGTCTCTAGTTAGCCCCTACCTTGTTTCCTACATACAGCAAGTAAGGATGTATGGCCACAGTAGCCAAAGCGAGCCTTCACTATGCAAAACATTCCCAGGTACACACTCCTCTTTGAAGCCACAGCCATGTGTGATATGTAAGGAATGAGAGCGCTAGCTATATACCATTAAACTTGCTCTCTCCCCGCTTTCTCTCTCACATATGCATGCACGAGCGCACACACACTCTATAACATCTAGTTTATGTAAAACCGAACATTTGTAATTCAGCTAAAATCTAGAGTGACAGATTAATTTTTGACTTCAAATTGAAGTAAAGTTCCCATCTTAAAAGTTTATATTTTAAAATAAGTCAGATGCACTGGAAGGAATGGACTATCTCCACTTATAGTTTGCTTGTTTTACATTCATATGAGTTTAAAAGACTATAGCCCATATTTTTGAAAATGAGCTCCAATTTATCATTAAAAACCAGAAAAAAAATTGTCAAGCTAACTTCAGCAAACAAAATTTCTACCTTTGCAAATAATGCACATTTTGTGCTGTTTTGTAAACAAATATAACCAGTTCTAATTTCCCATCTATAATTCTCTGGGAACCTTAGCAACGCACAGCAAATAATGCCTGCTTGATTACCAGCCAATGACAAAGCGAATCCGGTTGTTTCTAAACTAATGCAGATCCTAGAGATGGAGTTGCTGGAATGCTAATGACCTGGGTCTCCAGCGCAGCTGCACTGTTAGCATACTAAAAAATGAGAGAAAAGACCAGCCGCTCACAAGTGCACTGAGTGCTCCTCCCAAGGTTAGGGAGCTGAGAGGCAGCTTGCACAGCAAGCAGGAGTCGATATGCCTCCTTTCCTAGCACATTATTTTTCCTTCAGCCATGAACACTCTATTCTTTTTCTGGCTTCCTTTAGGGCTTAATTTAAGCAGTACTGGTAGAAAGCCTTCTCTGACTGCCCATTTATGCCATGTGCACTTGACACTGGGCCCCAAAGCACCCTTGAACACTGACTTAAACTTCTCTGAGTTTGTGTTCTCCTGCTTTGGTTCTCCCACTGAAGATGGAGGCCATGCTGGTCTTGATCATCACTGTACCACTCGGACCCCATACAGATGCAGTGAAGGCTCCGAGCAGATTCATAGTGAGTCTTTCTTAAATGAATACTGTATGAAATTATAAGTCAAATGATGGAGAGAAGAAATCAAGGAGGACTTCTTTGGTGGGGTTTCTCTGTGTAGTACCGGCTGTACTGGAACTCACTCTGTAGATCAGGCTGGCCTCGAACTCACAGACATCTGCATGCCTATGCCTCCCAAGTACTGGGATTAAAGGTGTGCTCCACCACTGCCTGGCTCAAGGAGAATTTCTAAGTTACAGCTTTCATGCTAGGTTGAAGCAAGTGCCTCTTCACATCTTTATAGGAGTTGTTTCTTCTCAGACACTGAGAGGTTTTACGTTAAAAACAGTAAAGTTCATAGTCTTGCCAAGTACAAAGTAGACACGCCCTTTACGCAAAGAACCATAACGTCATAAAGCAGAGCAAACAAGAATCTGCTCAGGCTGTTTACACTTATTATTAATAACATGTCTCATATTCCAAAGTCTATTTAACTAGACTATCAGAGCCAATTGCCCACCTAGTGTTCAGCTCCCCGAATATCAGCTCAAATACTGCAGAATTAGTGTCACGAGTGTAGAAAAGAAACAGAGATAAAACCATGAACACAGAAGAGCATAGGAGAAAGTGTTTGAAATGGTGGCAAATGCTGAAGCAATAATAGCTGCATGACTATAAACTGCCACCTGGTGGCACCATTGTCACTAGCTATCCAATACAGACAAACCCTGGAGAGAACTATCAGGCCGTTTGACAAAGCTTAACCTGAAAGATGCATAAACTATTTCTCTTGTTTTGATGGGCAACACACTCAAGTGTAAGTTCTCTAGCCACTGGAGTAGCTCTTAAGGACACTGTCCAGCAGAGGCTTGCGGAAGGTAAGTCGGCTTGGCACTTTGGCCTAAAGATTCGCGTCAGCTCCCTAGTCTAAATGTGGAGAAAGGGAGATCGAAAAAACCCTGCAACGCATTTGCAGACTTCACGCGGTCAACCAAAATGAACATAATAGGAAAAAAATTCACTGCATAAATTTTTTTTAAAAACCCACCAGTTTAAATGGTCCAACTGCTGACAGTCACATTTCTCTGGTTCGTTAGGTGGGAAAACAGTAAACACATACACAGCTGGCCTTGTACTTAGTGTAATAAAGAATCAGCTGAACAAAGAAATAGATACAACAAAATATCTTAGGAAAATGAATAAGTTTTAGTAAAAACAGTAAACATAAAAGAGAAGTTTATCAAGGAAACAAGCCATAAATGTTATATTTATCTGCAAAAAAGGCACATGTTCAGCAGCCACGCTTTTAGGGAAATTCAGATTCTCTGTATGAAAAAAACAGACAAATATGTCTATAAAATTGTTTAAAATATCAGGTATCTCTTAAGTAAAAGGATTACCCGTATATGTTGTTTATTTTTATAATTTTATTTATATATTCTAAAAATAAATGTATAATTTTGGATGCTGCAACAGAAAATAATACCTAGGAAGTACAAAGTGAATTCTAGCTTTTATAACTGTTTTGCCTCTGTCATGTTGTATACAGTGTTAAATTTGGGGGAAACAGCACCATTTATACATGGACAGTAGCACTATCATTAAGATATTTACTATGAGCTTAAGAATGTTCAAAATTTAAAAGTGTTCATTTAAAAGAAATAACATCACAATAACATCACATTTAAAAAGACAAGAGTACACTCTTTATTCGTTCATTTAATCATTTATTTATTTGTTTACTTATTTGTTTTTTGTTTATTTGGTTCATTCAAGACAGGGTTTCTCTGTAGCTTTGGAGCCTGTCCTGGAACTAGATCTTGTAGACTAGGCTGGTCTCGAACTTACAGAGATCCATCTACCTCTGCCTCCCGAGTACTGAGACTAACAGCATGAACCACCACCACCCAGCTGGAGTATACACTTTTAATTTATAAGAAAGAAGTCTTCAAAGTTTCTAACATTACAACACGAAAATGTAGAGACGACTTTATCATTGGGTCATCCTTAAATACTCAAGTAATACTACCCTGCTGTACCAGATTTAAGGAAGCAGGAAACAAATCATTAAGGGGTCTACTGACTGGGTTTTGCAAGCACCACTGCATGGAGAGTTGAACAGGAAAGGAATCGAACAGTTCTTTCCTTTCACAGTTTTTTTTTTCTCCCCAAGACAGGGTTTCTCTGTGTATCTCCAGCTGTCCTGGAACTCACTCTGTAGACCAGGCTGGCCTCGAACTCACAGATTCACCTGCCTCTGCCTCTTGAGTGTTGGGATTAAAGGCATGCACCACTGCCCTGCTGTACTTCACATTTAAAAAACACCTAGTTTACCAAATCCATAGTAGTTGCAGATGCATGAGCAAGCATTTGTTCAAGAAATATTCCATAAGCATAAACTGTGCTCTGCTCTCATGAAACTTTAGTACTCAATAAACATTTTAAGTAGACAGCAAGCTAATATAGACACAGAGGTACAACAGGACAAGGTTCACCTATAAGAAAATTCACTCATCCAACTACATGGTACAGACCTTTAAAGTTAGAGCTACAGGGTATCCAGTTATACCTGCAATCACTAATGAGGAGAGTATTATCTGGCTTGCTTAAAAATCAATTTTTATTTTAAAAGTTGATGTAAATGTCAGGCCATGAAAACACATGCATAACAAAGAATGAATGTGAGGTTCTAGAAGAACACAGAGGAATGAAAAATGCCATCTCAAAAAGCCACAGACAGAAAGCTTAAAGGCCCTGACCAATCTCACGTATTGACTAACCAACTTACAAACAACACTCCAGTCTAGCTATTTTAGCAAGTGTAAAATTTGGAATAGGTTAGTTAGATCCATGGTGGAACATCTCCACAGGAAGCTTTACTGCCTATGTATTTAAAATGCTTTACTATAAGACACATATCCAGAGTGCCAAAAGCAAAGCTTAGGGCTGGGGGTGCAGCTTGAGTGGTAAAGCATTCATATAGCATGATCTCTGGCACTGCAAAATAGATAAATACAAACAAGAACACATCAAAAGTGAAGTAGCAGATTACTAGAAGATGTCAAGCAGAGGAAAAGCCTTCTTCCATCTCAACGAAACCCTGTTTAAGGAAGGTGAGCTGTGTATTCACATACAGCAGCCAGTAAGCGTTAGTATTTCATAGGTGAATACTGCCCATCAAGCCCTGATACATTTTAGCATCTGCTGGATCAACAATGAAGGTGCCTTTAAGACATCCCTTTGCAATAACGTCTGTGATTACTTAATCTCAAATATGTCTCCTTGAAAGTAGGCAGTAATTCAATCCTCTTTGAAGCATCTGTAATCAATGTCAACAACAGCAGTAAAAGAAGGTAGTTTGTCCTTTCATGTAGATGGAGCAATCTGTTGCTTAACCTTCTTCAAAAGCAAGGCCAGGGTCAGTAGCACAAGAGGATGTTGTGAAATGCTCTCTTGTACCATGCATCACCATGAGCTCAGCTGGCTATGTGAGAGTGACCTGCAGCTACGATTATCTTTTTAGATTTATTTCATGTTTGCAAGTAGTTCGCCTGAAAGTCTGGCTGTCCACCACTGGCATGCCTAGTACCCATGGAGATAAGACAGCACTAGATCTCCCAGAATTGGAGTTACAGAGGACTGTGAGCTGCCATGTGCATGCTGGGAACTGAACGGGATCCTCTGCAAGAGAACATAACAACGAGTGCTCTCTCCAGACTGGAGTTTTTAAAAAAAGAACCCAAAGGTATTTTTTGATGTTCTTCTCTTACAGTTTCCAGAGCCACTGTGCCTGAAAGTCGAACACTGAGGTTGAGAGCCAGGCGCCCAGCCCAGGTAAAATCCTAGTCTTTCAGCAACACTGGGGCAGTGCCAGCGATACCAGAGGGAAGGGGTGCTCTCACAACCACAGGGCATGGTTGCAGACCTGGGCAAGAACTAAACTCCAAGCAGGGTATATAACCTGCAGTCTCTGGACCAAAGGTGAACAAGGATAGTTATGATTCTGGCCCACTATAAAGTCGTATACAATATGAACTGGTTTTGCCTTTTGTTGCTGTAACTCAGTCATGCAGTGCTCAAACATGAACATTATAGATGACATCATCTTGTGGCGAGGTGAAATTCTATAAGGACACACCTTACAGAACCAGTCTACAGGACAGTCATATACATACAAGTCAAATGAGTTAACGGAACAATTTCGAACTGCCATTTCTTTTCTTTAACCCAAGAGGCAGAAGTCAATCCTACTGCTTAGGATTATGAGGCAAAAAAATCACAAGTTTGACTGGTTTTTTAAAATGCCGAGCTGTATAGATAGCTCAGTGGTTAAAAACACTGGCTGCTCTTCCAGAGGTCCTAAGTTCAATTCCCAGCAATCACATGGTGGTTCACAACCATCTATACTGGGATCTGATGTCCTCTTCTGGCATAAAGCTGTACATGCAAATAAACCTTAAAAAAATAAAGCCATCAGCTGACCACAAGTAAAAACTAATTTTCCACCTTAAATTTGCAGTCATTCTCCTAAACAAAAGAAATATTTTCCATGATTTTGTAATAAAATGGTGTAACCATCAGAAAACATTTGAAATGACTTAAAATGCTTCTTAGCTAGGAATAACATAAAACTAGAGAAATGAATTTTTGCCGAAAACCAACTATAAACAGAGTCACTATTTCCAAATGAGCTGTTTGCTACCTATCAAAAGCCATTGCAGTTTATTTAACAATACTCTCGCATTTGCAGATTGTTACTGGAGAATGTGTTCATTCATCAAGTTAAACATTGTAGCACTTCATAACAATGTAGCCAGCCCACAGAAGCTGCCCTACTTTTTCTCCTATTGCTGTGATAAGCACCATGACTTGGGGAGGAAAGGGTTCATTTCACCTTACAGCCTGGAGTCAGTGCAGGAACTCAGGAAACTGACTGAAGCAGAAGCCATGGAGGAATGCTGCTTACTAGCTTGCTCTTCATGGCTTGCTCAGCCTGTTTTCTAAAGCAATCCAAGACCACCTACCAAGGCATGGCAATGGCCCCAGTGGGCTGGACCCTCCCACATCAATCAGAAATTAAAACAATACCCCACAGACTTGTCAATGGGCAACAAGACTGAGGCATTTTTCTCAATTGAGGTTCCTTCTTCCCAGGTGACTTCAGGAACTGAATTGCAAAGTTCTGGTTTTCCCAATTCAAGGTACACTGAGTACAGGCTGACACCGTCACTTCCTCCTTATCTTTGGTAATGACCTTGTACATCATTCACCTCCTCTTTCCTTCAAGAGTGTCTGGGTCAATGCGACCCTTCAATTAAAGACAAGACTCCCCAAGTTCAAGACAGACAGCTGGAAACTTTAGCCCCCTACGAATAAAACAAAGATACTATGGTCCTTACAGGTAAAGTTGTTTTGAGAAAAGCACCAGCTATCTGAAACTTGTTAGCTAAGAACAAATTTCTCATTTTACTAAATTTTATCATTGCAACAATAGGCCAATCATTACAGAGAAATATTCCAAGTAACCAGAGTACATGGTAGAAATGGAGGAAGACACAGAGATAAGATAGGTTGGGCAGCTATTCTGCACCAGTAATGTTTCCTCACACATACCTTTTGTGGAGCCCTTATGTCCACTTGCCCCCAGTATTATTATACTCCTACCACCGTAGGGGGACAAGTATCTTTTTCATCCCGGTATTTGTTCTTTGGGACCTGACAATGACCAATTATTCAGTTTTACCTAGGAAAATCCCAAGAGAACTATAGAGAGATGCTAAGCTGTAGATGTGATGTTGCTCACACACAGGAATAGGGCCAGCTGGAGGGCACAGCGAGCAAAGGAACCCATGTGCTGACCTGACAACCAGAGTCTGGTCCCCAGAGGCCATAAGGTTGCAGGAGAGAGGCAATTCTCAAGAACTGGCTTTAGACCTCCATTTGTGTGAAGGCACATGCACACAAATAATAAAAAGGGCATCCCAGGGCACTTCAGCTACATATTGAGACCTTAACCTCAAAACATAAAGGAAGAAATTCAGGAATTAAAAAAAGGTAGGAGATTCACTGCAAAGGTTTTTCACTTTGCAGCTGTCTCTTCTAAATTGGCCTGTAGTTTAAAAGGATAGCACCTATAAGGAAGAGCAGCACCCACCCCTGTTACCATGGAGGACAATGCAAGGCATTCCTTTCATGCTTGCAGTTGGATAGTACCATACTTCATCTACACTACTCTTTCCCTGTAGACGCATCTCTATAATAAAGTTTAACTTAGAATTTGGGGGGGGGGGGGAGAGAGGACTAGCACTAGATATTAGTAAAATAACAAGATATTGTGGGAAATTTTATTCAAAACTCATGAATTATTCATTTCTGGAATTTTCCATTTAATGTGCTCAGGCTGATTGTGGGTAACTGAAACTAAAAAGTGAAACTGCAAATAAGAGGAATTCTTTGGAAAAGAAATATACTCTATAAATAATTTAATATTTAATGGCTTGGTAATCAGGAAAATGTTAAAAATTAATGCAAACATATATACATATATATAATTTTAAAAACTTAGTTGCATATAAAAATCCTGGTCTTATATACTTGACACTAAGCACAAAATCTAAGTAAAAGAGTCTAAAAATTTCTGGGGGTTGTTTTGAATTGTAACATCCTTAGGAGATCAGTCATTTAGCTTTTTAAAAGAGGTATACCATAGTATAATTGTGTTTGAATGAAGATGCTAATGCCAACATTTCTATTTCTGGAAACAAACACCACATGGCTTCCCAATTAAGGGTTGCATAACTCACAAAAGGTGCACCTGAGCCTTGCCTTTTCTAGGTTCCAATTACAGAAAACAACTTGCTTCCAAGAAATCCTAACCTTTCTTTGTGTGACGGTTTGAATGACAATGCTCCCCTACCAGGGTCAGGTATTAGAACATTTGGCCCCCAGTTGGAGGCACAGTCTGGGGAAGTGAGGCAGCCTAGTTGGAAGCCTCCGACTCAGGTGGCCATTGAGAGGCACCACTTTCAATTCACTCTGCTTCATTGTTCAAAAGTGAAGAAGTAATCTCCCAGCTTCCTGTTGTCACGGCTGCTCTTTGCTGCCCTGCCTCCCTGCCACGATGGTCTCCTATCCTTCTAGAACTGTCAGCCCAGAAAAATTTTTTCCATAAGTTGCTTTTGCTCATATTTTATGACAGCAACAGAAAAGCAACGAATACATTCTGTAAAAAATTGTGTGGGCACAGAAAATCCCAATACTCTCTGAAACGTTTTTGTTCTTGTGTTGGGACCTGATGCTCTCTGCACCCTAAATATCCCAAAGACCTTAAAGTCATGCTCAACTAAGCTTGCAATTAACCAAAGGTGAAAGAAAGTCTCTGATTCCAACTCTACAAATATCACTCTGCCTGGCCTATTTTGCTCTACTTTTCTGAACAATATTTCCCTGGCAAGGGTTATAACTAGACTAGTACTTAGTCCTATCCTTCAGTAAAGCTATGGATTTTTCAACTACTCTTCTAACTTCTCGACTCCTCCAGAAGCTACGGAGCTTCAGCGGCCATGTGGAATGCAGCCTCTTCTCCTTGGATTCATCCCAGTGCTTATGACTGTGCCTTCTATCTTCTGTACTCAAAGCCACGACCGGCGTTTCAGTTCATTCCCCAAGTTCCTGCTTCCTGTCTGAGAGCTCTTAAGTTTCCTATTCAACCGAGAAGCAGAAATGCCTACCAAATTCTAAGCACAAGAAATGCTCGCCAGCCTCTCAGCAGTAACCCTGTGAAAATGTATTGCTGTGATGGGTGAAGTAAAAAGCTGAACGGCCAATAGCTAGGCAGGAGGGAGGTATAGGCGGGATTTCCAGGGAGAGAAAGAGGAGGAATCTAGGCTGTGCAGGAGACACCAGGATACACAGAGAGGAAACAGAAGGTCCAAGATAGAAGGAAGGTAACACCACATGATAGAATGTAGACCAATATAGATGGAGTAAATTAAGTTATAAGAGATAGTTGGGAACAAACCTAACCTAAGTCCAAGCTTTCATAATTAATAAGTCTCCGTTTCATTATTTGTGAGCTGGTGGCCCAAAGAAAAGTCTGACTACAAGAAGAGTCCGAATTTTCCAGGTTTTCTTAGATGAGTGATCCTCTGCAGAAGCCTGGCATTACTTTTTTGCAGTATGACGATAATGGGACTATACATAACAGGAAATGAGCAGAAAGACAGGTAAACAAGCATTTCAGTATGCCCCCTTACCTGCCGCATGAGCCTCATCCACAACCATCAGAATTCACCAGTAACTTTTCAAAACATTTCCTCGTTAACCAAGTCAGAAAAGAACCTCTATGTTGCTGCTCCTATAAAGTCTGTGACCTTATAACTGCACCTATGAGTGGAGAATCTTCCTGCTATGAAATCAAACTCCAAGAGGTGAAGAGGCAGACAGACAGCCTTGAAACCTGGGCTGTTTCAACCACCATAATAGAAAAATAGGAGGAGCTTGATGGTGGCAGCACACCCCTTTAATCCCAGCACTCGGGAGGCAGATCTCTCTGAGGTTGAGGCCAGCCTGGTCTACACACTGAATTTCGGGACATCCAGACCTGTTATGTAGAGAAACACTGTCTAGAGAAAAAAAAAAAAAAACTAAACAAAACAAATATTGAAAACCCTTGTCTACACGTAGTCTTTTTAAATAAAATACCCTACCAAATTTGCAGAAAATTATTAAAGGAACAAAATCATGAAAAATAATATATTTTACCTAGGCTCGATGGTATCCTCCTATAATCCTAGCATTTGAGAGGCAAGGGCAAGGGGCCTGCCATGAGTTTGAGGCAGTCTGGAGTACACAGTGAGTTAGTTCTTGGACGGTGTAGTGAGACCCTGGCTCAGAAACAACAAAAACAGCACCTTTTTGCTTCTAGGTCCCACAGCATCAACTCAGGAGACTATAATGGGTCTTATTTGTTTAATTAATGCTTCATAGGTAACCACAATACAGACACACATGCTCTAATCAGTGAAATCAAAGTTGATCCTCTAACATGTTTCTCACAATTCTCAATTGTGTATACTACATACAGGACTATCAGAGACAAAGATTCATGTTGCTACAGATACCTAGATTTTCTTTACTTTTCTAAGTTGCAAAATAAAGTCCTTTATCACATACAACTTTAGCTACAATCTAGACACAGCTACCATTTTCTTCTTTAAGCAAAATGAGCACACAGGTTCAATTTGAGTATTTTTCACTGAAGTCCAAGTTCACACACAAGAAGTTAATGACATTCCAAATACTGCACGTAAACCTCACCACTTTAGCAAGAATTTTGTGCCTGTGTGGAATCTATGTATATGTGTGTGCACAGCATATGTTCACATGTGTATGTACATGCAGGAGCAAGCCCATGTATATGTAGAAGCCAGGAGGCATGGGTGTCTTGTTCTACTCCTCTGCACCTTCCTTGAGACAGGGTCTGTCATATAACCTCACCGTACTCCCTAACACTGGGGTTACACAGAGTCATTCAACCATGCCTGGCATTTTTTACAAGGGGATTTGAACTCAGCCCTCATGTTTACATAGCATGCACTCTTAGCCCCTGACCTTTAACTACAATTTTAACACAGGTTAGGTCTGTATAGACACTACCATCATAACAGAAGGGGCGTGCATGTGCGCGCGTGTCTGTGTGTGTGTTTGTGTGTGTATGTGTGTTTGTTGTGGTCCTATAGAACTAAAAGTTTACAAATCCTTATATCCTGGTAAAGCTGTAGAAAAATCCCTTAGTCACATTTGTGATGCTGTTAGTGCAAGCAAACCCATTGTGCTCCAGTCATATTTGAACCCCAGAATGCAATTATGTGCACTACATATGCAATGGGCTCTACCACTTAGCTTTGTATAAATATAAGCCATGATGTTCACACAAGGATGAAAGCAACCAATACATTTCTCAGAATATAGTCTCATCATAAAGTGACACAAATCGCAACTTGTTCATACTTTAATTCAAAATCATCTGAACTGGCTTGACGTTGAGAATATAAAATTTTGTTGGTCATTTACATCTGGTGACTAACTTTCCCCCCAAGATTACAGTTAGCCCAAAAAAACAGCTATTTTTACAAAAATACTATATTGACACAACAGTGTGCGTATGTTTTTACTCATAAGGTATCTCTTTCACGTACATAGTCACCAATCCTCAAAAATGCCTACAGTACACGATGAAAAAGGGAAAATTACAAATCAGTATGTATTATAAGAATTCATTTTGTAGACAGTATAGATGCTTGTATCTATGAATACTAAGTGTCTGTATGCATGCACACGTGTATATACAAACATCTATATCAGAAAGGTAACATGGTATTCTTATCAGAGTAGAATAATTTAAAAGATTTGCTAGGTAGTGGTGGCGCACGCCTTTAATCCCAGCACTCTGGAAGCAGAGGCAGGTGGATCTCTGTGAGTTTGAGGTCCGTCTGGTCTACAAGAGTTAGTTTCAGGACAGGCTCTGAAGCTACAGAGAAACCCTGTCTCAAAAAAAAAAAAAAAAAAAGATTCTCCATGGGAGAAAAAGTTACATTTCATAAACCACCTGAATGTTCACTCAGTACAAACCACTACATATGCTATATAGTAATCATAAGTATCCTCCAGTGGGCATATGTTTCTTATCAACTTGCATAACTACCAATAAAACAGCAATTAAAAATGTTAAATACGTGGCCAGGCGGTGGTGGCACACGCCTTTAATCCCAGCACTAGGGAGGCAGAGGTGGGCGGATCTCTGTGAGTTTGAGGCCAGTGTGCTCTACAAGAGCTAGTTCCAGGACAGGCTTCTAAGCTATGAAGAAACCCTGTCTCGAAAAACCAAAAAAAAAAAAAAAAAAAAAGTTAAATACACTACAGATTTAATAAAGAATAGCAGATTTCCTCTAACGCCACTCCCTTTTCCTCTAGGGATAACTATTCTGCAGTATGCTATCAATCATACCTTTTTTATTGCCTATATACATGATAAGGTTTGTTTACCTTTCGATAAATGGAATCACGGTGCACCTCGTACTGTGACTCCTTTACTATACTCTAGAACTCCTGTGTCAGTTCATCTAGGTCTCTCTGATGGGAATTTTTCTTTTTCTCTTTGTTCTAGGATACTATGTACCACAGCAAAATATTCATTTTTGGTTTTCTGAGACACCATGTAGACATGACTGGCCTAGAGCTCACTATGTAGTTTAGTTGACCTCCAACTCAACTCAGAGATCTCCCTGCCTTGGCCTCTAAATGCTGGGATTTAAAGGCACACACCACCACACCTAGCCAAAATATGCGTACCTATTTAAATGAAAGGATTTAGATATTCTTTACCAAAAAGTTACATAGTGTGTACATTTGTTCAAAGTATTATATTTAAATTCTAGCAATGTATCTATTGCAAATGTTTACATTTCCCTAGTAAATCAGATAAACCTGAGGATCTTTTCTTTTATATTCATTTTACTTATTTAGATGGAAGATATCAATTCACAACCCCTCTGGTGCTTTTTCTAAGCTCACATCCATACTTCAAGAAAAACATTTTCTGTATATTTTTCCTATGGATCAATAGGTTCATTACATATTATGCTTATTATGTAGAAATCCCTTTATATAATCTGAATTAGAACCGTTAATATAAAAGGTAAATGCAAGTGAAAAACTATTCTTAATGCATCACTTAGCAAACATTTCAGGTTATCTTCATTTCATTTTATCAGTGGCCAAAGTACACTCATTCTCCAAACTCTTGATATAGGTCCAAGAAGCCAAGACGTTTGTTTCTCCCGATTGCAAAGAAATTTAAACTGAATTCTTGGGATACAAATGTCAAGGAACTGAAGAAATTTGCAAAGCAATAACCATGCGGACTACATCCAAATTTCTGTATTTACATAAAATATATACTGTCTTACCCGTACCTAATTGTGTCATTTTTTAAAGCAATTTTCACTCTTCCTAAAACAATTCAGTGTTATTCATAATAATGGACCTAACGTAATCACCATCAGTTTCAACCGTTATCCATAAGCAGAACTGTTTTCTTCAATGTCCACTCCCCACCGCCATCCCTCACGACCATCCCCCACCTGCCATGTGATGTGACTCCCACACACTGTGTATCATTTCACTTGTTTCAGTAATAATGCCAATTACACCCACTCATATTTTATCTGTTTATAAAATATTAAATCATATATTTTAAAAACGCAATATGAAGATATAGGTCAGTGGTGAAGCACTTCATGCAGAAGGCCGTGGGTTCCATCCCCAGCAAACACATGCATAAGCGCTAGTATGTATACCAACTATCCAGGTTCGGTAGTAAAGCCGATAAGCCCAGCTGGTAGGCATACAAGCATACTGGACTATCAGCAATTGTTTAGTTTATAGCGTCTCTTACCAAAGAATGAAAATCATCATTTAATACCGTGAATCATGTAAACAGAAGTCAATTAAAATCTCGACAGCATATTCAGAAGCTCTCCCCCCTCAAAAATCTGCCACTCGCCCTTTTGACTTTGTTCCACTATCTTTATGTTTTTCACAATTCTTAAAATATGCATTTGTAAAATATGTTTACTATACTTCTGCATATGATGGGATCTACTTCCTCCCAAATGTGCAGTCGAATGTCCTAACTTCATTTTCATTTTCAGCATGACACTTAGGAAACTTAAAAGAACTAAAGTGTCAAGTTAACAAAAGAAGGAAGTTGCAAACAAAATAATAAAGCACAGCGGAAGGTCAACTTGGTAGCCTCCTGCTATGTACTTAAAGGTTACAGAGCAGTTTCTGGTGCAAAACTGCAGTAATGCCTCGCTCACTCCTTAGCGGTTTGGCTTGGAATAACTCGACTGCATAGGCCTGTTAGAATTGTACTATACCATGCAGTAAACTGACATTCGTTCTGAAATAGCCCACACCTCAACAACAGAAGGCAATCTCCCTAGTTCTCTAACTAGGCCTTAATTCTGTCAGGCTTGGTGAAGAAAATGAACACAATCTTCAAAGTAAAGCAAAGGCTATAAAAATTTCCTTTACACAATAGAAGAAATTAATCCCAGTTAAAGTTGCCTTATCTGAGAATTCATCAAAATTTTTTCTCTAATAGTCCAGAGCGTAAACAGACCTAGGAGGCCACGGGGTCCCTGTGAATACTGCCAGACAATACATAAATGAAGCCATATGGCTATGTTCCAACTGAAGTTTATTTACAGAAACAGGTGGTGGACAGGATTTGGCCACAGGAATGTTTTTCTGTCCCTTGACTTACACCAGTTTGCTCTCTTTTCTAGTAGGAATTTGACACCCTAATGCACACTTACTGGAGCAGATATGGAAGCCACAAACAGACAAGTGATTACTGCAGTACCGCCATAAAGATGAATATTCTAACAAACTAATCACTAGTCTAGCAAGTTCGAACAGGCATACACAATTTTTAAACTATGATAGTATAAGCGTCACCAGCAGCCAATATTCTCTGCAGAAATAGTTAAAATAAATGACAATCAGTGACTGTAAAAGAAAAATATACAGTGAGGACAAATTTAAGTGTCTTATTCTATTAGAGAAGTAAAAAAGCCTACTAAGAATAGAATTGAGATTCGTAACTTCACTACTCAAAATACAGGAATAAATTCTCACACTGTGTTTAAATGAAAGCAAACTTTGTGCTTTAGAGAACTTAAAAAAACTTTGCTGAAAAACTATAGTTTTGTCAAACTATTTCAATTTAGATAATGGGCCCCAAAATCTCCTTGGCACATTTTACGTCTGTTTAATTCTATGTTGTGTTTGACAAGTGATAAAGCAGACACTGTATTTTAAGGCACTAAAGGAGAACAGCCATTTTAGTACGGTAAGGACATGTACAACCAGATTCACATAGTGAAGCGCAAAGCCACTTGTCACAGAACATATATGAGCTCTGAACTATTGAAACAGTAAATACATTGCTTGCAGGAAAAAGTAAGGGGATGTAAGGCTGAACACAAAGGAGTAAACTTGAATAATGTAAGTATATAAGATCCCCTTGAGACCAGAAGCACAGACCGTGTATTATGGTTTTTTTTTTTTTTTTTTTTCCTGCAAGTGACGTATTTACTGTCTCAGCAGTCCAAAGTAAAGTTCTGCAAACCTCCCTGTGAAGAGGTTGGAAACACAAGGCACAAACTGAAAGAATATACTTTCAATCATATAACAACAAAAGATCAGTATTTAAAATACACAAAGAACTTTTAATACTCAACAATTTCAAACAATCCAACCCGAAAATAGACAAAGGGATGAGAGACATTTTACTGAAGACCTAGCAGTGGTCTGGTAGGTTGTCCATACACCAGTGGATGGCACTAAAGCCATGGATTTGTGGCACTCAGTGGATTATTTTTTTAAAAAGGTTCATGGAAGTGGAAAGGCTCCAGGGTGTGTGTGTGTGTGTTGGGACAGGAATGGGGGATCCAGAAGGAGCTGGTAGTGGGGAAGGGGCAGCTATGATCAGTAGTCAGTGTACTGACGAATGAAATTCTCAAACATTAAATTTTCAAAAACCTAGTAGTCGGCGGTGGGGAAGAGACAGAAATCTTTAATAAATAAATAAATAAATAAAAATTAAAAAAAAAAAAAAAACCTAGTAGTGTGCTCAGGGCTGCCCATTTGGTACTGGACAATCCACTGGTGTGCTCTTCCCTGAGGAGGACTGCCACACCAACCCCAGTAGAATCTGCGTGACAAGTTCCACAGACTGAGGCATTTGACTCCAAATGGAGGTCTCCTGGAACCGGCTGTGGAACTCTCTAGCTGGAGAGAAGTTATTGAGCCGTAGTTCTCATGGCAGTCTGTCTGCTTCTATTTCCTTTTTGTACTTACAAGATGTTCATGATAGCCTGGGCCAAGAAGAAGTCACCCCCTTGAACTGGGGTCACTGGCTGTGACCTCTTCTCTAAGAGATTCAGTGCTTTGCTTCATAATCATTTACATAATTATAAAATAATACTTTGATAGACTATCCTCCCGACAATATATGAATTTGTATGGCTATGCATTTGTAGATGAGGCTGGCTTTGACATTATGGTATAGAAAGCATTGTTTAAGTATAGTTTTAAATTGAACTTTGAAGATTTTTAAGAAGATAAAAGTTAGACATTAGTTAAGGATTACACATGAAAATTTATGAACTTGATCAGGACGTAAGAGCCATTCATTAACTATAAGTGATTTATCAAATTGTTTTGTTTAGTAACTAAAGATGTTATCTGTTCCATTTGCAATTGATTCTTTGAACCCACTGTCTAGGAAATGTAATACCTGATTGATTTTGTGCCTTCTTGTGCCAGGTGATTATGATAACTATTCTTTGTAACTGCTTCACTGAACACATCTTTTAAGAATTGTAATACCTGTTCTACTTGTATAAAACCCTTGTTTGAGAGCTGCAAAATGCACTCAGATTCAAACTGCTTATGTGTTTGTTTCTGTTTGTCATCGCCAAATCCTTACCCATCTGATCTTCGAGAAACCACATCCCATAAGACCCCCCATACCTGGCCGGGGTGGTCAGTGGCAGAGGACCACCTCTCCTGCTCCCAGCTTTACTCAGTTGCCTGTAGTTTGTGTAGGGTTGAGTCCTGGTCCCTGTCCATTTTGGCATGTTTGTCAGTGTCTCTGCTTAGCTCACATTTGGGTGGTCATGCTGGGAAGAATTTACAGGTATAGATTCTGATGTTACTACATATGACGGAATCCACTTTCTGCCCCCTCCACCAATATTCTCTGAGTCTTAGGTAGGCAAGTGTTTTGTATATATATACATTTGGACTAGAAATATAAACACAAAGTAACAGTATACAGACTTACAGATTATATTTAGAGGATGTGCACACACACACACACACATGCAATAACGATAAAAAAGGTCATGAATTAGAAGGAGAATAGAGAGGGTAGTGAGGGAGAATTTGGAGTGATGAAAGATAAGGGAGAAACACTGTGATTAAAATCCCTCAAACGAGGCAGACCTCACCTTTATTCCCAGTACTTGGGACACAGAGGCAGACAGATCTCTGTGAGTTCAGGCCAGTTTGATCTACATAAAGAGTTCCAGAACAGCGCGAGAGAGCGTCTTAAGAGAGACTGTCTCAAAACACAAAATTACAATCTCAAAAATCTAAAAAAATTGCACAAATATAGTAAACAAATAAAAAAAAGGTTAAGTGGTACCAAATGCAGATCATGAGCCATCAGAGTATTATAAATTAAAACTATGAGGACAGATATCACTACATAGTGATAGTTAAAGGGAAATTAGAGGGCTGGAGAGATGGCTCAGTGGTTAAGAACACTGCCTGCTCTTCCAAAGGTCCTGAGTTCAGTTCCCAGCAACCATATGGTGGCTCACAACCATTTGTAATGAGATCTGGTGCCCTCTTCTGGTGTGCAGGCAGACACAATACTGTATACATAGTAAATAAATAAATCTTTGGAAAAAAAAGGGAAATTAGAATAAAACTACATAGCACTACATAGCTAAGGGGAAAAAGTAGTCACAAAGCATTCACAATGGGAATATAAAACTGGTAGTACTTAAAAAAAAAAAAAAACAGTTTGAACCTAAACATGTAACTACTGTATTACCTGACAACTGCATTCTTAGACAGTTAACCCAGAAGTGAAAAATCATGCTCATAAATGGAAACATCAGAGGTTCTTTGATAGGTGAATGGTTAAACACACAACTACGACAAGCCATTCATCATTTTCAATAATGAAAAGATTATTGATTAGGAGTATATTCCCTCTATACATCTCACGGACCTCCAAGGAACTGTGCTAGTGGTAGGCCTGTGTTCCCGTTTATTTAGCATTCCTGAAGCGACAAGAAGGGACATGGGAAACACATCACCGAGACAGAAGACAGCGGTAAATATTAAAAGGCAACACATAGAATCCTTGGGGGATAGCATCGTTCTGTGCCTCGACTGGAGTGACCACAGAAAGCTACACACGGCAACACTATGCAGAACTAAACACAGACAACTGTTCACTGAAAGTGGTGAAATAATGGGGCTGGAAAATGACCTAGCAGTTAAGAATGCTTGCTTCGTTTGCAGAAAATGAGAGTTTAGTTCCCTGTACTTATGCCAAGCAGCTCATAATTCCTATAACTCCAGCTCCAAGGCATTCAGACCCTCTTCTGGCTGAGGTGGGCATCTGCACACAGGAGGCATGCATACATATAAATTAAAAATGAAAATAAATTTTTAAAAATAAAAGGAAAAACTGGTGGAATGTGAATATGATGGACACACAGTACTGTTATATAATTATTCATGATACTAACATCGGGTAAAATCAGATATGGGGTATTATCTCTTATTAACTATTTGTATAACCTACAACACCAGAATTCATAATCAAAAGAAAAGGGTATAAAAAGCATACTATCAGCCAGTAGCAGGAGTGGAAAAACAAAACTTATGTTTTTCCTGAGAAAAATCAAGGAAGGGAGGGGAACATACAATGTCACAAAGAACCAACTGGAGAGCCTAAGTGTGGTGGAACAGCCTTTAATCCCAGCAGATTAAAGGCAGAGACTGGCAGATCTCTTAGGAATTCAAGGCCAGCCTGCTCTAGAGAGTGAGTTCCAGTACAGCCAGGGCTACACAGAGAAACCTTGTCTCAAAAAATAAAACCAAAAACAGCTAAAAGTAACCAACAATCCAAAAGAACCAACAATCCACAATATAATACAATTATCTCCTACTGTATTGAGGTTTAACTTTGAGGGGAACTTATTCATCCTGACTTGGCTATTACTATTTTTTATAAAAATAAAGTACATGCCCATGTCTCACTAAAACCACACCATCCTCTCAGATTAAAATTTCATAGAATAGGTGTTGTTCTCTTAACCATCATATCCTGAAGGTCTACCACAAAATACATGAGCCGCTAAGAACAAGAGAGTGGGATGAATATATATATAAAATGAGTGAGATGTCTGCGTATGCTTTTTAAAATTGCTTTTTAAATATATTCCATTGTTGTGGCTGCTGTTTGAGAAAGGGTCTTTCTATGTATATGTAGCCCTGGCTGTTCTGGAACTTTCTATGTAGACCAGGCTGGCCTCACAGAGCTCTGCCTGCCTCTGTCACCCAGCTAAATACTTATTTTATGTGTCTAGGCATTTTCCATGCATGTTTTTACACCACATGCACGCCTGGTGCTCACAGAGGCCAGAAGAAGGCGCTGGATCCATCCCTAGAGACTGGAGTTACAGGCAGCTGTGAGCCATGTGAATGCTGGGAATTGAACCTGGGACATCTGGAAGAGCAACCATTGCTCTTAACCACTGAGCCACTGTTCCAGCCCCTCTGTGTATGCTTTTAAAGTTCCTAGCCAGTTATAATTTTGAAACAGTATGCCCCGACATGCTTTTACAAGTTTCTAATGGCCACGGGTGTCTAAAATCCAGTGCGGTGTCCACACTTTTCATCCGCAAGTTAACCTAACATTTGTAAAACTGCTTGTGAATTTATATACTGCCACATGAAGTAATTCATTAAGTCACGAGGAATTAAAAACTAAGAATAACTTGATATTCAGACCTTTGAGAAAATGTTCTATGCTGACATAACAAGATTCAGCCACAGCCTTAATGTGAAGTGCATTAAAATACATATATATGCATAAAAATCTCATTATTTTCAAACTACAGAATCCAACATGAGAGATTTATGAATCATCCTGCCAAGCATAGCCTTATTTTAATTTATATATGTGAAAACTAAGGAAAGTGCCTTCCTTGTTAACGGTTGCTATAGTTAGATACAGCTGAGGCTAGAATCTGAACATCTCCAGAGTCTGGATTCGGGTCTCTTGCACCTAATTGGGCAAGATTCTTTGTTCTTTCTCCACCCACCACATCCCTACCCAATTCAGTAACAACAACAAAAGATGTATTTGATTTAGTTTTTAAGAGTATTGTTTTAAAGAACCCACAAAGCTGAACTCACTCAAACTTTTAAATCGGTACAATAAACCCTTCTGGATTTTTTTTTTTTATGTCAAGGTCCTTTATCCCAATTTGCGAGTATTAAGTACACTATAAATGCTGCTTCCTCCATGGAAATGGCAGAGAGGGTTCATTCGAATAGGAGTCTAGCATGTTTTGCACTTTCGCAGATTCGGCTGAAAAGATGAGCTAGTTTGCAATTTAAGGGAGGCCTTACATTTAAATTTTTGCTTGACATGCTTAGTAGCAGCACTGTAATTGATCTCAACTTGCTGATTTATATCAAGAACATTTGGAAGCCTTGCTTGTTGGAAGTGAAAAAAGAAAAACTAAAGTTACAAGAAAGCACGGGAAATGGCTTTTCTTAAGCTAAATGTCCGTAGCAACGTGTTACTAAGCATGAATTTAGAGGTCCGAGAAACACGAGAAGGAACCTCGGTTATGCTTGAATCCAACTGCATGACAGCTGGGCATATTTTCACAGAAGAGGAAACTTAGTGGTTGGGTGATTAAACCATTAACCAGTAAAGCACAAGGCTTACTTCTTCAGCAAGGTTCATTTCCCCTTATTCCAATCCTTATCGTCGTTTCTCTGAGTGAGGATTGACTTTTTTTTTCTCCTAAGATGAAAAGTACGAAGGAGCAAATTAATTTCAAGAGAATGAAAAATAAATGTCTTCGAAAGAGATGCTGGGGTAAAAATGAGATATGACGTCTGATTTCAAATATGTTGCCAGTTAGGCAGTGAATCACATTCTCCTAAGTTTCTCTGTCTATAGACATCGGCCACAGTTCTTTTCGGAACTCGAATGAGAGGAAGAGGAAGTGAATAAACCTAATATTAAAAATACCTACTGAACGCGGGGGTGAAGACTGGAAGAACACACCATGCATGCTTCAGCTAGGATCCAGCTGTTTGCTCACATACCTAAAGGTATGGATGCTGTGAGGGTATCTATCGAAACCTAAGGTACACCCCCCCCCAAAAAAATTCGAGAGGGCAGATATTTCTAGAGCCAGAAACACCCCCACACACACCCGCGCGCGCCAGGACCCTGTTACAAAGTGACTGGGAGGGGACAAAATGGAGCTGAGGTCTAGGGGCGCCCTAAAGGTCGTTTGGAGGTCTAGCAGGCACTTTTGTGTGCTCAAGTCAACTGAGTCATGGCAAAGCCCTGTACCCCCGAAAGGAAGAGTTCTCATGGCCCTCGGGTACAGGGAGCTACAGGGACGAGTCAGGCGGGGTTCTAGAAGATCCCGGAGAGCATCCAAGGAGATAGGGACAGTGGTTATCTCCCCCGAATCCGAGGAGCTTCAGGAACCAGCGGCCACTGCCGGGAAGCCGAGCGCCCCCACCTCCAGTCAGCTCAGGTGAACAACGCGGAGCCCGCCAGGGATGGGGGGGGGGGCGCTCCCGGGCATCGACCCAGCGGCCGCAGCCTCCCCAAGCCTAGGATCACTCACCCAAAGTTGCTG
Organism: Alexandromys fortis; assembly: GCF_014885135.2. Classification (NCBI taxonomy): domain Eukaryota; kingdom Metazoa; phylum Chordata; class Mammalia; order Rodentia; family Cricetidae; genus Alexandromys; species Alexandromys fortis. Next base: position 2,789,581 of record NW_026068105.1, read on the forward strand.
CCTCGTGCACCACGTCTCTGCCACTCGGTCCGGCCTTAAGGGGAAGGAAGCTCTCAGAGACGAACCCGCGTGCCCGCTAGCTCCGGAGCTGCCTGGCAAGGAGGGGCGCGCCGCGGAGGGCAGTGGAAAAAATAAAAGAAGCCGCAGCGGCGCGCGCGCAACCCGGACGGCCAGTGGAGGCGGGGCGCGGCGCGAGCCCGGAAAAGACGCGCCCGGAGGGGCGGGCGGAGCGGGGGCGCGCGGTGGTGTGGCTGAGCCCGCCGAATCGCAGGCGGCCGCCGGCTCGGCCCACCCACGCGCCCGCCCCCGCTCGCTGAGGACGTCATCGCCAAAGAGGCGGAGCCCGCTGTGGTGGTGGGTGCTACGAAGGAGGAGGGCTGCTACCGAGGGGTCGCGGATCGCTAAAGGCTCCCTGGAGCCAGTGGCTACAATGGGGATCCCACAGTGCGGGCAGAACCTCCCGCGAGGGCTTGGCCCCCGACGGCGGGGAGCTGCGGAACAAGCCCACGCCCTAGCGGGCTTCCCAGGGCTCCACCCAGGATAAAAGTTCCCCCAGGTCATCTTCCAGCTGCCCTTAGTAGATACCCATCTTTGGGCTACCTCGTGCTTCCTATAGTTTGTTGGCTTCTGGCTCCTGAAAGCCTGAGCCAAAAACCATCCATCCTTAGTATTAAGATCCTTGCTCCCCCAGGCTCAAGAAATGTCTCTTGAAGCCAGGGTTTTGCACATCACTCCATCAAGGCAAAAAGAGCCCACAACTGATAAAAAAAAAAAAAAAAAAAAAAAAAAAAAAAAAGGCAGGTCACTACTAAGAGATCACCTTGCTTCCTCCCCCAAAGAGTTGAAAAATTATTGTTCTAAATACAATTCCAGAGACTATCTCAGAGCTTCAAGACAGATTGTAACTGCGAATACGCCACAACAAACTGCCAAGAATATACCGCCCAAAGAAAGAAATGTCAACTAGTCTTCTAGTTCTATGACGCATAAGCATAAGAGTGAACTGGCTGCTTTCTTCTGCTTATTGTGGGTGTTTTACTTACTCGTTTTCATTTTCCTTATAGAATGACTGTGTGGCACACACAAGTACGCACACAATTGCTCATCTCAGATGGCTGGCTACAGTAGCTAAGCTTTAATGTGTATCATAATCATATGTGAGGACCTAGAAAAATAATCCCCAGGTGTTTTGATCTGGATCTTAAATAGGTGAAATTTTTGACTTTTGAATTTTAAGGAGCACCTCGAAGGGCACAAACTGTTGGTGTGGTTGGCTGAGAGCGGAGCCCTTCAGTTTGTTCCTAAGCTATTATTTCAACGCTCTAGTGCTTCTTTTATTTTCTCCAGAGCCACCAACTTGGATACAATGTGCCTACGGCCATTTCGTGTACTTTTCCTTTCTCAAGAGTGACCTAGAAAGTTCAGGACTTCAAACAACAAATTTAATTGTCATCTTTATTTTTATGAGATACCAGAAACAGATAATTATTAGCTGGCTATATATTCTACCAGGGACCTACACTGTACAGAGACCTGTCATTTATCTTCGAGTTAATACAAAAGAAATTGGAGGAACAAACATCCACTCCTGCAACAACCTTAAAGTTTAGTTATGGAACTAAAACCCAGGTACCATACAGACCCAGTGTTCCACATAACTCAACCTGTTAGAGAAAGCAGGAAAAGAACTTCTAAATAATGAAGACTTTTCTAGTTTCCGTCATCATCACATAGCCCAGACATTTTTAAATTAACTCTTCTGAATACAATAGCCCTCAGGAGCTTACAGAAGTCCCTCCAGCTTTAGGAGGTGTAAAGGAAGGGAGCTATTGGGTTTTGTTCATATGCACATACATGTATTTGTTCATTATATATATATATATGATATATATGCCATGATATTGATACATATAGACCAAAAAGCTACTTGTATTTTCAAAATCTTTATCATTTAAACTATTAATTAGTGCCCACAGTTCTTGTCAAATTTATTATCTACCAGATCTTTTCCTGCATTTTTAACCAACCACACTTAGGATAAAGAAGAAAGTAAAGCCACCTGTGCAAGAGAGAAAACCTGGTGTGGTGGTGCACACCTTTAATCCCAGCATTCAGGAGGCAGAGGCAGGTGGATCAGAGAAGTTCTGGGTCAGTTAAGATTACACGAGACCCTGTCTCAAAAAAAAAAAAAGATAACAAAACAAAAACTACAAACAAAAATAAAAGCAAATGAAAAAATATCTCCACAGTACCTCCAGAACCACTTTTTTTTTTTTTTTTAGAGCAAAACCAAGAGCCAGGAGTAATGGCACAGGTCTGTGATCCCAGCACTCTGGAGACAGAAACAGATCTAAGTTTGAGGCCATCCTGAGCTACAAAATGAAAGTCTGTCAAGATCACACTCTATCCACTAACAATGAAGGGAAGGAAGGAAAGAGGGGAGGGAGGGAGAAGAGGAGGAAAAGAAGGGAAGGAAGCAAGAAAAGACCTCTAAGACCTATGACCCTGGAGCAAAACCTTTGTCCCTCCCCCAAGCAGCTGTCTGACATTTTAGAGCCCACGCAGTTTTTTTTTTTAATGCCTTAGGAAGATGGGAGATTACTATCTTTGAAAGACTGAGGAACAGATGCAAATGAAACAATCTATCCAGTCACAGAACTAGCCAGTCCTAGACCTTGGAATTCCCGTCACTCACAGGGGCTCTCTGTGAAGCACAGGCAGCAGCATCTCATCAAAATCAAATTGACAGGAAGGGAGAATTAGAAAAACATAAGGTAGAATTGTCCAGATTCAAAATACAATATAAAAGGGGAGATATACACGACAGAAAAACAGGAAAGGTACTATGGGGTGGGGGTGAGGGGACACCGGAGAAAGGAAGGAGTGAGAACAGTAGAATGGAGGGACAAATAAGAGCAAAATATGTATAAAAAGGTCATATTTGTATGCTAATGTTAAAACTTCATTTAAAAGCTATTTTTAAAAAAATAGGAAAAAGAAAGCCTCTAGAAGCTAAATAGACTTGAACAAGGCTGCTCTGTTGGCAGACACTGATATTTAGGCCTTGCTAGCTTTGCTCTTGTGTAATGAGAAGCTGAAACAGATAGCCAGGCTGCTCTTGGCATTAGTTATTTATGGAAGGCCAGAAAACAACTGTTCTTCACTGACTACGTACCACATCTTTACATCTTAAACTCACTTCTTGGGTTACTAGAATAATTCCCTCCTGGAGCCCAAATAACAAGCAGCAGGACTCTGTAATAATATTTGAATACACAAATTATACATAAGAGCTTGCCTTGCCATTAACAAACATTATTTTTACAGACCCAATAACTAGGCAAAATATTTGCTTTAGTGGTATGTCTGAAGCACCTAGTGAAATCAGAAACCTCAGACGATGATCTCACTGTGAACAAAATAATGAACTAAGTGACTTTTCAAAACTGGTCAAAGACAGAGCTGAAGGTACAGTTCAATGATACCGCATTTGCCTGTTAATTCTTCCTGCTAATCCCACCGATCGAGAATAAGATCGCTATTTAGTATAAAGCCAAATTTGAAGCAAGCTTTAATTAAATATTGGCCAGGCGGATGGACACTGGCCAGGTCCATACCTAGGTCCCTAGGACATGGCCCTGAGTAATGGTTTGCAGCAGTATAAAAAGGAAAACCTATAACAAATTGCCTTTCCCATCTGGTCCAATCAAGAGCAAGCATACATCCTGATGCGCCTCCTACATCCAACAGTCAGGGAGAAGTGTATATCCTGCCATATTGTATTTCCTGCTTGTGAGCCTCTTGCCCACACGTGAGCAAGCATGTTAAGTACGGATGGGAAAAGCAATCTTGTTTAATTGGGAGTAAATCACATGGCTTGTTATCTCCCATAAACAATAGCCTACAGCATGTCAGGAACTGTGTGTTCTTGAGCAAGTGACTTGCAGATCAGAGACATTTTTGCTTCATGGATCTCTTAGACATAGTAATTAAAAATTAAAATGTGACTTTGGCTCTCACATTCCACCCTTGAGTTGTGTCCTGAGTCAAATCTTTGACTTTGTGACGGTTATCTGTTTATACTGGGATCTAATAACCATCAGCTTAATGGTGCCCAGACAGGAATTATCATTTAGTTAAGGAACCAATGATGCAAGAACCAACAGTAATTAGCACCAGAAGAAGGTCCAAAGGCCCTGAAATGACTGACAGGGTTACTATGAAGAAGGAACCTGGAAATGAGATGGGGACCAGTTATTTCCTTCATCTCAGTTCCCCTTTTTTGCAATGATTTTTTTTCCAAGTATAGCCAGATTATTTCTTTTTTTTTAATTTTGTTTTTTTAATTGATATTTATTGAGCTCTATTTTTTTTCTCTGCTCCCCTCCCTGCCTCTTGCCTCCCCCCCTTTATCCTCCCCAAAGGTCCCCATCATCCCAATTTACTCAGGAGATCTTGTCTTTTTCTACTTTCTACTTCCCATGTAGATTATATCTATGTAAGTTTCTCTTAGTGTCTTCATTGTTGTCTAAGATCTCTGGGATTGTAGTTTGTAGGCTGGCTTTCTTTGCTTTATGTTTAAAAACCACCTATGAATGAGTACATGTGATAATTGTCTTTCTGTGTCTGGGTTCTCTCACTCAAAATAATGCTTTCTAGCTCCATCCATTTTCCTGCAAAATTCAAGATGTCATTATTTTTCCTGCTGTGTAGTACTCCATTGTGTAAATGTACCACATTTTTCTTATCCATTCTTGGATCGAGGGGCATTTAGGTTGTTTCCAGGATATGGCTATGACAAACAATGCTGTTATGAACATAGTTGAGCACATGTCCATGTGGCACGATTGAGCATCCTTTGGATATATACCCAAAAGTGGTATTACTGTGTCTTGAGGAAGGTTGTTTCCTAATTTTCTGAAAAATTGCCACACTGACATCCAAAGGGGTTATACCAGCTTGCATTCCCACCAGCAATGCAGAAGTGTTCCCCTTTCCCCATAACTTCTCCAGCATAAGTTGTCATCGGTGTTATTGATCTTTAGCCAGATTATTTCTAATGAATCCTGAGTGATTTATATAGAAACAACTTTCCCTTAAAGCTATACAATCACCTCTCTGCTTTACACAGAGTAGGTTGAGTGCCCTATCATACTACAGAACTATTTCAGCTAGTGAATCTACCTGTTGATAGGTCTGGGTCTATTTGGTTTTAACAGGTACCTTTCTTGGTATTCCCATAGGCACTTTTGGTAGCTATTTTGTCCCATATGATAGGGAGTTTCCTTTTGATCTAATATTCCAGCCGGCGAGGAAATAAGAGGCAACATACTTTCTTCTGTAACTACTTCCTGTTGAAACTGTTGTTTAGGCTGTTGTTGTCAGGGTTCAGGAAGACTGGAGCACTAGCCAAAGGCAAGGAGAGAATTGAGGCAATGAGACATTCGTCAGAAGCATCGGGTTTACTGACCCAGCTGAAGAGACAGGAAGCATTCACAACAGTTGGACCGCATCAGCTTTCAGCAAGTTCAGGGCTCTCAGACATTTGGAGCAGGTTGTAGTTAGCAGATGATGCCTGGATGTGTCTGTCAGCTAAGTGGAAATTTGATGAGACAGATATAGACTAGGGACAGAAGTTAGCGTTTAGGGACTTAAAGGAAAATCTTACATTTGGAATTTTCAGTTCCAATTGTCCTACTAGTTGGAGAAGAAAAGAAGTCCCAAGAACAGGAAAAGAAGAAATACCATCCTCAGGAATAAACAGGTGAGGGAATTTAGGTTGTTCTTATCTGGAGTCCTTTTGGCCTATAAGAAGTAGACCCAAGTCTTATGTCTTCCCCAGATACTCTGAAGCTTACATGAATTTTTGTTCAGTTTACAAAAAACATAGACATTTTAGGTATCATTAGCATTACAAATCTATACTGAAATCCACACTGCAGAAAAAGCAGGTAATTGGTGTCTGTAAAATAGCTGGAGTTCACCTTTGGAGTTAAAACACATGAAAATTTTTTCCTCTGTCCAGAGAGCTAGATATAGATTGGACAGAGATGTCCTAAACCTGATGAGAAGCACTGTTAAGTCTATATTTAGAAGACAACCAAAGGAAATTTAGAATTTTGAGCTTGCGACTAAGCAGTAGGGAGTCAGAGTTTGGCCAGCTTGTCAGAACTCCACTGATCAATTTTAAAACTCCGAACTTTTGGAATCTTAGTGTAACAACATCTTAGAAGGGAAAAGAAATTTTATATACCTTAAATCATTTATTTACATACTTACAACTTACATTTATACATCTTAAATCATTTTCTGAGGACCTCAGAACTTATTTACTCTTTTACATCCTCAGACATTTATATATCTCAGACCCTGTACAGGAGAGTATTAGGGTCCTATTGAACTCCCTCCACCTCCCAGACAGATAGGGATCCCACAAAGCAGACCGAGATTATGACTTATCAGGAGGCCTCCACCGATGCTTCATGCAGTTCACTCCAACAGTCTGTAAATTGAAGGCAACCTTGGAGCCTTGGAAAGTCTCAAGGCACGTGCCTCCTGAAGCGGCCCTCAGCCCCGGAGTTCTGGAGTGAAGGTCCAGCTTTAAAATTTGGGTGGATGGTCTGAATCTCACAGGGGGCCACCAGAAAATGTTAATTGCTCTGATCAAGAATAAGACCACTACCACAATTTAAAGCCAATTTTGAATCAAGCTTTAATTAAATACTGGTCAGGTGGATGGGCCCTGGCCAGGTCCATACCCAGGTTCCCAGGAAATGGTCCTGAGTCATGGTTTACAACATCTTAAGAAGAAAAACCCATCATTCATTGCATTTCCTATCTGGTCCATCAGGAGCAAGCATACATCCTAACTCATCTCCAGCCTACATCCAATCAGGGGTGTGTGTATATTCTGATGTATTTCCTGCATGTGAGCCTCCCGCCCACATATGATCAAGCCCATCTAGTGCAGATGGGACAAACAAACTTGTTTATGGGAATGAAAACATGTGGCTTGTTATCTCCCATAAACAACAGCCTACAGCATTTGTCCTTAAGCAAGAGGCTTGCTGAGCAGAGTTTTGTTTCACGGATCTCGTAGGCATAGTAACTTTGGCTCTCACAGCCTAGCAGCTGTAAGTCACTGGATTTGATCCCTTCTATCAAATAAATAAAAAACAACACAAAATGGTCAAAGGTGTACTCGTTAGATATAAATTTTATTTTGAACACTGCTTTATCTTTTCTAATAATCACTTATTTTTATTCAAATATATTTCATCAGTTTTTAGGCTCACCGAAAGTCCCAAGCAAATGGAAAGTCATCTAACGCCCTAAAACAGGAATTTTAATGTTGTTGTTTGTATGACTCGGATCTTCATAAGTTGTTCTATAAAGACCCTATGTTTTAAAAATATAATATTTAATTAAATTTTGGAGAGTTTTATTCAGTGAGTTTATTCATAAACACCCCCACTCTTCTCCATAACTCCTCCCGAATTTACCCCTCCACTTCCTACCCTCTCTCCTAACTTTATATCTTCTTTGTTTTTTCATAATCCACCCACTGGAGCTTGATCAATTTACTCAAGGCCACAGCCTTAAAAACAACTAGCTCACCCCCCCCCCCACGAATCTATCAGCTGTCAGTACCCCACGCACCCAATCCCAAGGTCAGATTGAACACGTGCTTGAACTTGTTCAAGTGCCCACAGCTGCTGGCATGCGAAATCCAATGGAACTTCAGTTCAGTGTCTCCTTTGAAACTCCTTTTTAAAAACTCCTATGTCCTCTAAATAAGTCTTGGCAGGGTTTTTTTTTTTTTTAATTGCTTTAGCAACCTTCCCAAGAAGGAGAAGAAAAATCTATTGTTCATAAGACCATGAGAGAAAGAGAGTGTAGTCATCAAATCTAAGAAAAATGATCTTTGTGCTTCCAACCTAGTCATGTTAGATTAACAAGACAAATCACCAGTTTTGTAGCTGACTCAAATCCCTTCTCCTTTTCCTCTAACATACAAGAAGAGCCCAATAAGTTACAATCTTCAATGGCCAGTAAAAGGACATCTTTAAATGCGCCTTACTCAGAATCACCCACTATTATATCTGATAGTGGTAGGAGGGATTTGAACCTAGGCCTACCATCCTACACTGAATCATGTGACCTGTTTCTCAACCTCAGTCTCTTCACTTGCAATTTGGAGGTAATATATATCTCAATCATAAGACCTATCAGAAGGAGGATTAAATGAAAATGTGCTCCTAAAATACCTGCTTGTAACATTTGTGTAGAAATGGTGGCTAGGAATTACAAGTATGGTTTTAATGTGAAATGTACCACATAGGGTACATTTGAACTGAACTAGGTCCTTTGTTGGTGTCACTGTTTTGAGAAGCAGTAGGAACTGGAGGCCACAGGAGCTAGGCAGAGGAAGTAGGTCACGGAGGGGCTTGCTATTGGTCCTTTCCTTACTTTTCCTTTCTCTGATTTCTGGCTGCTGGGAGGTGAACAGCCTCTGCCAAGCACTCCTGCCTCCATGATGTTCTGCCTTTCCAGATAGAATCAACAAAGCCTACGACAAACGGAAACCATGAACCAAAACATGGCCCTTCCTCTCCACTTGTTTGTCAGGTACTTTTTCTCAGTGACGAAAAGTCTGAGACAATTCTCAGGTACAGTGTTCTCATCTTACACAGGAGGATTTAAAAATAAATAAAGGAAGGAAGCTACAAGAACAGCACTGAACAGCAATTCTTCAGGTTCTTAATTGTCAACTGACTTTTTTTTTTAATTAAATATAAGGTCGAAAATCCTTGAGCTACTTTTTTCACAAAATTATGTCTGCCTAGAATGCTGTCCCCTGTGCCCTACAATGTCCCCATATTCCCTCAGTTTATGAATTCTATGAAATAGACAATCCCCCTAATTATGTCAAAATTGTCAGTCTGTAATCCTTTAAGTTAAAATGCTGATAAAAGCAATCTCTTTTTACTTGGGCTCTATATGATGCAGGCTATAAAAATGTATCTGTTATTCAAATAGAAAACATTTAGCGATATGTTTAAATAATAAAAGCTGCCGCTTACCAAACATTTACTCTATGACAACAATTGAACCGACCATATCACACACATTCATTCCTTTAATCCTGGTCTACCGGTTAGTTTATTTGCTTTATGGCTGTTTTTCGGAGAAAAGGAACCGCAATTGAGAAAATACCTCCATCAGATTGTCTCATAGGCAAGTCTGTGGGCAGTGCTCATTTGTTTGTTTGTTTTGTTTTGTCTATTTTGTATGTGGGCCTGGGGGCTGAACTCAGGTAGTCAGGCTTGGCAGCAAATGCCCTTACCCACAGAGCTATCTCTTGAGCTCCGCTCTCACCATTTTCATGATTAATGATTGACTTGGGAGGGCCCAGATCGCTAGGGATGGTGCCACCTCTGGGCAGAACAAGCCATGAGGAACAAGTCAGTACACAATACTCCTCCGTGAACTCTGCTTCTGTTCCTACCTCCATGTTCCGGCCTTGGCTTCCCTTGGTGGTCTGTGAGCTGGAAGGAACCCTTGAGTCCCCTAAGCTGTGACTTTGATGAATGTTTCATCACAACAGGGGCAAAGCAAACTAGGATACTCCTATTTCTAACAGTGGACAACCAGACAAAAATCCTGCATGTTCATCAACCTAGGAAAACATGAATGTGGATGAATAAGTATGTTTTAGATTATTACCATATGCACGTATGCACCTACCTAAAAGAGAAGCAAGACCTCTTTTCATAACGGCCTATTTCCAGGAACCGAACCTAGATCCTCTGCAGAGAGGCAATCTTAACCGCTAAGCCATCTCTCCAGCCCCTAACATCCTAGACCCTTTTCATGAGAAGAAATTTAAAATATTTTAAAGGTGAACCTATCCATTTGAAGAGAGTCCCTTCTAATCCAGACTACCTAGGTAGGTGGCTTTCAGAATCTGTGAAAAACCTCAACCTTCTGAAGAGCTCATTCAACACAAACATTTATGATTTTTGCCTGAGGCCTGGAACCATAGCTCAGTCGTATATAATAAGTTATTGGTCTTGCAGAGGACTTGAATTTAATTCTCAACATTCAAGTGGTGGTTCCCAACCATCTGTAACTCTAGTTGTGGGGGTTCTGGTGCCCTCTTCTCACCTCTGCAGCACCAAATATGCATGTGGTACACATACATAGCATCGGTGCAGGCAAAACAGTCACACAAAAAATAAAAATAATAAATCTAATGAGATATTTTTACTTAGTTTTTCCCTCTTAGAAATAGTGCTCCAATTAATATTTTTGCACATTTATCTTTGGTATCTGGCTAAGCTTTTTTAGATACGCTGTCGATACAACTTGGTGGTAAAATACTTTCCAGACTGCACAGTACCCTAAGATTTCATAATCCCCACCGCTGCAAAATCACAAAACAAAACCTCTTTGTAAGGAGACACCAGAGAGTAGAAATGATGTCAGAGAGGATGTACATTCTACAATTTTAAAGATCTTGTCAGACTCTTTTGAAAAAAACCTCAGCCAGTGTGTGTGTGTGTGTGTACGTGTGTGTGTGTGAGAGAGAGATATAGAGACAGAGAGAGAGTTTCCTCATATGCTTTCCAAAATAAGAAGATATCAATCAGAAAGTCTTGCTCATCTGATAGACAGAAGAATGGTCCTTGTCTAAATTGCTTTCACATGCCTACTCACTCCCAACTCACTCTGCATGACGTGCCTATCCATCTCTCTGTCTCTCGCCCACCTGGGACCAGCCGCCTCCTGAGACTTGTGGAGTGGTCTCGTGGCATGCCCATCTGTCTGTCTCTCTTCGTGACCTGCTCCAGCTACTCAGGGGAACTGTGCCGTCCCTGCCTGGGACTGGATGCTCTTGGGGACCCACTGTTCACTGCCTGCCACCACATGACCCACTGCCCACTGCCGCCGCTTGGGCATCTGTAGCGTTTCTGCAGCCGCTGGTGATCCACAGCATTTTACTTAAACATTACACTACCTAGGCAGGATTATGCTACATTTAGGTACAGCCGAGTTTATACTGGAGTTTGCATTGGAACAAAGAGCCAAAGGTAAATGCATTGACCCTAATCTGAACCTACATCAGCAAGCCTGCAGAGGTCTCATTGGTGGCAGGGAGTCACATTAGCATTTTTATGACTTTTCCTTCCTGCAAGTAGGGTTGGGAGGAAGGTATTGCAAAACCAGTACTCCCAGTAGGAAACAGAAACATACTGTCAGATCATATGAAAGTCAAAGTGACATCACTTTAGATCACAGAAGTTATGGAATTAAGACTGGAAAAGTTCTAAAGATGCCAAATATTTCATCTACTGGCTAGAAAATACAGCTATGTCCTGTCAGAACTACCTGTACCATGTTTGATAAAAAAAAACATAAATATGACACATATTGCACAACACAGATTAAGAACCTCAGGGCCAAGAGCACATCATCACCAATCCAATTATCTCAAGTCTCTCTGATAGTATCTAAAACAAAAGGAGGCTTTGGAACTTCAAGGTCTGTGTTCCTAGGCTCATGCTTTGTTGATACAGCTTTGACTGAAGCAAGCTTTCACTTATTATAAAACACAAACAAGAAAAAATATGGATTCGCCTTTGAAATGTGAAGTAACTAACAGTAAACTTTTTGAATGGAATTTTAGGGCTGCAACATCCTGTAAAGCTTGTCTAGAGTCCAAGTCCTTTTTTTCATTTCCAAAGGAGACACCGAGAGAGTCAGCAATTGATGCAAGGCTATGAGCTACTTGTTTCAGAACTGGAAAAGGAAACAGTCAGATCTGTACTCTAGGCTCAACATTCATCCTGCTGGGCCACATTGCCTACCTCTTTAGTGTCCCAGAGGTTTCATAACTGAACCATAAGCAACATTTCTACAAGCAAACTGGTGCAGCTAACTAGGCAAATACTTCATCACTTCCTCAAAATGTTAAACTTAGAGTTACTGAATAACTCAACAATTTCATTTTTGAATGTTTACCCAAAATAACTGAAAATGGTATGAAAACAAATGTACACATATGTCCATAGCAACACTATTTACAAAAGCAAAACTGTGTAACTATAGTCAAATATTTTTCAACTCAAAGACCCATCAGCAGGTACAACCAGATTTATTGTATCCATTCAATGGAATATTCTCATTGATAGAAATGAAATGAAATGCCGATCTATGCTGTGAAATGTATGAGCCTTGACAGTAGTATGCTAAGCGAAAGAAGCCAGACCCAAAAGGTCATATAGTATGATAAGTTTTTTTTTCTATTTTTGGGACTCCGCATAGTGATATGACTGACTTTAAAGAATTTCTTATATTTCATTGGCCTTGCGATAAATGCAGTTTAAGAGTGATAAGTCTTTCTGTTATTGCTGCTTTATCACAGAAAAACAGTTTGTTCATTTACAGATGAGAAGACTTCAAGTACAGGAATGAAATAGAACTCATTCAAATCTGTGATGTCTGCCAACACCAGCAATTTTCAGTCCATTTCTATAGCAGTTTGTGCAGAGAAAGCAATCGTAACTAGTAAAGGCTTAACTTAACTCAAGGTTTGATGCTCTTTGCGGAGTGATGTCTTTGTTCATATTACTGTTTCCTTCCTTTGATTTGTTCTTCCTCTCCTCCTAGTATACTATGCTTTATTTTGTGTAGTGCAGTGTCGGTTAAGCTGAAGCTTAACTGACTTAAAAAAGACAGAAAAAAGAAAAGAGAGAGGGAGAGATGGGGAAAGAGAGAAGGGAAAAAGAAAAATACCATGTCTCTCCTAAGCCATCATCCTCTGAGATTTCCCTTGAAAGCCCTTCAGCTTTCTTGTCTAACAGCATAATAACTGGCTACTGTTGTGATCCTCCATATTTGCCACACAGTCCCTCAAATCAATAAGAATGTTCTGTCCTCAGAAAAGTCCTCTATCTTATACTTCCTTTAACTCCCTTCATAAGTTCTGAGTATTCTTCTACAAACACATCTTTCAGGAGGCACCCTTGCTTCATTCGGTTCTTAGCTCAAAGCTCCTAGTAAAAGCTAATACCTGAGAATCCAGAGTTTTTGCCACTTTTAGATAACGATAATGTTTTTTTCCATCTCATTTTCTTTGGCTTGTTTTGTTAATTATATTCTTGAGACAGGGTCTCTTTATGTAGTCATAGCTGTCTCAGAACTCCATATGTAATACAGGCTGGCCTAAAATTTGAAGAGATCTGCATGCATCTGTGTTTTAGGGTTTCTGTTGCTTTGAAAAGACACCATGACAAGCATAACTTTCATAAAGGAAATATTTAATTGAGGTGGCTCATGTAAAGTTCAGAGATTTAGTACATTATCATTATGATAGGACATAGCGGCATGCAGGTAAACATGCTGCTGGAGAAATAGCTGAGAGTCCTACATCTTGCAGGCAACAGGAAGTGTTCCGAGTGTCACACTGAGCATGGCTTGAGCATATATGAGACCTCAAATCCCACTCCCACAGTGACACACTTCCTCCAACAAGACATCACCCACTCCAACAAAGCCACACCTCGTAATAGTGCCACTCCCTTTGGGGGAGCCATTTTCTTTCAAATTACCACATTCCACTCCCTGACCCCCAAAGGGTTATAGCCATATCATAATGTAAAAATGCATTCAGTCCAGCTTCAAAAGTCTCCATAGTCTATAACAGTCCCAAACTTATTTAAAAGTCTAAAATTCAAAATCTCTTCTGAGAGTCGTGCAATCTCTTAACTCTATTCATCTGTAAAACTGAAATCAAAGGCAAATTACATACTTCCAACATATAATGGAACAGGATAGACGTTATCATTCCAAAACACAAGGAAGAGAGGCTGATGAGGAAATACTGGACAAAAGGAAGCCCAAAAACCAGCTGGACAAACTCCAAACTCTGCATCTCCGTATCTAATGTCAAAACACTTTTCAGATTGCCAACTCCTTTCATCTCTTTTGACTACAACATACTTTTTTCTCGTAGGTTAGTTCCACTCTCTGTTAACAGCTTTCCTGGATAGGTATCTCATGGCTCTGGCATCTCCATGTCGTGGGGTCTCCAAGGTCATCCAAGCTTCAACTTTGCAGCTTCACTTAATAGCCTCTCTAAGCCTTCATTCAAGGACACCCCTGACACATGCCTCACCTCAGCAGGTATAAGCCTACAACAAATGGCTTAGGACTATAAACAGAGTCCTTTAATTCTAGTCACATTGTCTAGTTGCCTGAGAATTGAAAGATTTTTATAAAACCTATTGTGCTGGTTTGAAGGAGAATATATATGCCTATAGGCACATATATTTGGTCACCAGTTGGTAGAACAGTTTGCGAAAGATTAGGAGATGTGGCCTTATTGGAGAAAGTGTGTCAGTGAGGGTAGGCTTGAAGGTTTCAAAAGACGTGAGATTCTCAGTTCTCTCTTTCTCTCTCTCTCCCTTGTGGTTGTGGATTAAGGTGTGAACAACCGTTGTTCCTTTGCCATCATGGACTCTAACCCTTTGAAACCATAAGCCAAATTAAATTCTTCTTTAATAAGTTGCCTTGGTCATGGTATTTTATGACAGCAATAGAAAAGTAACAAGGATTAGAAGGTATGGCCTAATTGGAGTAGGTGTGGCCTTGTTGGTGGAAGTGTGTCACTGGGGGTGGGCCTTGAGGTTTGAGAAGTTCAAAAGAAGCCCAGTGTCACTCACTCTTTCTGCTTCTTGCCAAGCTAGATGTATAACTATCAGCTCTTCTCCAGCATCATGTCTGCCTGCATGCCACCATGCTCCCCACCATCATGACAATAGACTGAATCTCTGAAACTGTAAGCCAGCATAATTAAATGCTTTCTTTTATAAGTGTTGCCATGGTCATAGTGTCTCTTAACAGCAATAGAACATTGACTCAGACAAATCCAAATGTCATCAGAGTTGAGTCTTGAGTTTACTTAATAGCCACATTACTGTTGCCTCTAAGAAATTCGTGAAGTCAGATGGCAAACCAGGATCTTCCTAAAAAGAAGTCCTTAAATGAAGGGAAGTGAATCTATACTAGATCTGGTATATGTCCCACCAGTTTCCACTTATGAAACCTAAGCTTGGTAACTCTGCAGGTAGCTTCTTCCTAGAGAAATACTCTACAGTCAAAGTGAGGCAAAACAACAAGAATTGTTTCTGATTGCAGGCTTTCCCACTCATAGCAAGAAAAATCCCACATGACAAACAACAATCAGGTAAGTCAAGACTATGTAAAAGCTGCTATGTGTCTTCCTCTGCACTAGTTGATGTGGGACATATGGAAGAGATACATTATTTGATATATCCATTTTATAACAACACATAAAGCAGTTATTTAAAATATGCTCGTGCTCATGCTCATGAACACACACACACAGAATAGAGAGGTGCTGAGGAGTAGACTAGAAACATAAGAACATAACTGGGCAGTGGTGGCATATGTCTTTAATCCCAGCACTGAGGAGGCAGAGGCAGGTGGATCTCTGTGAGTTTGAGGCCAGCCTGGTCTACAAGAGCTAGTTCTAGGACAGCCTGGGTTATACAGAGAAACTCTGTCTTGAACCTCCCTCCCCCAATAAAAAAAGAAATAAAGAAAGAAGGAAAGAAAGAAAAAAAAGAAAGAAAGAGAAAGGAAGGAAGGAAGGAAGGAAGGAAGGAAGGAAGGGACATAACCCCTAAAGGTTGCTACAGTGGTGGCAAATGACAACAGGACAGTACTTTGGCAGAAGAGACAGTATGAGCAAGAATGAACATGAACAGAGTACATGGAGAAGGAAACTAAAATTGGCCTTACAGAAGTAAAATATTCATGCTGAGTAAGAGTGATAATGCATTTGGGGAGTTTGCAGGTTGTGACTTAAAACAGAACTTTGGAAATTTAAACAATGAAGAACTAGAGGAAAAGGCCACTAAATTTTCTTATACATCTGAGCATGGATATTGCACCACTAAGGGACTCTCCAGCCACTAATTGACATGTGGAGGACTCAACCAAGAATGTTGTCTTTTAATAACACAAGGAGAAGAAGTTATCATGCAGAAATTGAACACAGTACAAATAAATGAAGTGCAGCTTGGGATGTAGCCTCTGTATTCTGAAAGCAAACCATTATCGCTGCCTCACCCCAAGTTTGATATTCTTCCCTTGTGGAAAACTTAAGCATGGCCAAAAAAAATCAGATCTGTTTGTTCAGTTGTACAATTAATATATAATAAAAACTGTATTTTTCTAGCCTGTCGATATCTTACTCTTCAACATAGATTACTGTTTTTCTGAATTTTATCTAAGAGTTGCAAAGATGTCTGTGCGCCTGTTATCACAAGGCCCAACAGACATTTTCTGGTTTCCTGCCCAGCATGTAGAGTGTGCAAGTTGTTACTTAATCCTAATAAATAAAATACTGAACAAACTGGGGGGAGTCAGCAATAATTGTTAGATGTCAGAGAAGTAGAGTCAAAAGGAATGCCATTGTCCCTCAAACTGTAGAGACAGGGAGACAAAGAGAGTGGCAACTTTCCTTTACAGAGCTCTATCTTAGAAGTATCCAAAGGAATATAGGACAGGAAAAAAAATCTAAACTGTAATTGATGGATTTATGCACATTTGGTGTGGACAAATCTATTTACTTGGAATTCCATAAGATATACCTCAGGATTTCTAGGTTCCCATATTGAAGATGGGGGTTGGGGACCCTGGACTTCCTGTAGGGAAGAGGGAAGACTAAACATTTTGAAAAATGCCAATATATTCTGTTCCTTGCAAGGCCTGTCCTCAAGAGGAACTATTACCAGAGGTTAAGTTATCAGACTGTTATTGCAGTCTAACTGATTTGGAAAACAGAAAAACAGAATGGCTCCAACTCTAGCCAGTCTGTCTCACTCAAGATTGAGGGAGAAATGTGAGATTCATAGCCCATGGGCATGGAATCAATAATAGACCAAGAGGTACTCATAAGACTAGAGAATGCTTCTTCTCCCCACCCCATCTCACCATCAAATTCATAGATGTTCATTAACAGAGTTGCTTTCATGATTGGATTTCAGCAAAAAAAAAAAAAATTACAAAGTATAGGGAGGGGCAAAAAGCAAAAGTTTGAGAGACAGAGCAAGTACCATAACTTAGATTTGTATATGGCAGAGAAGTTGGAATGATTAGATTGTCAGTTTAAAACAACTATGATTCATATGTTAATGGATCCTGTAGAAAGAGTCATAAGCCAGTGTCATAATTACTGTTCTAATGCTGTGAGAAAACATCACAACCAAGGCAACTCTTATTAAAGAAAGCATTTAATTCAGGACTTGCTTACAGTTAGAGGGGGTTGTTCCTGGTTATCATGGTGGAAAGTAGACAGGCATAGCGCTGGAGCAGTAACTGTGGGCTTTACATCCTGATCTGCAGGCAGCAGGCAGTGAGAGAAGAGAGACACTGGGCCTGGCTTGGGGCTTTGGAAATCTCAAAGCCCACTCCCAGTGACACACCTCCTCCAAGAAGTCCACTTCTACTCCAACACAGCCATGCCTCTGAATTCTTCTCAAATGGTTCCACTCCCTGGTGGCTAAGCATTGCCAATGGGGGTCATTCTCATTCAAACTACCACAAAGAATAAGGACAAATGAGTGTGGTTAGAGGTGGTCATTGGTAATATGTATTCATGGCACTGTGGGAATCTAGGTTCTATCTCTGGAACTGAGACAAATGACAAACAAATCAAAACTTGAATAGATGGACAATGTGAGAAAGATTTAGGGTTCCTTAAAGTAGCAACTTATAGAATGAATGAATGCCCCTCCTTTTGAATTTTAGTTAATTCCAGATGTAGCCAAGTTGACAACCATGAATAGCCATCACAATCTTGTTAATAAAACGAACACATCTATGTCAAGAATTGTTGTGCTTAGCTAGAAAATGGTGGCACACACCTTTGATCCCTGCACTCAAGAGGCAAAGGAAGATAGATCTCCGTGAGTTCAAGGCCAGCCTGGTCTACAAAAGTAGTCCAGGATAGCCAGAACTATTACACAGAGAAACCTTAACTTGAGGGAGGAATGCTGTGCTAAAAGATATGTCAACAGACACATCTCAAACTGAAAAAGCAAAGTGAAAATTACCCTGCAGAAAAGACAAAACAAAATGTTCAAGATCTATGAGTCAACTCTAAAGGATATGACATGTCAGGGTATGAAAGAGAAAGGAACAGAAAAACATTTTAAATAGCAATGCCTAAGAAATGCTTAATGTCAAGCAGGTTTAGCTTTTACCAGTGATCTTAATGCTTAGTATGCTGAGGTAGGAGGATCACAAGTTCAAGAAAAATCATGAAGCATGTCATAATGTCTCTTTTTTTAAACCAAGATTACTGTGAGGCATAAAACTATACACTCAGAAAGTTAAGAGAAACTCAGAAAGGATGAATAGCAAATAAACAATCAAAACCACTATGTAGCTAGGCATAAGATACTACAAAAATCAAAGCAAAGAAGAAATATCTGAAAGAATATAAGAGGAAAGAGGAAAAAGTTCTATCTAACTAATTCAGCTAACCTGGGACTCATTTAGTAGCCCAGGTTGGCCTCAAACTCTGCTCCTCCTGTTTCAGCCTCCTACTTCCTGGGATTTAGGTGTCTACCACCACTGTCAAAGGAAGAAATCTTATATAGAGATTAGAACAGCATCTGATTCTCTAAGAAATTGTGTAAGTGAGTGCACTGAATCTAATAGATGACATACTTGTACAAAATAATAATAGTGACAATGTATTAAATTATATTCGCATATGTAGTACATATTTATATCTATGTATAATACATATCGGTAATCATTTTAAAAGATACAAGGTAATGAAACAGTGGAGGATTATTTGAAAGTGGCTTGAGCCAAGGTGGTGGTGCATACCTATTATCCCAGCATTTGGGTTGATGAAGACAGAACCATGAGTTCAAAGAACCTGAGTTACACAGTAAAAGCAACTTCAACAGAAAACCCAAAGCAAATATTATGTATGTAAGCACACACATTAAGGAAAAAGAATGAGTTATTTATAAAACTATGTTGTAAAGTCAAGGGAGACCACCAAAACCTTTTTAATGTGATTGATATGCTGAGAGCAAATATGATAGACTCGTATAAAACAGCCATTTAAAACTTAAATGACTGGGGTTGGCAGATGGCTCAGCAGTTAAGATGCAGAGGACCTGGACTTGATTCCCAGGACTCACATATATGTCAGCTCAAAACTGTAACTCCAGTTCCAGGGGATCCAACACCCTTTTCTGGCCTTTGTGAGCACTAGCAATGCATGTGGTACACAGATACACATGCATGCAAAGCACTCATACACATAAAATAATAAAATAAGTTTTTAAAAAGGAAATAAAAATTTTTTAACATCAGAGAAAGAGTGGGAGTCAGCAGGATGAACAAAGAACAAAGTCAATGAATAGAAAATAACAATGAATATCATACATTAGCCCAATTATATTAATAATTAATGATCAGGTTCTAAATACACTAATTAAAAGAGGTTATAAAACTGGATGAAAAAAAACAAGACCATACAGCCAGGTGGTGGTGGCGCACGTCTTGAATCCCAGCACTGAGGAAGCAGAGTCAGGTGGATCTCTGTGAGTTCAAGGCCAGCCTGGTCTACAAGAGCTAGTTCCAGGACAGGCTCCAAAGCTACACAGAGAAACCTTGTCTTGAAAAAAAATAAAAAAAGAAAAACACAACCATACTATATTTTCCCTGTAAGAAGCCTATTATGATAATGATACATATATATGAAGCTACCATAATGAAATATATTACTGTGTATCTTAAAAATTAATTTTAAAAAACATAAAAAAGGGCTGAGGAGTCCATCCAGACTGAACCTTCATCTGGCGATGGATGAAGCTAGAGACAGAGACCCACATTGGAGCACTGGACTGAGCTCCCAAGGTCCAAATGAGGACCAGAAGGAGGGAGGACATGAGCAAGGAAGTCAAGACCGCGAGGGGTGCACCCACCCACTGAGACAATGGGACTGATCTAATGGGAGCTCACCAAGGCCAGCTGGACTGGGACTGACTGAGCATGTGATCAAACCGGACTCTCTGAATGTGTCGGACAATGAGTGCTGACTGAGAAGCCAAGGACAATGGCACTGGGTTTTGATTCTACTGCATGGACTGGCTTTGTGGGAGCCTAGTCTGTTTGGATGCTCACCTTCCTAGACCTGGATGGAGGGGGGGTGGACCTTGGACTTCCCACAGGCCAGGGAACCCTGACTGCTCTTTGGACTGGAGGGGGAGAGGGAAAAGGAATGGGGAGAGGGGGAGGGAAATGGGAGGAGGTGGAAATTTTTAAGTAAAAATAAAAATTAAAAAAAAAAAAACATAAAAAAGGCCAGTCATGGTGGTGTGCGCCTTCAGTTCCGGCACTCAGGAGGCAGAGGCTGGAGGATCTTTAAGTTCGAGGCCATCTTGGGCTACAGAGCAAGTTCCAGAACAATTGGGGCTACATAGAGAAACCCTGTCTTAAAAAAACGTGTGTGTGTGTGTGTGTGTGTGAAGCCTATTGTAAATATAAGGACACACAAATTTAAAGTGAAAGTATGGAGGAAATATCACAATGATAGTAAACAAAATCTTGACTAGCTATGTAGTTATGCTAATTTTTTTTTTTTTTAACAGGGTTTCTCTGTAGCTTTGGGGCCTGTCCTGGAACTAGCTCTTGTAGACCAGGCTGGCCTCGAACTCACAGAGATCCGTCTCCCTCTGCCTCCTGAGTAGTGGGATTAAAGGCATACACCACCATTGTCCAGCTTAATTATGTTAATTTTAGAGAGAGTGGATATCAAAGACAGAAAAATTACCATGCTTTTTAAAGGCCATTACAAAATAATAACTAAATTCTCTGTGATTATATATCAATCCTTAATGTGTATGTGCCTGTAATATACAATCTATTGGTAAACTGTCATGTGCTATTTACATTTATTGAAATCAGGGTGTGGGTTTGAGGGTACCCTCATCTCAGACTCATGGCATGTTTATGTCACCCCCCGTGCTCCCCCACCGTCTTCTGTCATGCTGGCTCCATGACTCTGTAACTCAGGAAGGGAAAAAAATAGCCCAAGAACAAACACTCATGCCTTTGAGAACAGCTAAGAGAAAACATTTCCAACAGAGTTTATCCCACAGCATAAAAATACCTATGGTGGAAACGGAGAGTCAGAAGCTTATCCTTGGAGAAGAAGCCCAATGGGGAACTCTAGCTGACTGCCTCAACTTCCCCAGGCGACTGCTGCCGGATGTTTGTGAGCCTTAGGTTTGATGAAGTTTCCTTGCTCTCTCAGTCAAGGTGTCTCTGCTGGGTGGTGATTTTTGTTGTTATTTGTTTGTTTGTTTTTATTTTGTCTTCCATTTTTTTTTGTTTTGAGACAGGGTTCCTCTGTGTAGCTCTGGCTCTCCTGGAACTTACTCTGTAGGCCAGGCTACCCTCAAACTCAGAGATCTGTCTGCTTCTGTTTCCCAAGCACTGAGATTAAAGGCGTGCTCCAACAGTGCCTGGCTTCTGATGGGTGTTGTGAACTCCCAATTTGAGGATCGTTTGCTGTTTCTATCTATCGGCTATGCTATCTGTTCTTTAGTTTTGCTTGCTCTCCACCTAATACATCCTTTCATTCAAGACCGATAGCATGGCTATCAAAGATCATTCTAACTACTATACAAAACAGCTCCTAACAAAAGTGCATTCAAACACACCAAACTAACAAGCTGTAAGGACAAATAGTTGGAGACTTGAAGAGCTCTCCATCAGAAATAGCCACATCACATGCAGAAAATCAGTAAGCATATAGTTCAATTCAGGGGCATCATCAATCAGTTGGCTACAACTGATATCTACAAGGCATGCATGGTGACAAAAGCCTGTGCTTCTAACACTTAGCAGAAGCAGGAAGATTCTGAGTTTGAGGCCAGCCTGAGAGTCATAGCAAGACTATCTCAGAAAAGTTGATGCCTATAAATTGTTTCACCCAATAATATTAGATTATTATACACTTTTAACTAAAGCAGGTTTAACACTTTAAAATCTCCAGTTGAACATATACAAAAAACAGATCACATTCAAAGTCATTAAATACATCTGGACAAATTAAAATAATAGAAATAACAAAATGCATGCACTCAGACCACAGTGGAATTAAACTAGATATCAATGACCAAAAGAAAGCAAAGAAAATCTGCTGGGCAGTGGTGGCGCAAGCCTTTAATCCCATCACTCTGGGGTAGAGGCAGGTGGATCTCTGTGAGTTCAAGGTCAGCCTGGCCTACAGACCAAGTTCTAGGATAGGCCCCAAAGCTACAGAGAAACCCTGTCTCAGAAAACCAAAAAAAGTGAGAAAATCCAAAACATTCAGAGATAAAACAATGCATTTCTAACAATACATAGGGTAAAGAAGAAACCTGGAAAGAAAGTTATGAGTACTTTGAAGTAAATGAAAAATGTAACTATTAAATTTGTGAAATGGAGTAAAAGAAAAAAATTGTCTTTGTTCCTTAGAAGAGATTTTAAAACAATGAATGTGTTTATTTTAGAAGAACAAAGATTTAAAAACAATAATGTAATCTTTCACCTTGGGAAACTCAAAAACAGAAGATAGAATTAAATTCAAAGAAAGATAAAGAAATAAAATAATAAACATTAATTAATGAAATTTGAAACAGGAAACAGATAAACCAACAAAACCAAAAACCAGGGCTTGGGAAAGAAGTTAGATGTGTCTCTTAATACACTATCTAAAGAACAAAAATGACTCACAGTGCTATATTAAAAATAAAAGCAATGACGTTACCTCAGAGTCTGTGGCCAGCAAAAGGATAGTAATGGAATACTACAAAAAGTGTGATATCAGTCGGGCGGTGGTGCACACCTTTAATCCCAGCTCTGGGGAGGCAGAGGCAGGCGGATCTCTGTGGGTTCTAGGCCACCTGGTCTACAGAGCGAGTTCCAGGACAGGCTCCAAAGCTACAGAGAAACCCAGTCTCCAAAATCCTAAAAATAAATGACATCTTAGAAAGGATGAACCGATTCCTATCTTCTGCCAAAATGCATAAAAAGAAATACAGAATCAAATAAGAGTGGACTATTTTTAAACCTACTAAAATTGAATCACTGATCAATAACTTTCCAAGATAGCTGCAGAACCAAATACGTTCACTGATGGATTCTACCAAGAAATTAAAATAAGTTTTTGTATTCTCTTTTAAAGGCCAGTGTTTTCCTAATATCCAAATCAGACTGACATTAACTGATAATAAAATGACAGATCAGTCTTATATGGACATAGATATAAATCTCCTCAATAAAATATCAGCAAATAGAATCTAACAAAAAGAATTATATGGTGGATCTATAGTAGATCTATAAGCTTGTTTGAATATAAGAAAATCAATTAATGTAATTTCACAATAAACTAAAAACAAAAGAGAGAGAGAAAGAAAGAAAGGAAATGAGTTAATCTTATCAATAGGTACAGAGAAAACAATTTTCATTCCATTTGCATTAAGTGAGCCACAATGCAAACCATTGACTTTGGGCTATAAGGATGCATTAAGCCAGATCCATCAATTGCAGCAAAGCTTCACTTTGGAGCATGATGTTAGTGGGAGACTGTGCATGCACAGGCTCAGGGTACATGTAAGAACTCAAAAGTACTTTCTGTTCAATTTTATTCTAAAATTAGACCTGTTTTTAAAGACTATTATCTATTTATAAGAAGGGAAAACACAATAAAAAGTTAACAAATTATTCCAGTGGCACAATTAGAGGACAATATTTTCAATGATTTACATTAGAAATTCCAGTTGCACAACTGTGTTTATTCCTCTCATAACATTGGTATTTAAATTGGCAGGAGTCTTCTGTTTCAATCACAGAAAATACCAAAATAAAACCTAGGAAAGTATCTGAATTTGGACATGGATATTCAATTTAGTCAGTAGTTTAAGGAAGAATTAAAAAGCTTAAAATTTCCATTACTTAGTATTCTGTGAAAAAAGTACTGACCCAATTTACTGGAACACAGTCAGTCAGTCATTCCGCAAGTGTTTGTTGGGAACATGGCTTTGTGGTAAGCACTGGGAACCCCATGGTGAAATCTTGCCCTCAATGAACTCGAATCTAGGGAGTGGAGACGTACAGTAAGCTATGAAACCCACAACACCAGCCAGTGAGGTCATCTACTCCTTGGCCTGTCCTTGGAAGAGCAGCTCTGTGAAGGAAGGCTGGCTGTCCAAAGCTGAGGCCCCTGAGTTGGTAGGCAACTTGGAAGGACTGTTCTTCAGACAGACAAACCCTTTTACTGTGGGTCTTGGAAGAGCAGAAAGTGACTTGGCTGTTTTTAGAGACAGGAGCCACCAGAAAGAAGGAATGGGGTAGGGGTTTGACGTTTACCTCGGTAACAAGGTCACAAGGTCAAAGCCAGCCTGGACTGTGCAGCAGTGACTTCCATTCCAGCCTACAGCACGTTGAAATAACCAGAAATAACCAGGCTGACTAAAGGATACAACAATTATATTTTTATTTATTATAAGGGGAAAACTCACGAAACAGGAAACGAGCAGCCCAAGCACAGCAGTGTCCTGCATGAATGGCGGGGTGGAGTGGGGGAGAGAACTTGGGCCGGGCACAGGTTTTTCCTTGGTCCCAGAAAACCACACTTTACCTGGGCTCCACCTCTTAAAAATAATTGGTTAACAAGGTTTTTCCCACCATCTCCCCCTTTTGTCTAAACAAGAGTGATCTAAACCCAACACAAAACTCTATACAATATTCTCCCCATTAGCAGTGTATAGCATAAGTCTGTTTCAAAAACTACAACAGCTTAATAGAGACCAAGGAAAGTGAATGGAAGGAAGGAGGGGAGCAGAATGTAGGGTGGCAGGGAGTGGAGAAAAGAGAAGGGAAGAGAAGACTTTGCTAACCCGTTAGTGATGTGGCCTTTGACAAGGAAGACAAAGGCTATACAGTTCTGTCCATCTGACTGCTGTTACCTGATATAGATCTATAAATTCTTTTTTTCTTTGTTTATTTTTGTCTTTGTTTTTGTTTTTTTCAAGACAGGGTTTCTCTGTGTAGCTCTGGTTATCCTGAAATCTACTCTAGAGATTAGGATAGCCTTGAACTCAAGAGCCTCCTGAGTGCTAGGATTAAAAGTATGTACCACCACCACCATTTGATAAATTATTTTGAATTTTTTAAAAAGCCTTCAAGATGTCATACCACACAGTATTGTGTGGTATGGCCTAGTCAGGGAAGCAAGGAAAGCTAGCTTCTATTTTTGTTGTTTTTTTCTTTTCCTTTTGTTTTTTGAGACAGGGTTTCTCTGTGCAGCCCTGGTTGTTCTGAAACTCACTCCATATGTCAGGCTGACCTCGAGCTCATAGAGACTTGCCTGCCTCTGCATCCCAAGTGCTGTGATTAAAGTCGTGTTCCACCACTGCCCAGCTCAAGAAAGGCTATCTTAAGGTCGTTGTTTATACTTGGACTAGAAAGATAATTAAGAGAGAGCTGAGAAATACAGAAAGTTAGTATTCAGTTCTTACAGAGAAACCAAAACACATGAAAGTTCTACATCCAAAGGGAGCAAACTGTCCAAGAATGTAAAGATGAAGTGGGGGTGGTGACCGACATCTGTCATCTCAGGAGATTGAGAAAGGAATATTGTAAGTTAGCAGCTAGCTTGGGGTATGCAAAGAGAATCTGTTTTTTGTTTTGCTTTGTTGCTTTAAAAATTATTTTATTTATTTATTTAGGATTTTCAAGACAAGGTTTCTCTGTTTGGCTTTGGAGCCTGTCCTGGACCTCACTTTTTAGACCAACTTGGCCTCGAACTCACAGAGATCCGCCTGCCTCTGTCTCCCAAGTGCTGGGATTAAAAGCATGTGCCACCATCACTGTCGTTTTGTTTTGTTTATTTTTTAAGATAGTGTGAAGATTGAAGGATTTCAAGATGAGGCCGCCAAACAAGCATATGCCAGATCATGCAGGGCCTCGTAGGCCACATAAGAGTTTGGTGCCTATGGTCAGAGCATGGTAAGAGGAAGCCATGGTAGTTTTACCATGAGGGTGCTCTAGCATTCATCCCAAAAAAACTGCCTTTGAGGCAATAACATCATAGGAGATTCAAAGGGAGAGAACGTAGATGCGGGAGCATTAGGGTGCTGCAGTAGTCTAGGTAACAGGAGATAGTCCAGCAGAGTCCATGGAGACGGAAAGAAGGAAATGCATTCTGAATACTTTTCAGGGGGTAAAAAGCCTTAAGAAACCCCAGGTTTGGGGATAGGAAGTAGTCAAGGATCCCTAAGGACAACTGTATAGGACAAGACTCTGAAACAGGGAAGGAAGCTATTTGAAGTCTGCCCATGCTTTGTGACAAGAAAGGCTAAGTGTGCAACTGGATGTAGTATTTGGAAGGTTGGCTGGGAGGTTTGATTTGGAAATAAAGAACAGAAGGGACATGTGAAGCTTGCCAAAGGAGAAAGTCTAGATGACGTTGGAAACAACTGAGAATTCAGCCTCAGGCTACGTCACAAAATAAGTTTACTGACTCATGGATTATTTCCTCACTTCTGGCATTTCAAAGTCTGGAATTCTCTATTTTCCTTGGTTACCCAATTTTTTGTCAGTGTCCAAAATGGGCTCTCTGTCAGATTGGCATTTCATTTGTTGAAGGTGACAGCGCCAGTGGGGGGAGGGCTACTTTTTCTTTTTATCAGCTATTGTTAGGAAAATACTAACATACAATGGCTGGAGAATAAGATGACATACATTTAACCTGTCAAACTAATGAACAGAGCAAAAACAACCCCAAACCAAACAAAAGAACAACAAAATAAAATAAAACTAGGAATCAAAGAGCTGACCAACCCCCGCACCCCCCTCCCCTTCAGAGTGATGATCTGCCAGGGTACGAAATGGACCGAGCAGTCAACTCTTGTGATCTTCAAGGTGCTCAGTGCCCTATCCACCCACCTCTTTGAGCACAGAGCTGAGCTTTGAAAGATGATATACAGGCATCCTGTCTATGACTCTAGTCTGGGGAATTTTTTTTTTTTTTAGATTAAAGGAGGGGGAAAAACCAAGGTCTCCTCCTCCGCTGTTAGCTCACATGTTTATGCACTTGGGAGGTAAGAGAAACAAGTTAATAGTTTGGACGATTCAGACTGCTGACCTCTGAGTCAAAAAGTTACTCAATGATGCATTTTGGGGGCCAATGAGTGTGTTTAGAGTTAGGAGTCTGAGCCTTCTATAATGACTCAAGGACTGAATAATTGTGGGCTAAGCTACACAAACTCCCCCCTTTCCCTACCAGCATGCCACCTGTCTTCCCCACGTCTTGGGGACTGTTCTGAGAGTCCAATGAGATCACTAATCTGAAAGCATTTTTTAAATGTCAGATATTATTGTGCCAAAAACCAAGCCGTCTTCTGAGAGCTAGCCTGTCAGTGGTAACAGTTACACCATACATGCATCAATTCCTGTTATTCCTGCTCATATTTCTTTTCTGAATCATGTTTCCTGTGAAAATGAAGACTTCTGAGCTAATTCAGATACATGCAATCTGTCTCAACAGCCACAATTAAATATCAAGATATCGAAATAAAACATTCCTAATTAATCATCCAGTTCATAAGTAGACACTCTAAAATAAAAAAAGTGCAAAACCAAGACTAGTTTTTTATTCCATATGATAAACTCAAAAGATTTGTCCCAGCCAATGGACTACACAGTGTCTCGGGTTGCCAGATGTTCATGGTCTTTCATTTCATTCATTTTGTGGTAGGCCCTCTTCCTCCAGTTGGCTTCTGCTTCTTCAGCTTCTGTGCTGTTCCTTGAAAACCTCAAGAAGTGTCTTACCCCACCTGTTTTCACTGATGCTGTTCACTTTGAATTCAGTTCCCTGACATCTCTCACTTTACTAAGAGCTCAGCAATGTTATACCCTATACACCACCATGAGGCTTTCCCCAGCTACCCTCTATGGCATTTACTATTAACTGTCATTTTTTGTTGTCGATATTTTACAATGCTAAATAAAGAACTTCTCTCTCTCTCTCTCTCTCTCTCTCTCTCTCTCTCTCTCTCTCTCTTTCTCTCTCTCTCTGTGAGTGTGTGTGTGTGTGTGTGTGTGTGTGTGTGTGGTGCAGCCTTGTGTCTTCTAGACAAACATTCTGCCACTGAGTATGCCCCAGTCCCTGTGTTTACTTTCCTGTTGTCTTTCTAATAAGAATGTAAGCTCCACAAGAGCAGAGTTTTCTTCCACCAGATTGTTCCACTGCAATATAGGCTAGCACAAGTAAATAATTGTTGAATGAACGAATGAAAGAATTGATGAATAATATTTCTACTGTTTCTTTGCCTGGAAAAAAGTCCCACTTTATACAGTACTTGACAACCAGAAACCTAAAGAATTCAAATAGGTCATTAAGGGACTGGCAAAAGAGCTTAGTACATAAAGGCATGGCCCCCTCAGCATGACATGAGTTTGATGTGCAAGACCAACATGGCAGAAGGAGACAAAGGACTCCATAAGGCAGGAACACACACACACAGGCACATACACGAACACACATAATAAATAAATTAAGTAATAGAATAGGTCACTAAATAAAATATGTCTCTGTGTGTAATAAATAATTTGCAAAACTTTAGGGAACAACATTGGAGTTTTTATATACTTTCACATAGCAAAAGCACTTTATGCCATTTTTGCAAAAGAGCAATAAAACTTCTGCATAAATCTGCCCATGTTGAAAAGTCCTGTAGTTTTATACATTACTCTGTCATTAAAACATTATGAGACTATTGATGGGAACTGGACAAATCATCTGCATGCTCCTTAAACTAGTAACCTTATCAAATCAAATATTTGGGGATGGCTGATAGCATAGTTAGAATAGATTTTCCAGTAGCCAAGTGTCATAATAGACTAAAAGAATAAAAATAAAGTGTGTCCATTGCAAGAAAAAGCATGGGAACATGGGAACTTCATGTTGTCAGGGCCGACTCCAAGTGGTAAAGTTATTATCACATAAAATAGAATGGGACCTGTGTGTGACCATAAAACAATATGGCTTATCTGATAGTAGAGGAGATCCTGAGTTTGTTAGAGTTTAGGTAATTAGGTTGTTTGTCTTCTGCTCCCATATCTTTGGATCACGTGAATGTTTTATGGGAAGAAGAATTATCTGTCAGAAGGTAACACTGAACTAACTTGAACCCATAATAACTGTGATTAAAACTTAGAAGGAGGCCAAGTAGAGCCAACCATTGGCTTTGGATGAAGTCATGACAGAACTGTTCTGGAGAGATCTGTTAAATCCTATCAGAAAACTGAATAAAATAGATTAGATGCTGCAGTCATGTTTCATTCAATAGATGTGTTTTTGTTGGTTTTAAGCGTATAGAATGTGTTGTTTTGACTTTGTTTTAGCACTAATCGATTAGTGCTTGCTTCTGTTCTGTTTTCAAGGAGCAGTGTGCAACCTGTTGCGATACTTATGCTTTTTGCTTAGCTGGTAAGAGGTAATCAGATCCCCAGGCTGTGAAACCAATACCCAGAGCATTTCCTTTCTCTGACAATGGGCTGGGATGAACTAACACTTCTGTTAAAGATGGCTTAGTCTCCTTTTCCTTGCTCCTCACTGTCATTTAACTTACACCAATAATAAAGATATTCATCAATTGAAATCTATGCGTGTGCATTCAAATCCACAGAGCATTGGATTTGAAAAACTCTTATATGTCTTAACCTGAAACAGGGCAGTACTGTTTAAAAACTATACCATGATAAAGTGTTTTTTGATTCAGAAATCATGAATAATATGCTCTTTTAGAGAAAAGGCAGAATGGAATACAGAGTCGTTAAGAGTATGTAGTCTTGAGCAAGTTCTCAGGTCAAATTATTTGTCTCAAGTTCTTACATAATCAATGTGACAATAGTATGCAGTGTAACTGTTGTTTGTATATTACTGTCTTAATCTATTTAAGCAAAAATAACCATGCTCTGTACACTATGGAGGTGGGAGGAATAAATGAGGTAACCTGTGGGCAAGGTGCTAAGAACTGAACCTGGTGTACATTAGAAATGTTGAGAAGTTGCTATAGCTCAGTGGCAGAATGTTTGCCTATCATGTATGAAGTGGGGAAGGATTACATCTAAGTACGTAAAACGGCAAGGGGAGGAAAAGAAAAAAAGAGAAAGGGGAGGAAGGAAGGAAGGGAGGGAGGGAGGGAGGAAGACAGGAGGAAGGGTCAAAAGAAAGCATGAAAAGAAAAGAAAATTTAGTTAGCTGCTATGTGTAAAACAGTCAAAATTTTCAGCTCTGTATGGAGCAAATCCATCCACAAATCAAAGGGAACTTTTTTTGTGAAGATGGCATAGAAAGATTGTCAGTTTCCCAGTATAACTTTTGTGTCAAGCTCCCATACACAATTGCCATTTTATATGCATAACTAACTAGGAAGCCCAGGAATATGTACAAGTTAATCACAGATCTGGAACTTTAAAAAAAACATTTCTGGTAGGAATGCAGTCACAAAGGCAGCAGAAAGAGTGGTTGAGGAAGGAAGAACATTCATTCCAGGTCATTCTTGGCTACCTAGTGAGTTCAAGACAAGCCTGAGATACCCAAGATGCTGTCCCAACAAATACATTTCTTTGTGGAAAGCAGGGATTGGCAGACATTTTCTGTGAAGAGCTTTATCCAGTAAAACTTCCTTTGCAAGAACAAACTGGAAGCAGGCACATGAATGTAGCCATGCTTTAAATAGTTATTCCAGCCTCTCAGAGATCTAATGGACACTCTGGATGAATTATCACAAAGAATAAAAGAATTGCAGAAGAGATATGTTTAAGAAATGCAAAGCTAAGCGGATCTCTCCACCTATGTTGTCATCAATGTTATTAGGCCTGTGCTGAAGAGAAAACATTACAAGAGTACCATTTATCCTTTCCTTCATTGATACATAATTGCAACATACTTATTATGGCCAGATGCTATGCTCTGATCTATAGTGCCAAGTGAAAACAGATCTAGTCCCCTATATGTAATGTATAATCACATCAGGTGAAGATGGGGACAAACATTGGTCAAATAATCACACACACAAAAAGAAAACTTATATCTATGCAAGGTCCTATGAAAGTCTATAAGTGACTCACATTAAAATGTGAATTTCAACCCATACCTGATTTTATTCCTGGGTATATATCCAAAGAAATCTAAGTCATCATAATACAGAGATACCTGTATATTCATTTTTTTGGGGGGACGCTATTCATAATATGTTGTGGGACAAGGGTCTTTTATCCTGTCACTTGTATTATTTTTAACCAAATGCTGATTGTACAGTAGTTAGACAGGAAGTATAGGTGGGGCGACCCGGCAGGAAGTAGAAGTGGCCCAATGAGAACAGGAGAATTCTTGGAAGAGGAGAGAGTCAGTCTGTAGTCATCATCCAGACAGAGAAGAAGCCAGACACAGAGCTAGCAAGATGTGACTGCCTTGCTGAAAAAGGGTATCAAGTCACATGGCTAACACAGAAAAGAATTATGGGTTTATATAAATTATAAGAGTTAATAAGAAGACTGAGCTACTGGGCTAATAAATTCATAATTAATGTAGACCTTTGTGTGATTTCTTTGGGAGTTAACGACTGCTGAAATCAGGCAGGACAAAAACCTCAGTCAACAAATGATTGGCCAGTAGCCAGGCAGGAAGTATAGGTGGGACAACCAGGTAGGAAGTAGATGCAGGCCAATGGGAACAGGAGAATTCTGGGGAGAAGAGAGAATCAGTCTGCAGTCATCACCCAGATGCAGAGGAAGCAAGATGTGGCTCTCTTGCCAAAAACAGTACCAAGCCACATGGCTAACACAGACAAGAATTATGGACTAATGTAAGTTATATGAGTTAATAAGAAACCTGAGCTACTAGGCCAACCAGTTTATGATGAATGTAGGCCTCTGTTTGTTTCTTTGGGACTAAATTACTGCAGGACTCGTGGGACAGAAACCTCTGACAACAATAGTAAGCAAAATATAGAACTGATCTATATACCCACCAACAAATAATAAATAAAATGTTATACACATACATATACACATATGCACACAAAGGAGCATAATTCAGTGATAAAGAAAAGATAAAAAGTAAAATTATATTATTTGAATATAACTAAATGTTATGTTGAGCCAAATAACCCAAATTGGGAAACACAAACATTACAATTTTCTCTTTTTTTGGCAATATTGTCTGTATTCTAGTCTGTAAAGTCTTTCTCTCAGTTTTACCAGGAACCACTCAGTTACATGAACAAGAGAATTCCCCTTTTGTGCTCAAGTTACCCTTCCAGTTGGAAGAATTGGAGATAGTATGCTAAGGAATTTGTTTACTCTTTTGATTTTTGTCTCCTTGTGGTGATATTATTAATTTCCTTACCTCCCAGGTTAGGAAAATTTAATAAGACAAGTTAGAAATAGGCATGGATGTCTAGAGATTCGTTCTATCATCAGGTTGGGGTGGAGAAGTTTCTTTTTGCAATGGGCAGTGGTGGGAGACTTATAACTGGTCAGAATGCTAAGACTAAGAGACCTAAATGCTCAGCTATAAATGGGACACCTCTCCCTGAGGCTCAAAGGCAGTTAGTTAAAGGGTATTGGGTGAGGTATAGACATTTTCTTTAGTATTGTGGTCACGGGTAGTTGTCTATGCTTTTGTAAATAATCCCTCACCTATGCTCCGGCAATTAATCTTAATTAAATCCTTGATTCACAACACACACACATACACACACGTAGGGTGGCACTGTGTGCACTAAGACAGAAAAGTAGGTAAGGAACTAATTGAGGAGAAAAAGATGATCAGCAGGAGTGAGGTAGGGCACAAGGGGCACCTTATCAGGGGTATAAATGTGGTCAAAATACATTATATACATGTATGAAAATAGCATAATAAAATTCATCACTGGGTATAATTAATATATGCTAATAAAAATTTTGAAAATGACACCATTGGGGAATATTTGTACACTGTATGAAGATATATTGATGTGATCGATTTAATAAAGAGCCTAATGACCAATAGAAACAGGTGGGGTTTCCAGGGAAAGAGAGGAAGAGAAGGAGGAATCTAGGTTCACGGATTACACCAGAGATGCCAGGAGACTCGGAATAAGTCAGATGTACAAAAATGGAGAAGAGGTTAAAAAAACAAGTGGTAGAATATAGATTAATAAAAGCAGATTAACTGAAGTTATAAGAGCTAGGTGGGGGCAAGCGTAAGCTAAGGCCAGCTTTTATAATCAATATGAAGTCTCCATGTCATTA
The DNA here is from genome assembly GCF_014885135.2 of Alexandromys fortis. NCBI lineage: Eukaryota > Metazoa > Chordata > Mammalia > Rodentia > Cricetidae > Alexandromys > Alexandromys fortis. Next base: position 2,822,992 of record NW_026068105.1, read on the forward strand.
TTTGGCAGCTTGCTGTGGGGATGGAGAAAGACTCTTTATAACATAAACACACACACACACACACACACACACAGAGAGAGAGAGAGAGAGAGAGAGAAAGAGAGAGAGAGAGAGAGAGAGAGAGAGAGAATTTGGGCATGGGGGAGAGTTTAAGTTGGTGATTTGGGGCATGGGGAGAGTTTGACTTGGTGATTATTACAAACTTCTCCTGGACTAGAATCTTTACTCAGCTGAAAACCAAGGCTAGCGAGGTTTTAGGCAGTTACCACATGTTAACTAAAAAGGACTCTCACACAGTCAAATGCTCTGTGATGACTAATTTGACTGGTTTGAGAAATGCCTAGGATACTAGAAAAGCAAAGCTCTGGTTATGTCTGTGGAGGAGTTTCCAGAACTGATAATAGATCATGAGGGCTGTGAACTAATGCATGGATTAACCCCTTGATGACTTCCAAGTATGATTATTGACGAGTGCTAAACAGTAAGAAGTGGGGACTGGAATTAATACATCATAGAGGGCAGGTTCTTTGGGCTAAATGTTGTATTGGGCCCCTCCCTTTTCTTTCCATCTTGCTACTCTACCCATATTTCTTGTCGCAACACAATGAAACCCTTGGGCACAAAACCATCTTTCCTCCTTGAAGCTGTATATGTTAGACATTTGGTCACAAAGGCATGAAGAGTAACTAGTATATGCCATTTGGTAGAAAGCCTAAGTGAACAAACCCTTCACACATACACACATCCCCCCCCACCCCCAAAAATCCCTCAAATATTGAGAAAGTCAAGTGATTCATCTGTGGCATATGGTCTTAGGGGTGTAAGTGGGGAATAAGTGCCATGAGAGCATTAGGTGCTTCTGCAGTGGGCATGGTGGCTCTAGGTTTCAAAGGTATTTTAGCCACATACTCTCACTCTGGCCAAAGCTGTATTAGCGCTCTTCTGAAGCAGAGTCAAGGTCTTATACTTTAGAAACTGAACATGGCAATGCGACCTCCAGATAGAAACCATTTGCCACTGTCTTATTAAAAGGCTAACTTCCCCTTGAATGGCTATGCTAACATTTTCCATCTCTGGAGTTCTATTTAAGTCTGTGACTGGGGCGAGCCAGATTTTCCAGGTGAGGTAGATCATTTTAATGCAAATGCATATAAAGCACACAGCAGGAGGCTGACAGCAAGAAAATAATTTCATTTTAGTTAACAATCCTCCCTACTCACCTCAGAATGCCCAAGGACTGACAGCTTATACTAGGTAAATTTCTAGATTTTTATCCATTACTAAAGAACAAGAATGATATTTAATTTACAATGAGAACTTTATACTTAATATCCTTGCTCCATGCTCAGTTCTGCCAAGAATCAGGCAGATGGCCCTGGTTTGGGAGAAAAATGCCTTATTCATCACTCAGCTTTTTCTTTTGGTTGAGAGCCTAGCCTTCAACAGCTGAGCCATTTCTCCAGACCAGCTTTATGTTTAATATAACAGTGTAAGAAATCTCTTCCCATTCTTATTTCTTATGCCTTCATTTGGTCCCTCCCACCCACCCACCATCCGTGAAAAATCACAGTGTCTCATAATTATTAAAATTATAAGTGACCAAAATAAACTACCTATTGATGCCCTGAATTTACACCCTTCTCCCCTAAATGTCATCTAGCATACACCCCCATAAAAACTAAGTATTCAGGTGGAAGCTTCTCCCCAGCCCCTGGCATCCATATATCCAGAGAGTCTGGAATGTTCATGGGAAGCTCCACTCCAAGCCCCCTCCCCCATCTCTCTCCAAACTCTGCTGCATCTCAGAAAGCCTGCCAAATGATAACTCCTCTCTCAGAGATGCTCAAGACCACTCTCACAGGGTACTTAAACTGCCTCCCAGAGAACAGACACATAGTTTTCTGGTCTTTCTCCTCTGTCTCCTCTCTAGGGGATGGAAAGTCATCCAGAAGCATTGGATCCATTAAACCTGGGCTTTTTCTAATTTGGTTTGATTTTGATTGTTGCGTTGGTGGAGAGGTTATTGGGGTACAGAAACTTTTCACTAAGTTTAGTCATGTGTGGTGACTCACCGTTCATCACAGCACTGGGGAGACAGAGGTAGGGGAATCTCTATGGTTTGTCGGCCAACATGGTCTATATAGTGAGACTCTGTCTAAAAAACAAAAAAAGAGAACCCCCAAAGAAACACCAACATAGAACTACAGGAAGCAATGCTGGGAGCAGGTTTCATAGTCTCCCCCAGGAAATTTCATAATTGTTTATCCAATACCAGTGGTCAGTCTGGAAATAGTACACACAGGTAATGGTAAACAGACTAAGCAACTTGTATGTACATAGTCAGGTAAATACATAATATACTTATATACATAAGCAACAATGAAAGAAATAGAGGTCATGAATTTGAGACAGAACAAGGGGGTGCATGTGAAGGGTTGGAGGGAGAGAAGGGAAGGGGAGAAGTGATATATTTTAATTTCAGAAAATTAAATTTTTAAAAGAAATGAAAAATTAAATATCTGAAGAATTTTTGTTCCTCCGTGTCAATAGATAGTGTTCCCTTCATAACTGACACTGATGAGGTAGTGTTGGACCTTAGAATCCAATCACCAAGGAGTCACCCCAAGAGACCACCTCTCATACCACAGCTGATGTAAATGCATGAGGATTTTATTAATTCTGTCATGACAGGGTCTTTCAGCATTAGAGAGGCCAGAAAGACCCCAAATAGCTGGTACAGGCTACGTTTAAAGGAAAAGGCCACAGAACCAAGGGGGTAGTACAGAATCAAAAGGGAGAGTCCAGAAATCATTTCTCAACTATTTTGACTAGTTCATTCAATGGTCAGCTAACTCAGTTCTATGGCGTTTGCTGGGTTGAGCAAGGAGAAACACTTGCGGGTTATCTGCAGGTCATCTCACCCCAGTTCTAGGGTCTGAGTCTATTGAAGAAAGACTACAAAGGGGATGGAAAGTACTCAAAGCTCCAGTGCACACTTGGTTGGTTACCAGGGTCCTGGTTCCCAGGAAGGGGGGTGCAGCAATGCTGAGGGGCCTCAGAGTTGTCAGAAATGGCTTTAGAGTTATTTTAGAGTTCTACAGTAGCATCTTCAAGTAAATATGGAATATGAAACTTACAGCTTGGACAGACTAAGCTGGGAAAAAACAAGGTCAGTTCAGTTTACCACAGAAAAGGAAATCCGATGCCCCAGTGAGGTCGGAGGCAAAATGTAGACAGCTCCTGTGCTCCAAACTGCCTCCATTTTGATCCTAACACAGAACAGCTCAGAAAACTGAGAGCAAAATTTTGATTAACTCTGTCTTATTGAGAAGCATGTTCACTAGAAACTGGGAAATAATTAAAGTTCTAGACCATTCAGAAATCATTCAATCATTTTAAAATGACCTTTTCTTTTTCTAATTAAAAGATGTGGATTTATTTGGAGCCAGAACATTACAGAATAGAGAATGCCAAGAGGGGCAGAAACTGGAACAGTTAGCTATTTCTCTGACAATTATAAATATTTTCTTGACCCTGTTGCAAGACCATTTGGCACGCTTTACTTCCCAGTCTTAGGTACATTCCTTGCTCCGGGGCATCCTCCACTTCCCTCCACCTCCTCAACTCCAACTCCGAGTTAATCTAGTGTGTAGAATGAGTTCTAAGAATTTTTCTCTTCCGAAGGAACATTGCAGATGTTCACAGAGATCTACTCATTAATTAATGACTTTGATTACTTCGCTTGTGTGGGCTCTACAATTTACGTGGGAGAGTCACACCTGCTTCTCAAGGATGACTCAGTGCTACCTGGAGGTTCAACGTTTACAAGGCCCCTGGTTATTTGCCTTGATTTCACCAGTCTCTGGATGAAAGAAAGTACAAATACCTAGTTATTTCAATTACTGGAAGATAATGCAGTCTGATTTATTCAAATTACTTATCAGCTAGAGAGTTTTTTGTTTGTTTTTTTGAGACAAGGTTTCTCTGTGTTGCCCTGGCCATCTTGGAATTTTCTCTGTAGACCAGGCTGGCCTTGAACTCACAAAGAGTTCTTCTCTGCCTCTCCAGTGCTGTGATTAAAGACGTGTGCTACCACTGTCCTGCTCAGTTTGATAGTATTTGAAACTAAGAACTAAGGAGAAAAATGGCAAAGCAACACTGAAAAGATATTTGATATATGTACTTATACTTTGCTATTGGTGAAGTGGCATTGCATTTATTTGGAATCTTGAAATAGATATATTTAGAATGTCAAAAATGGTAACTGAATAATTGGATTAAAAAAAAAACTCACCAATTTTCTGCCTGCAAAAAAAATGTCACCTCACCCACAGAGACATTCCCAGACTGAAAGTGAAAGTGTGGAAAAATGATATTTCATCCAAACAAAATCCAAAAACAATCTTGAGTAACTAAACAGTGATGTGACAAAAAAGATTCCAAACAAAAATAAATCAGTCAAAAGAGAAAAAGCAAAAGTTCTCTACTTACAGATAAAGGGAAAAGAATCCATCAAGAAGACATAAAAATATATATTGTTATGCATATTAAACACACACACACATTGAACATTATAGTCCAATTGGAGAAAATAAACATAACCTAAGGGGACAGATAGACACTAATATGATATGATAATTTAGATCATATTATCCATATATATCCAATGCTTGGCTCTCGTCAAGAGATAGATCGGCCAGGGGCTGAGATAGTTCATTGGGTAAAGTGTGATTACCAAACAATCATACAGACCTGAAATTGGATCCCTAGAATCCATGTAAAAAGCAAGGTATGGTGGTGTGTACTACAATCTCAGAATTAGGAGGCAGAGGCAGAAAGATCACAGGGGCATACTGGACAGCTAATAATAAAAATCAGTAAGTTCAAGGTTCAGTGACAGACCTTGTTTCAAAAATAAATGAGGTAGAGTCAAGTGTGGTGGTGTACATCTATACTCCCAGCACTCAGGAGGGGGTGAAAAATTTCTGCACCCCAATAAGCCTCTCTGCTGATGCAGCAATCCAAATCAGATAGAATTAGAAATCAATTAGAAAAGACCCAGGTTTAATAGATACCACACTTCTGAATGGTTTTCCAGCCCCCCAGATAGGAGATAGGAAAGGATGACTAGAAAAGCATGTGTTCATTCTCTGGGGGACAGTTTAAATACCCTGTGGGAGTGGTTTTGAGCATTTCTGGGGACTGGTCATTGTTTGGCTGGCTTCCTCGGAGGTGGAGTCTGGACTGGGGCAGCTCCAGGGGAGGTGGTTTGGGGTGAAGCTTCCATCTGAACATTCAGACTCTTTGGAAACAGAATATGTTATCTTCATCAGCACATAGAATAGTCTCCAAGGAGGCGTGGTGGTGTGTGCCGCGGAGCTCCGCTCGGCCTGCTCCCGTCCTGACTCACCGCTGTTCGCTCCCCGCCGAGGAACAAGTCGGTCAGGAAGCCCGCACCGCAGCCATGGCTTTCAAAGATACCGGGAAGACGCCCGTGGAGCCCGAGGTGGCGATCCACCGCATCCGGATCACGCTCACCAGCCGCAACGTGAAGTCGCTGGAGAAGGTGTGTGCCGATCTGATCAGAGGCGCCAAGGAGAAGAACCTGAAAGTGAAGGGGCCCGTGCGCATGCCCACCAAGACCCTGAGGATCACTACGAGAAAAACACCTTGAGGGGAAGGCTCCAAGACATGGGATCGTTTCCAAATGAGAATCCACAAGCGCCTCATTGACTTGCACAGCCCCTCCGAGATAGTTAAACAGATTACATCCATCAGTATTGAGCCGGGCGTGGAGGTTGAAGTCACCATTGCAGATGCCTAAGTCAACTGTTTTAATAAATTGACTTAATCGGTTAAAAAAAAAAAAAAAAAAAAAGAATAGTCTCCAAAAGAGATTATATGTTTAATCCACAAATAAATAAATACCTGAAAAAAGCAAAAACAAATAGTCATTTCTGGTATCTTATCAGAATATAAAAGAATAAAACAAATCACTGTGGGAAATGGCTTGGGGGGTAGGGAGTAAATTGCGTATCACATTATATTAGTTACTTTTCTGTAGCTGTGATGAAATCACCATGACCCAAAGTAACTTACAGAAGAAAAAGTTAATTTGGACTTGCAGAGGAAATGGATCCTCCAACGGGTAGAGTTTTACCTTCAGAGATTTTTTTTTTAGATTTATAAACATTTCTTATGTTAGGTGTATGAATGTTTGGCAAAATCTATGTCTGTGTGTCATGTTCATGGAAACCAAGAGGGCATAAGATCCTCTAGGAATTACAGAATGTTGTGAGTTGTCTTGTGGGTGCTGGGAATTGAACCCAGGTCCTCTGGAAGAACAATCAGTGCTCTTAACTGCTGAGTCACCTCTCCAGTACCCAGGGCGCATTTCTTACCTTTCAGGTAAGAAAGGTTTTTGTTTTATAGCAGTAATCTTATTGAATTGTGGTGGTGGTTGTGCACACCTTTAATCCCTGCACGAAGGAAGCAGAGGCAGGTGGATCTCTGTGAGTTCGAAGCCAATCTGATCTACAAAGTGAGTTCTGGACAGCCAGGGTTACACAGTGAAAGCCTGTCAAAAACAAAATAAAACAAACACGCAAAAGAAATTTTTAAAATGTCTAATCTTTTTAACAATTACAGCCATTTTCTACTCCTACCTTATTTACACTTTTTCACTCACCAAAGTGAATATGTTTTGTAGCTTTTTTCTACCTCTCATTGCCAAGTTAGGAGTAGTGATCCCTAACTACACCAAAGCCTGAATGTTATGCTATTTTGAAATTACTTTCAATCAACAACTAGGTGCTTTACTTTTGAATTCAGCCTCACTCAAATTATCAGGACATGGACAGAAAGCAGTCACATTGTTTTTATTTTTGTCAAAATGTTAAAAAAAATAGCCTCTAGTTCAAATTCCAGCAGAGACCTTGCTCTCCTCGGAAACCCTGTAAGCATAGTTTTCAGTGTCTGAATTTCTTCAGCAACCTGGTCTTCCACAATACCACAAAGTGGCCCATGAAGCTTCGCTTACAGCACACTAGGGCTGCACATCCAAACTCTTCCAAATTCTTTCTACAAACCAGTTCTGAAGGTTGCAAATGATATGGCCTGGCAGTCACACAGATACCCACTGGTGTTAATTTTTCTATATTAGTTATGTTTTGTTTTTGCTGTAGCAAAATACATGACCCAAAGCAAGTTGTGGAAGGGAAGATTTGTTGACTCAAGGTTTGAGAAGCTATAATCCATTCTGACATGAAAGGCTTAGTAGTGCAAGCATAAGACAGATGCATCTACAGTCAGAGAGCAGGGCGAGATCATGCTGGTGCTCCACTCCACTTTCAATTAAGTCCTGGACCCTAATCCATGAAACCATACTACTCATATTCAGGATGGGTCTTTTCCTCATTTAAAGTTCTCTGAGAATGCCCTCACATATACACCCAGAGGTGTCTCCTGGATCATTCTAAATCATATCAGTTGACAATCAAGACTGACCACCATATTCATGTTTATAGTGGCACTATTAAAAATAATAGCTGAGCCTAGTGACAGATAAATAGAGAATGTCGTATCTACATATAAAATGAGGGAGTCATGGTTTTTGCAGGAAGATGGGTGGAAAGCCATGTTAAACAAAACAAATCAGAGGCAGAAAGTGTATCACATGGTTTCTCTCATATGTGAGAGCTAGAATAAAAAAATAATTTTAGGAATTACATGAAATTAGTAGTGGAAGAACTAGGGAAAAGGAGAGATATGGGAGGGGGCGTCTGTAGAAGGAACTGCGACCAGGCCTGCTTTTCATTCCGCCCGGCTCCCACATGGTTAGCTTTACACCCGAAATAACAACAGACAAATTGTATTGTTTTAAACACTGCTTGGCCCATTAGTTTCATCCTCTTCTTGGCTAATTCTCACATCTTGACTAACCCATTTCTAATAATCTGTGTAGCACGACAAAGTGGTGTCTTACAGGGAAAGATTCAACATGTCTGACCTGGAGGCTGGCTCCATCACATCTGACCTCACTTCCCTTCTTCCCAGCATTCTATTCTGTCTACTCCACCCACCTATGTTCTGATCTATCAGGCCAAGCAGTTTCTTTATTAATTAACCAATGAAAGCAACAGATAGACCTATGACCTTTTCACATCAGCAGTCAAACACCAGAAAGATAGGGAGAGGTCATTCGGGGGGTGGGTGTATATGACAAAACTGCAATGTTTGAGAGGTCAGAGTGAACCCTATTATTGCCTACAATTAGTATACATTATATTATTTTTAAACATCAATTCATAGTAGAATTGAATTTTCTAATAAGTGAAAAAGTTAAGATCTTCTCCAATTCAGTAGGATGCCTTTTTGTCTTAATGACAGTGTCCTTTGCATTACAGAAGCTTCTCGGTTTTAGGAGGTGCCATTTATTCATTGTTGCTCTTATTGTCTGTGCTACTGGGGTTATATGTAGGAAGTGGTCTCCTGTGCCCATGTGTTGCAGACTACTTCCCACTTTCTCTTCTATCAGGTTCGTGTGTTCAGACTGATATTGAGGTCTTTAATCCACTTGGACTTGAGTTTTGTGCATGGTGATAGATATGGATCTATTTTCATTCTTCTACAGATTGACATCCAGTTTTGCCAGCACAATTTGTTGAAGATGCTCTCTTTTTTCCATTGTATACTTTTAGCTCCTTTATCGAAAATCAGGTGCTCATAGGTTTGTGGGTTAAAGTCAGGGTCTTCT
>NW_026068105.1:2833382-2856451 GCF_014885135.2 Alexandromys fortis
CTTCTTCTTCTTCTTCTTCTTCTTCTTCTTCTTCTTCTTCTTCTTCTTCTTCTTCTTCTTCTTCTTCTTCTTCTTCTTCTTCTTCTTTTTCTAGAGCTTTCAGGTGTGCTGTTAAGTCTCTAATGTGTGCTTTCTTCGTGAAGGAGAACATGAGCAAGGAAGTCAGGCCCGCGAGGGGTGCGTACACCCACTGAGACAATGGGACTAATCTAATGGGAGCTCACCAAGGCCAGCTGGACTGGGACTGATGGAGCATGTGATCAAACTTGAATCTCTGAATGTGGCTGACAATGAGGGCTGACTGAGAATCCAAGGACAATGGCACTGAGTTTTGATTCTACTGCATGGACTGGCATTGTGGGAGCCTAGTCTGTTTGGATGCTCACCTTCCTAGACCTGGATGGAGGCGGGGAGGTTCTTGGACTTCCCACAGGGCAGGAATCCCTGAGTGCTCTTAGGACTGGAGAGGGAGGGGGAGAGGAGTTGGGGGAGGGGGAGGGAAATGGGAGGAGGTGGACATTTTAATAAATACATAAATAATAAAAAATAAAAGAAAAAGTGTTCCTTCACGATAGTTGGAGAAGCCGTAGGCAAAACAGCATAGCCCCAGTGATGAATCCTATGGTAAGCAAACTGAAGCAGTGAGCTTAGTGCTTCTCCTCCATGATGTTTGTGGGAATTTTCTGCCCATCCCTTTTATCGGCTCTCTCTACTTCTGTTAAGTCTTCTCATGACTTTGCTGCATTGTAAGAGAACAATCAGTACCACATCATTTCCTCCTAGTTTGAAAGCACTTGAGACATGAACTCCAGAGTCACATAAGGCCGTGAAGTCATCAGTTATAAATCACGACTGGAGGATGCTGCTAATGGGTATGACCTCAACTCTTTTTTATACCTTGCCTAACCCTTAAATTAAGACGTCTCACCCACCTGGGGAGCAAGCCTAGGCCTGTGCCACAAGCACAGAGCAGACCACAATAAAAAACCTTAGGAACAACAACCACAAATGGCAGGGCAGAACAGAGAGTTCTCTTCTCCCTCTCGAACTCCATTTCTCAGGTGTCTCTCTTTACCTCAGTAGGGTGTGAAAGGGGGGCAAGGCCACAGAGATACAACGAGTCTCTAGTATATGCTCCCCCAAGGAAATGTGAGGACACTATGTAGGTGGCAGCTTACGTGGCAAGCCAGGTCTATGCATCACTAATAATATTGTCTCCCATACATATATAATTATATTTTAAGGGATGAGCAGCATATTCACACATTTGGATATAAATGGGACTTTCATAGGTGCATGTCAGCACAAACCTTTCATTAGGACTTTAATAAAATATCTTCTCTGCTCTTCTAGTGGACCCAGTTTCTGCCAGTAAGGAATGTATATGCATGTTAATCCTATAAAATTAATTATGACTTTCTGTTTTTAAAAAAAAAGTTATGCTAGATACATTAATATGCTTAATTAACACATGATCAGAATATCTTAAATATCTGTGGTATAAATGGAATGGTTTGCCTAAAATGAATTATTTGTTTAATCACTTAAATCCTATCTCTGAATATTCTGCTAAAAGTTGATTCTGTCAGCTCCTCCCCATCATTTGAATAGTTTAAAAAAGTTTATCACCACCAGATATGGCCTGAAAAGGGCCACCAACTGCACATTCTAGATTCTTCCCTGGATTCTTTGGTAAATGCACTTACCTTCTTGCTTGTATTCAATGAAAGTATGTAACTTATTAAGTTAACATAAACTATCTGTTTTTTCCAGTTCTGCCTTTGCCTTCTCTACTTCCATCTTGAGATTATAAATGCCATGTGGACAAAGCCTCCTCATTTGCTCCAGCACAGTGCCCCAGAAATTTAATGACCACTTTGATCCAAAGATATTGAAGATTCAAAAGACATTAAAGATGGCACTCTTGGCTATTTGCATTTATGTTTTTAATCTTGGATGATAAACCGGTTTTTCTACAGATAATGCCTGATTTGTAGCTCTGGTTCCAGAGTATCAATTCTTAACCAAATACTCTTCAAACAGATACAATTGGTGACTTGGCGCTTTGAGCCTCATTCTTCTATAGTGTATGTATGTTTTTTGTTTTGTTTTGTTTTTTGAGTCTCTTGCTCTTTTGCCCTGACTTGCCTTTAACTTCTGGACTCAAATTATCCTCCTGCCTCAACCTTCCAAGTAGCCTGGACTACAGCTGTGTGCCACAGAGATCTACTCAGGGTAAATCTTAATGTATTTATTTGTATCATTACATACGGCCATAAGGCCAGCACAAATTTGTGCAATAGTCAACTTTTTCATCTTATCCTCTTAAGCTTCCTTTCCTGCCCTTCTTGACCCTGATCCTACTTTGCAGTGGTTTTCCCTCCCGTGACATTTCTAGGACTTTTCAAAACTTCCTACAGCATCTTTCATGAGCCTCATCTTTGCATTCTAAACCTTATATCCCACTCTCCTGAGAGCTCTTTCAAAGAGTCTGTTAATTATTTGTTTGTTTGTTTAAAGACAAGGTTTCTCTGTGTAGGTTTGGAGTCCATCCTGGCACTAGCCCTGTAGACCAAGTTGGCCTTGATCTCACAAGTCTTTCAAGTGCTCTGATTAAAGACATGAGCCATCACCACCCAGCGAGTCTGTTACATTTTAAAAACATTCTAGAGCTCTTTCCCAAGATCAGCAGTATTAATGATGGGGATATCAGAAAGTACAGAACGCAGCAGGGGCATCTGGAAGCAGGAAGGCTTTAGATCACCACATAGATGGCTGCATTCGGAGGAGGCCTCTTTTATGTATTAGTATGTGCATCATATCATGTGAGTAATTATAGTTTAAAGGACACGTCACATATTCATGTATCTGTATGTACATGTGACACTCATAAATGTATGACTGCTTAAACCCTCCATCAGGACCTCAGTAAAGTGTCTTGTCTTGTCTGCTCACACAGTACCCACAGTTTCTGGGAGTAAGAAAAAATGTATTCCAGTTTATCTCAAAGTATTAATTACAATTTCCTGTTTCATTTTAAAATGTGTGTCAGGTAGAAGCATAAAAAAATAGGGATTTAAATCTCTAGGTTTGCGGCTCATGAAACTGCTCTAGCTGGAATGTACTCACCATCATCTAACATTTAACAGCATTGATAACCTGATTATCTGCTGCCTCTTAAACTCGAAATTACCCTGAGATAGAGCAGCCCTCCCTGAATGACTTTGTTACATAGAACTGAGAATAAGCAGCTCCAGAGTCGTGTGGGAACATAAAGGATGTCCCCTGCTCTCTCTAACTCCCTCCTTCAAAGCTATGGCCCTGTACTGTTTGCTAGCTCACCATTTGTGTTGTGGTTATATCTGTAGCTCAGTGCATAAGGCTCTTCATTTCTATGGTGATGTTGTAACAAAATACCACAGATAAGCATTCTAGGTAACCTATGAACAATGGGCAATTATTTGACTAATATCTGTGGAAGATGGGAAGCCAAAGATCAGAGGGTCACACGGCGGAGGACTTCTTGCTATATCGTAAGATGGTAAAGGGGAGGATTTGTTGAAAGAGACTGGGAGAAAGCATAAACAGGAGCTGATCAAAGAAGACATTTCCAGGCTATCCAATTCTGCTCCTTCCTTTCATTTGAGCAAATTTACACCCCTAAAAGTTGAAGAATACAGACTTCTGGAAGCTCAACTGACTTTCTTTTCCCCCATCATGGAAAAAGATACTGTGCTTCCCATTTACAAATTCATTTCCACCTTCCTAGTCTCCATATACACATGAGGACTGCAAACTATTCTTATGAACTGGCTATGACATCTCTTTGGGTCTCTCATTAATAATGAATTAAATGTAATTAAATGTAATCTTTTAAAATTTATATTGTTGGGCATTGAACTCAATCTCACTCACATTAGGTGAGTTCCCTATCAGCAAACTATATCTGCAGCCCCTAAATATAATTTTAAACCCTGTTCATTTTTTATATGTGTGCATGGCAGTCATGGCTGCCATGTTTAAGCTCCTTTCAGGGACAGATTTCGAGAGGTGGAATGGTTAATAGCTTCTGCTTATTGGCTCTAGAATCACTGTATCAGGACCCACCCATGTGATAAAATAATAAGAATTCCTATTTGAGTGCCTCAAAGGCTTGCCATAAAATTGGACGAAGCTATGGGAAAAATTATGCAAAGCAGAAAGTGTTAAGCAAATAGAGTCCTCAACCTTTCTTCCTCTTCCCAAGAAAATGTTGCCAGTGCTTTAAGACCTTACTTTTACTTCTACCATACAAACTTTGTCTAACCCTTCTCTGAATTAACAATATACTGATAATAACGTGATTATAGATAGGTCGGCACTTCCTTGTACTCAGTCCATGAGTTGGGCATAAACAGGTCACTTTTGCTGATATGGAAACCAAGTAGAGAGGAACAGGGCTTCCCAAGCACAAGAGTTGATACAAAACTGTGATAACGGAGAATATAGAGGACTAGAAGAAGCTATGCTTCGCCAAACGGTGCTTCCTAAGAAACGTAGCTATGATCCTGCAGTGGAGGCCATCAGGTGGAGATGTGCATTTTATTTAGGTCACACCATGTTGATGTTGGTCTGTACACAGAGACTTAGGATGGTGGAAGAAAAGGGGCAGAGATTCCAATAAGCTGATTTTGCAGGTTGAGTTTGTTTGGTCTCAGCTAGAGTTGCTGCATGACATAACCTTGCTTTGTGGTTAGTTCAGTGTGTGGTCTCATAAGTTCTCCTTTCCAGGTATTAACAGTTGGTTGAAAAAGATAAAGAATAAAGAAGCTATTTGATGCTTTATGTACTGGTTATATTGCCTGTGGTAGACCGTAATGTCTTTACTGCTCAGGGCAGTGCTTAAATTTTCTTTGGACTACTTGCTACACCTAGCATTGGTAGGTCCTTGATAGGGTAGATTCTTCTATTAAAATGGCATATTCTTCTGTTATAATCACATTATCTTCTTTTTGAATAATAGTTGATTGAGGATAACGATAATGAGATTGAATGTGGTTGGCACAATCACCGCCATTTGGGAACTTGCATGGCAGGAGGCCCAGTTTCAGAACTATTCTGCTTTCAGAAACATGAGGTTAATATCAAGTTCTTACTGGATTAAGACTACATGTTTAGTGTTGCTGTAAATTTTGTACATTTTACTAACCCACTTGAACCTCATAATAATCCTAAAAGGTACTTCTTATTATCAAAGCTGATTTTATTAAAATAGAAATGGAGACAATGACAGATTTTCTCTTAGGTCATCCAGCTACTGAATCGAGGTAGGCTCTAGAGTTTGGGCTCTTGACTACTGCGCTGGGGGTGAAAATGAGATATGAAATAGTTTGGAACATTCAGTAAGTTCCACATTTTTTTACTATCTTTTTTCTTTTCTTTCACCTTTAAAAATGGTGGTCTTTTGAAGGTAGAACTAAGGAACAACAATAAGAAGGTATCAGTAAAGCCTGATGGAGGATTTTTCAAGGAAGAAGGAATAAATAGTAAGTGTGTTGGTTTAAACAAGATGGCTCTATATGGTCCAACTGTAAGGCATTTTCTTAACTAGTGTCAATGGTAGAGAGCCCAACTCTTGTCCTTGGGTTCTATAAGAAAGCAGGCTGAGCAAGCCATGGGGAGCAAGCCAGTAAGCAGCACTCCTCTATGGCCTCTACATCAGTTTCAGTCATGTGGTTCTGTCTTTAGAGTCAAGGATAGAAAGGGGTTGTGGAATCTCCCTCTGTAAGAAAACTGAGGCCGAGTGTGAGTCAGGGGTGTCCCTGCACAAAGGTCCAGAGAGTCCTGAGTGAAGCTGTTAAGGATGGGTTGATTGGGTGACTCAAAGATAGTGGAGATGCCTGAGCCATGAGATATCTGTCAATGAAAGTTACGGACTGGGTGTGGAAGCAGACCAAGAGAAAGAAGTGTGTGCAGTCAACAAAGCTGGAAAGAGTCCGAGATCTGAACAGCACTTTGACATCAGACATGAAGACACACAATTTGGAATTTGCCCTGATGGATTTTGGTCTTGCTGTGGTCCAGTGTTTCTTCAATATGTTCCCTTCCCTTTCTTTTATAATGTAATGCGTATTCTATGCCATTGCAAGCTGGGAGTTTGTGCCCTGCTTTTTGATTTTGATTTTACAGGGGATTACAATTAAGAGACAGCCACAATTCTCAGAAGGCATTTTGGACTTTTAAACAGTGTTCAAACTGTGATAGAGTATGGGATTTTTTTTTTTGATTTTTTTGAGACAGGGTTTCTCCGTAGCTTTTTTGGTTCCTGTCCTGGAACTAGCTGTTGTAGACCAGGCTGGCCTCAAACTCACAGAGATCCGCCTGCCTCTGCCTCCTGAGTGCTGGGATTAAAGGCATGCGCCACCACCGCCAGGCGAGTATGGGATTTTTGAGGTTGGACCAAATACATTTCTGCATTATGATATGGCTATAAGGCTATGGGGACTGGAGATTGAATGTGGTGATTTGAATAAGGTCCCCACCAGCTCATATACTTGAATGCTTAGTCACCAGGGATTGGAATGCTTTGATAGCCTTGGGAGCTTTATGAGATGTGACCTTTTTGAAGTGTGTCAGTGGGGGTGTGCCTTGACCATTCAGAAGCCCATTCTTGGTCCAGTTTCTCTCTCTCTCTCTCTCTCTCTCTCTCTCTCTCTCTCTCTCTCTCTCTCTCTCTCTCTCTCTCTNTCTCTCTCTCTCTCTCTCCTTGACTGAAGACCAGGATGTCACTCTTTACTTCTCTAGTACCTCGTTTGCCATGCCTCCTTGCTCCCTGCCATGATGATAATGGACCAAGTCTGAGAAATTTTAAGGAAGTCTGCAATTAAATGCTTTTCTTTATAAAAGTTTCTATGATCATAGTGTCTCTTCTCAGTAATACAACATGAACTAGAGTAGTAATGATAATGGTCACTTTAAGAGTATGTGACCTTTTGAAATTCATATCACTTCTTAATAAACGTTTGTGGGCCTGATGTCACATACCTTTAATCTGAGCAGTCAGGTAGCAGAGGCCCGTGGATCTTTGTGAGTTTAAGGCCAGCCTGTTCTACATAGTGAGTTCTAGGTCACCTAGAATGACACAGATGGACACTGTCTCAAAAGCAAAACCAAAATAAAACAAAAAAGGAAAATAGAAAGAGAGAATGAAAAAGAAAGAAAGAAAAAAACAATGAAGAAGGAAAGAAAAATTTTTTGGCTATTGAATGAGATTATCTGTGTAAAGTACATCATGCCTGGCATATTGCAAGTTCTTGATAAATAGTGTTTTTATGTTAGATTATTATGATCTGTTTCTATGTTTGTCAGAATAGATAGCAATGAGATTTTATTTTCAGCATCTGGGATTGTTATCTCCATGGAAGCTAACTCATCACAAAATCCTGGATTATGGCAGAAAACACGAGGCTGCTGTTGTAGTGGAGAAATAAAATTGCTGCAGGATTTCTGAGAAGCTTGCTGCAGTATCCCCATCAGTGGCAGGCAGTGGGCAGAGGGTCTCAAGAGCAGCCAGTCCTAGGCAGAGACAGAGCATGATACCATGCAGCAGGTCTCCGAAGGTGGCTGGTCACTGGCAGCGTCCCCTAGGGCAAGCCATGTGGCCATGGTGGGCGAGAGACAGATAGGCACACTATGCAGAGTGAGGTTGAATATTTATTTAGTAGTTATAGAAGGGAAGGGAGAAGGGGAGAAGAAGAAGAAGAAGAAGAAGAAGAAGGAGGAGGAGGAGGAGGAGGAGGAGGAGGAGGAGGAGGAGGAGGAGGAGGGAGGGAGGGAGGGAAACTGGACCAAGAATGAGCTTCTGAAGCTGCCTGTAGGAGAGGGAGCCAGAAAAGAGAGAGAACTCAGGCTGGAAGCTGAAGATCAGCCTGTCTCAGCAGATGGGGGAGGGAGTGGGCATGTCTTGTCTCTTAAAGAGACAGGACAATCATTACAACTGTCATGGAATGAAAGGATTTTACTTTGAGCACAGCCATTATCACAAGATTTAGCATTTTCACATTGGTTCTCCTTGCCCTCAAGTCCCATGCAAATGACACATGGGAACCCAAAGAGATGTTGAACATTCGGTGAACTTGCAAACAAATCAGCGAACACAGAACTTTTGAAATGTATAGCCTACACAGTACGTAATGAGCAGTCCAGTTATTTGTCTTGAAAGATAAGTTGCCTACTCTTTCAGGGTATATGATTTAAAAAAAAAAGACTTCTTTGTTTTTATTGTATGTGTTGTATTCCCTGGAACTGGAGTTTATGGATGGTTGTGTGCTGCCATGTGGGTGACAGCAGCCTGTGCAAGCTGGTTTTAATGTCAACTTGACACAAGCTAGAGTAATCAGAGAGGAAGAAGCCTCCTTTTAGAAAATGGCTCTATATGATCCAACTGTAAGGCATTTTCTTAACTAGTGTCAATGGTAGAGAGCCCAACTCTTGTCCTTGGGTTCTATAAGAAAGCAGGCTGAGCAAGCCATGGGGAGCAAGCCAGTAAGCAGCACTCCTCTATGGCCTCTACATCAGCTCCTGCCACCAGGTTTCTGCCCTGTACTGACTTCCTTTTGGTGACGAACAGAAATAAGGAAGTGTAAGCTGAATAAGCCCTTTCCTCCGCCACTTGCTTTTTGGTTTTGTTACCACAATAGAAACTTTACCTGAGACAGAGGCAAACCTGAGTCTTCCTTCAAGAGCAACAAGTGCTGTTAACCACTGAGCCATCTCTCCAGCCCTGATTATATGCCTCCTACCAAATCTCTGAGCAAAGGCCCAGCTAAAGATAAGTGAGGGCTTTGCATTCTTGGTAGTCTCATTAAAGCTATGCAGGGATATTCGGAGGCCATGACAGGTTGTATCTCACATTAACTAAATAATTATAATTATTAACTAGTTATATGAGCCAGAATAAAAGAAGTCTTCATCTACATTTCCTATTTATATCCATATGCATTCTATACTCTATCTTATTTCAGACACTGAGTTTGTTCTTTGGGAAAATTACAAAAGGTTTCTGTTGTGCCCAGATTACAACCCCCAGAGAGAGACCACCAGAGAGGCTCAGACTGTAATAAACAAGGTTTAATCAGCATAATACAAACATATTTGGAACTCCTCTCCATCCTCGTTGTAGTGAGGTAGAGAGGAGTTGTATCTCCTCTGTGGGGTGAGCTTTTAAAGCATAACTACAAAGAGAATCTTTGAAGCTGCTTTGACACGGGTACAAGGACTTTTGTTCCCTCCCATTTTGTTAAGTCAGCTTTTTCCTTGTTCTTAGAGCAAGGCCACTGTTTCTGAGTTAGACCATCTTTATCAGCCTGTATCAGGTGGCTGGCTGGGCTGAGCTAAGTGACCTTGTGCTTGGAATCTCCGGGGTGGGAGAGGAGAAGGCCACTATCTTCCTGGGAAAACATTCTGCCAGGTAATTTCTTCCCACCCCTTTGAGAATACTGGGTGAGGGTCCTATACTTCTAAGAACAAGAAGATTATTCTCTTGCATCTTCTGATTTCCTCTTTCTAGCTGCCGACCGACTTCTCTCTGCTTGCTTCCTGTTTTACTTCATGTGGGCTGCTTGTCTGTTTTTTTTTTTTTTTCCTTCTGTAAGTAGGTATTCTGCGTCCTCTTTGGGTCAAATGTGTATTTTGAAAGGCATCAATTTTGTGAACCCTTGAGCAGTGTCTTACAGCACAGCATCTTGAACTGGAGGCATTGATTTTTCTTCATGAATCAGAATGAAGTATCAATTATTAAGCAAGCTGTGGCTTTTGCCAAAGCAAGAGTTGACGACTTAGGATCAACATAAATTCCACTGAGCTACTATTTTATTTATGCCTGTGTGATGAAACAACATCTAGCAGAAATGACAGTGCGGACATAGAGCTTAGATGGTGATGGCTCCTTTCAGAAGGCTTCTGTAGCAAAGCCTCACATCACAAGAGGGCTTAAATCAACAGTTCCAGAGGCTAAGCACTCACAAGTCTTTCATCTTCCAGCATCAGGCAGCCCCAGGCATTTCTTGGCTTGTATCTGCAGGACTCCAATCTCATTGTTGATCTTTACAGAGAGTTCTTGTTCATCTTCGAGAGAGATAAATCATATCGCTTTATGAAGGCACCCTACTCTACTGCTATTTCATCTTAACTAATCACATCTGCAGTGAGCCTTTCCCCCCCCCAATATAAGGTCACATTTTGAGGTGCTGATCAGAGTCTTGGGATTTCAACACATCTTTTGGGAGGATACAGCTGAACTCGGTAACTGATTAACCCAGCTGGTTTACAGCTGATAAAAAGAAACCCATGGTCACTGCCTTCCAAACTCTTTATCATTCTTGATTTGGAATCCCTCCCTATCTTTTCATTTAAGAATTACCAGAGATTCTCACTTTGTTTAGCTCCTTGAACTTCTGATCTCCTCTCTGTGTTGACTTCAGTGGCTGATTTCTCACCTTCCTGAGTCCTACTCTGTTGGAGGACCCTTGCCCTGCAGCCACCCGTGGTCCTAAAATAGACTGTGAGAGGCAGTCACTCTGTCTCTGGATGCTCTAGAGCAAAGAAACATTAAATTTGTGTCTTCAGAAGAGTAACTCAGAAGGAATCTGTTAGAGTTTATGTAAGCCACTAGGCAATTAACATAAGATAGTGTTAATAGTTTGCATCCAAAACATCCCCCAAAAGCTCCCACACAGAAGCTTCCTTCCCAGGGTAAGGATTCAGGGTTTGGGTCTTCAGGAGATGCTGACTCATGAGGGCTCTGATATGACTGGATTTGTAGTTGAAAGAGATATTGGGAAGTGGTAGAAACTTTATTAGCAGGTCATTTTGGAGGAAGTAGGTTATTTCAGGACTTACCTGAGAGGAATATTTTATTCCTGCTCATCCAATCCCCACTGGTGGCCATGAGGTGAACAGCATTGCAATACCACACACTCTTTCGTTTTTGAGACAGGGTTTCTCTGTAACTTTGGAGCCTGTCCTGGCACTAGCTCTGTAGACGAGGCTGGCCTCGAACTCACAGAGATCGGCCTGCCTCTGCCTCCCGAGTGCTGGGATTAAAGGCGTGTGCCACCACTGCCCGGCATATACCACACACACTTTATGCGATCTTCTGTCTTTACAGACCCAGAAAGAACTGAAGCAAGTGACAGTGAGCTGACGCCTGATTCTCTCAGGAACATTGTCCTCACAATAGAAAGCTGGTGAGCAAACATAGTATTCAGGTATGAGAAAGTTTTCTGTGGACAATCCTGGAACAGCAGAGAAGTCATGCTCATATTAATGTAAACGATACAAAACAAAACTAAAATGCCTGGCAGAATAAGTTTTTTTCTGATTATCACAGGACTGGTATGAGCTAGTGAAACTGTCAGCTTTTTTTTAAGCCTTTTCTGGTTCTATAGAGGATGCTCGTGTTCCTTTCAGTTTATGAAAGCGCTTCCTTCACTGGATTAATGGCTCAAAAGTCAGAACCTCTGTGTAAGCAAACTAACCCTCAGTCCTCTTTAAACATTTTGTCTTTGCTTAATGTGAAAATATTTTATGTATTAATTAGGAAGTATTTCGTTCCCCATTTCAGTTCAGCCACAAAACATGTAGAGAGGCTATGTCAAGTTCATATCTGTCGCTGCATGGACAGTGTCATTTTATATCAAACAATGTGCTCATTCCCATTAGTTACATTTATAATATGAAATTTTCAGCTACATAAAGGGAGGGAAGAGCTAAAGCTGATAATTTGTTGAGTTCTTAAAATTTAGAGAAAGATCACAGCACTCTCAAGATAAAAGGAATCTATAAAAGAAAAAAGTAAGGCATTTACTTTGTCTCTGAATTTCTTAAAGTTTCAAAACTATCGGCAACTGTCTTAGTTAAGATAGTCATCCCTGTTACAGTAGAACTGGGAGAGTTGATCCCTAATTCCTGCCTTCCTCCTCCAGCATGCCTGCTGAAATTTGAATCTGTTTTATTTGCAACTTAATACACATACCCCTACAAGTGTTTTGGCTACAGCCCAAAACTCCCATGAGTGCACTATCTAAAGCTGCTGGGAGCCCATACTTAGGCCCAAGTGAGATCATTCTAGTGATCAATCTTTTCTTTATTTATTGCTTATTGTTGTGCTTTATGAATGTGCTACCCACTGGTCCTCTCCTTGGATCATAAGTACCTATTGAACTGAAAGTTCTGGAAACTTTTCATATCACCTGCCCTGCTCCAGTGGGTCTGGCTCTCCTTAGTGTAGTTCTAGAGTTGCTAGGTTTCTGATTTAGACAAAAACGTTCTGTTATTTAAGAGTTGCTAGGTTTCTGATTTAGACAAAAACATTCTGTTATTTAAGCTACTTGTCCAGGGGAAAAAAAGATACACAATTGTCCTTTTCACGCAGTCAAGCAAATTGCAGAATTATTGTAGTGCAATATAAACAATGTAATATAGTAAAAGGTAAGCACTGTTTTAAATGCATTTCTATGTCATATCTCCTTAAAGCTAGGACTTCAGATACTTATATAATGTGTTCAGTTATTTTGGAGATAATATTTAACAATACTATCTAGCCTGTTCATACACCCCGCATCTTAATGTATGAAAGATGATAGGGTCAAACCTTCTGTCAGTTTGTACCTAATAATTAAGTTGGATTATTAAAAACTTCACTTCTGAAAGTGAAGAAAAAGAAACAAACTGCAGCCTTATCAACGAGGAACCAGAAGTACAAGGAGAAGCTTAACACAAGGATTTGCATGTGTAGGGCCCTGGGGTTATTTTTTTGTTGTTGTTATTGTTTTTGGTTTATCAAACAAGGCATTTTTGTAGACACACATATAAGTAATATAAACATGGTTAGCCTAAAACTAAATGAACAAAAAGACTCAGAATAGGTAAAATAATTTTGAAAAAAAAAATAAATCTGTCTAATAACAGGCTAATTGGATAGCTCCATGTATTATTAACTCCTTATTGCATCTGGAACAAATTTTCATAATTAATGATTTTAAACAACAATCACAGTTGAGAAGGGCAGAAGTCTTAGACCAGTGTTGTTGGGCTAAAGGTGTTGGCAAGGCAGTATTCCCTTTGGAGAGGCTCTTGGGGGAGGATCTGGTTCCTTGTCTTTTTCAGCCAGCTGTGCCCCTTGGCTTGTGGCCACAGTGTTGTCACTTTCCTCTCCAACCCCATCATTAAATGTCTTCCCTCCCACTGAATGTCATAGCTCTCGAATAATCCAGGACAACCTTCCCATCTCAAGGTATTTCACTTCTTCACATTTGTAAAGTCTTCCTCACCATGTTAAGTAACATATTCCCAGGTAATGGTGTAAACATCGAAGTGGCATCATTTTTCATCCTGCCATACTCCGGTAATCAAGCACGTGTAGGATTTGGTGCTGGGAGATGGTTCAGCAGCTAAGAGCATTTGCTGCTCTCTCAGAAGAGCCTAGTTTGATTCCTAGCAGCCACGTGATGGGTCACAAGCACCTGCAACTCCACTGTCAAGGGATGTGACACTCTTTTGTGCCCTCCATGGGCACCAGGCACAGATGTACATGCAGGCAAAACACACATATATAATAAATAGTTCAAAATAATATGTGATTTGCCAGATATGGTGGTATCCATGTGTAATCCCAATGCTTGAGAGACTGAAGGAAGAAAGTTGAGATTTCCAGGCCAGTCTATTGTCTAATGTGACACTGTCTCAACACAAACATAACGAAACACACAAACAAACAAAAACTCACAAGGACTGTATGGTATTAGTAAAGGAATGGACAGAAAGATCAATAGAACAGAGCAGAGTACCCCCAAAAATATACCCAATTTACCTTTGGCTATGAAATAGGTGTAATTCAATAAAGAAAAAATACTGTTTTTTTTTCAATAAATGATATCAGAGTACCAGATATTGAAAAAAAAATCCCAGTTGAAGTCCAACACATTATGTAAGTTAAGTAAAAGTAGACAATAAACTTAAATTTAAAATGTAAGACCCACATTGGAGCACTGGACTGAAATCTCAAGGTCCAAATCAGGAGCAGAAGGAGAGAGAGCACGAACAAGGAACTCAGGACCACGAGGGGTGCACCCACACACTGAGACAATGGGGATGGTCTATCGGGAACTCACCAAGGCCAGCTGGCCTGGGTCTGAAAAAGCATGGGATAAAACCGGTCTCGTTGAACATAGCGGACAAGGAGGACTACTGAGACCTCAAGAACAATGGCAATGGGTTTTTGATCCTACTGCACGTATTGGCTTTGTGGGAGCCTAGGCAGTTTGGTTGCTCACCTTATTAGACCTGGATGGAGGTGGGTGGTCCTTGGACTTCCCACAGGGCAGGGAACCCTGATTGCTCTTTGGGCTGACGAGGGAGGGGGACTTGATAGGGGGAGGGGGAGGGAAAAAGGAGGCGGAGGTGGGGAAGAGACAGAACTCTTTAATAAATGAATAAAAAAATAAAATAGCACAAAAAAACTTTTCAAAAAACAGTAGAAGATCATTGGGATTGAGAACTAGTTAAAGAGCTATTAAACTTGATATCAAAGCACACTTCATAAGACTAGAAGTTAAGTATGTTTCAGCAAAAATAAAAATGTATACTCTGGGGACAAAGAGTTTTGGCCAGGCGTGGTGGTTCCAGCACCCGGGAGGCAGAGGCAGGGGTTCTCTGTGAGTTCAAGATCATCTACAAAGGGAGTTCTGGCACAGTCAGAAATGGTTCAAAAAAAAGTTAAAGTTCCTGTGAAGAGGATAAAAAGATAAGTTACACAAGAGAAGAAAAATATTTGTAAACTATATATTTGACAATGTCTACTAGCTAAACTGTATGAAGAACTCTAAAAACGCAAAAGTAAAAAAAAACATAGGAACTAAATTGATGGTTCATATGTTAAGAACACTAACTTAGCATTCAGAGGATCTGGGTTTGCTTACCAGTACCCACATAGGGGCTCACAACAATCTGTACTCCAGTTTTGGGGTATCCAGCTTCCCCTTCTGGCCACCAATAGTACTAGGTGCACACATAGTGCTCATACATTTATATACATTCATATACATAAAATAATAGATATAAACTTTTTAAGTGGGCAAATAAGCAAACAGATACTTCATTAAAGAATAGTATGCACATGATAAATGAAGCCATGAAAAATGTTTAATACCCATTAGCCACTATAGAGGTAGAAACTTAAGCCACCATGAGATATTGCAGCTAGCAAGATGATTAAAATTTAAAAACAGCATCAAATGTTGATGAAGATATGGTGAAACTAGATCACCAGTACATTGTTAGTGGAAATGTAAAATGTTGACACTTGGGAAAGCAGTTTGACAGTTTCTTATAAAGCAAAATTACAGCTATCATGTGACAGAGCAATTCCACACCTAGGCATTTATCCCAGATAAATGAAGACTTACATCCATACCAAAACATGAAGATGAATGTTCCCAGCAACTGTATTCACAATAGTAGCCCTCTAGAAATACTGCTTAGTGTGTGAATATTCAAACACTCCAGCCCATTCATACCATGGAATACTACTCAGAAAAGAGTCATTCCTACAAAAAACACCCCCAAATCCAAACAAACAAAAAACCACATGAATCTCCAGAGAATTATTCTGAATTAAAAAAAAAAGCTAACCTCCTTCAGGAATATATACTGCAAAATTCCTTTCATATGACTATTAAAAATTGAATTATTATTTCTACTTCTGGAGACAGGGTCTTGCTGTACAGCCCAGGCTGATCTCGAATTCCTGGTTATCTTGCTTCAGCCTCCAGAGTGTTGAGATTACAAACGTGTGCCACCGTGCCTGTCTGTACAGCATCCCTGAAACAATGATTTAGACGTATTGAAAGTTAATGGTTGCCAGGAACGAGTCACAGAAAAGGCTGGAGAAGGAAGGGAAGTGGAACCTGGTGCTGATAGAAATGACCTATTTCGACTGTAGCACTGTCTACTTCCTGGTTGAAATAGTGCTCTATTTCAGGATGCTACATTGGGAAAAAGGGGTTATGGCTGCATGAAGATCTCACTATGTGAGTTCTTCTGACTTTAGGGGAATGTACACTTAGGCCAAAGTTAAAAGGTGTATTTCAAGCTAAACGGATGAAAATGAGACATTGTAATCCATGAATGAAATGTAAGTACACAGGCAATAAAGATGTGGGTCAGTGGTAGAACACTTGCTTAACATGCACACAGCTCTGGGTCTGATCCTTATCACTGGAAGAAGAAAACAACAAGAAGAAAAAAGAAATGGTAGCAAGTCCATGTTGGTGAAGTATTTTTTAAAGTATAGTGTTGTTGGTGGCTGGAGAGGTGGCTCAGAAATTAAGAGTATTGGTTGCTCTTCCAGAAGATCCTGGTTTGATTCCCATTAATCACGTGGCAGCTCACGCCTGTCTGTAACTCTGCTTCTGGGGGCTTTGATGCTCCTGACTCTGAAGGTGCAAGGCAGGCACATATAAACATACAGGCAAATATTCACACATATAAATTTTTTTTTTAAAAAAGTGCATGATGGTTAAGTAGTGTTCATTCTGAGAATATCAGGATTGTAAAGAATTAAAAAGTCTACCAACACAGCTGGGTAGTGGTGGCACATGGCTTCAATCCCAGCACTTGGGAGGCAGAGGCAGGTGAATCTCTGTGAGTTTGAGGCCAGCCTGGTCTACAGAGTTAGTGATAGGGCAGGTTCCAAAGCTACAGAGAAACCCTGTCTTTAAACAACAACAAAGTCTACCAACACAATCACATTAATAGTTTAAAAATAGGCTAAAGATAGAAAACATTTCAATATATGCAGAAAATAATATTTACTACAACTTGATACTTAATTCTGATTAAAACACAGCCCACACCTTCAGAAAACTGTGAATAAAACTGAACTTTCACTGACAGAGGATATCAACCTAAACCTTAAAATAAATATCATATTTAATGGTGAATCTTTCAGGCCTCCTCCTTAAAAAAACAAACAAAACAAACAAGCAAATAAAGAAGAAAACAAAGACACCTGCTAGGATTGCTATGGTCACCAAGTGTAGGGAGGAGGAATACTGCGTCTCATCCGAAGACCTTCTGTGGTGTTTGGTCTGTTACTACAGGTGCATCGCTTTGGTTTTTGAAAAATAATTTACGTAAGAACAATTCGGATTGAGTTTATAGCTGTTGCATATTTGCTTCACTCACTATAGCTATGATTTAGTTAAAGCTTAATCAGGAGCATACCATCCAATCCGAAAGTCACTCATAGAGAAACCCACTAACCTGCTTCATAATGGTGGTGCCTTGATGTGCTTCCTAGGAACACAACACGGTGAAAAGTAAAGATGGCCTGAATAAAGGCCATGAAGTTCCTTGAATGTTATCAGCCATCTTAAGCGTCTTCTGCTCAGCAAGGAGGTCCTGAAAGAAGCTAGGACTCCTAGATTAGGAGGCCACAAGAGTGCTTTTGTCTACGATATCATGGAGTACTGAAACACAGTATTTCCTGAGTTCATGAATTTGCTTTTTATATAATTCACGGTTCTAAAATATCTTAAATTAGCAGTAACAATAGTCATAAAAAGAATACTGACAAAAATACTGCATGTAGCCGGACAGTGGTGGCGCACGCCTTTAATCCCAGCACTTGGGAGGCAGAGTCAGGCGGATCTCTGTGAGTTGGAGGTCAGCCTGGTCTATAAAGAGCTAGTTCCAGGACAGGCTCCAAAGCACATAGAAACCTTGCCTCAAAAAACAAACAAAAAAAGATGCTGCTTGCCTTTTTTGTTTTGTTTTGTATAAACTATAGTTGTACAAAACACAACTGTGTGTTTTGAAATCTATTTAGTAGTATATAAGCATTGTGATAATATTTCCTCTCTGCCATCTCCTTTGGTCCTAGGAAACCAAATGATGGCTCCTTGTAAATTACTTACTAGTGACAAATGGAAAATGGTTTTGTACTGGAGAACTCTGAAGCATATGAGCTGAATTAAGTGATTCAGTGTCTCATTTAAACCTCCTTATTATGAGGTGCTACACCTCAAATGACTGTTGGAAATGAATGTAATAACATGACTTTATAGCACCACTATTTAATCTTTTATCTTTTTGATAGCCAAAGGAAATGCTGGAATGTAACATAATGGTAGAACCTGACATGTAAATACGACAGATTTATTTAGCACTGCAACAAAGGATTGGGATAGATATTTTTCCTAAGAAGAAACAGATGTAGCAAATAAACACATGAAAAGATATCCTATGTCAACAGTTACCAAGAAAATGTCAATCACAACTATAATGAGAAGTTAGGCCTGGTGGTGGAGGACCACAACCCTAGTCACTTAGAAGGCCAAAGTGGGAGTTTTGCCAAGTCAAAGACCACCTGAACTATAGAGCAAAAGCAAGGCCAATGTACACTATTTAGTGAGACTTTGTCTCAAAATAAATTACACAAAGAAAAAGGGACTGGAGCTCAAACTCAGCAGTGGATCACCCACCTATCATGCACAAGGACCTGACTGTAATGCTTCTTACACCCAAATAAACAGAGAGAATTAATGAGATATCACTTCATAGCCACTAAGCTGGCACTAACTAAAGATGGATAGTAAGGGGTATTGACAAAGAGAGCTGCTGTGCACTGCTGATAGGAATATAACACAGTTCTGCCTTGATGAACACTGTATAGATAGTACTCAGTTTAACATAAAATTACGATACAATCCAATAACTTCCTTAGATGTTATATCCAAGAGAATTAAAAGCATGGCTATCCTAAAACCTGTCCACAAATACAGGTGGCATCATCATTCATAATAGCCAAAAAGTCAAGCAATTCAAATGTTCATGGACCTGTGATGGTAAACACTATGTGATATATCTACCCACACCGGTGTAATATTTAATAGATAGAAAAGAGAATGAAGTAGTGCTATAGTCTACACATGAGGAAGCCTTCCAACCAGTGCATCTGGGGGAAAAAACTGATATAAAATGTCATCTTAGACTCCAATATGAAATGCTCACAGTGGGCAAATCTAGGCCTATGGAAATTAGACTACTAGTTAACAGAGGTTGGATGGAGGGTAGTTAAATCTTAGAGAGCAGTTTCTTTTTTTTTTCTTTATCTTTCCTTCTTTCTTTTTCAAGACAGGGTTTTCCTCTGTAGCTTTGGAACCTGTCCTGGAACTCACTGTGTAGATCAGGCTGGCCTCGAACTCACAATCTGCATGCCTCTGCCTCCTGGGTGCTAGAATTAAAGGTATGTGCCTCCACTGTTCGACTAGAGATAAATTTCTTTTTGAATGATGAGAATATGCTGGATTTGGGTAGTGATAATTGATGTACAACCATGAATATACTCACAGAGTCATGGTAAAGGACATACATGGCATCCGAGAAGACTTTTGAAAAGGATAAAACTTGTTAAATAATCGGTGCACATAATTTTCTCTATGGAAGTTTTCTTTTTGTAACTTACATTGGAAGTACTTGAAAGAGGATTGGTCAACAATATCTACACGCAAGTCGCCATAGGCCATTTGTGGTATCGAAGGATGACGAACAAAGCCTTCCCCTGTGTCCATTGCGGTTGTCATACTCATAGAGATATGGCTGCAATTCTTGCTCTAGATTTCAAATGTGTTTTAAGTTGCAGGTTTCAGGTAAAAAAAGACACATCAACTTTCCTTTTTTTCCTAACTAGGTAAACACCAAGTCCAGGAAAATATGGTAGCTTCGTTGAATATCTTGTGTCAGTCATATCTAGACCAAGGGAGTTTGGTCTCTTCTTGATTCATTGATCCAATGATCAACAAAACTGTATTCTCAGGAAGAAAAGATACATGTAAATGCTATTGATTATATTATAATTATATATAGTATATATATTAGGAGGACACAGGAAGTGTTTTGCTAAGTCTACTTATACAGAGCATATGATGGTCCCCTCACCTAGATGAAGCATCTCAGCTTTAGAGGAATCATACATCACTGAAGGAGACCTAAATGCTAACAGGAACTGAACCAAAGCCTTATCAATTGACAGAGCTATTGTGTTGCAGATTTATAATAGAGACTTTGAGTCACCAGCTTACACACCAGGGGCCAGAGGGAACTTGAGAAGACAGTACATTTTTAGGATACATAAGAGACCATTGAGATTGGTATCCAGGAACACCTGCTGAGGCTTATTGTTTTTAGTGTGTGTGTGTGTGTGTGTGTGTGTGTAAATGCCACAGTGTGAGTACTGAAGTCAAGAGCAACTTGGAGTCAGTTCTCTCCTCCCACAATGACAGTTCCAGGGAACAAACAGGTCATAGGCTTGGTCACTGAGCCAACGTGCTGGTCCCCGAGGTTCATTGTGATGACACATGTTTTTCTCCTCTGATTTGTGTAGACCCAACTGTTGAAATAGGAGTGACAGGGCTGCGTCCCCAGCACCCCGGCCGCCTGCTAGCTTATGCCCCGAAATAACAACACACAAACTGTATTCATTTAAGCACTGCTTGGCCCAATTCTATCTAGCCTCTTCTAGGCTAATTCTCGCACCTGGACTAGCCCATTTCTAATAATTGTTTGCAGCACCCCAAGGTGCGCTTACCGGGAAGATTCTAGCCTACGTCCATCCTGGGTCAGAGCTTCATCGTGTGTGTCTCTGAGAGCAGAGCTATCAGGAGAGCGGAGCATGGCGTCTCTGCTCCAGAGAGCAGAGCTGTTGGGTCTGAGCTCACTTCCTCTTCCTCCCAGCATTCCATTCTGTTTACTCCACCCACCTATGTTCTAAGCTATGAGGCCAAGCAGTTTCTTTATTACTTAACCAATGAAATCAACAGATTGATATATGACACTCCCACATCACCCAACCATAGTGTTCCTATCTACAATTTGGTCTCTGGAAGTAGACAGTTGAAGCTTAATAAGATGCTAACAGATTTTCAGTATTTTTCCTAACCATTAAGTTATGCATCCCTGATGTAAAAGTGGAATCGTTTTTTTTTTTTTTTGTTGTGGTTTATTTTTCAGAATTGCCGACTTTTTTCAAAGAAGACAAAAGCGATATTAAATGCTAATAAAAACTGAAATTGCGCTGCTCTTCTGGGCACTCAATTCTGAAGGTATCCACAGTCTCCAATTGACTCAGTGCCGCTGAAGCATAACAGTTTGAAGAAGGCTGTGTTGAGCACCTAACACTGCCTCGGAGAGGGGGCTGCTGGTGGCAGCTCATACCTGACACCTTCACACTGTTTACAACCTTTTTAGTCAACCTCTTTAATTCATTCAGGCAGCCTTAGGGTGCCTAATCTGGAGTTGACCCATCAGACTTCAACTGGATACTTTCTGCCAACCTTGAGCTGATTTACCTTCTTCTCATTGATTGCCTTCTAGCCTTTCTGCTGCAAGCAAAGGCTTCACTTTCTGCGGAAGCAAGAGCAAAGCAAAGGTTCTCTGACAAGAAATATGGAGGAAGACATTTTAACTCTCATGGAGGCTTTGACGACCCAGGCAATTGACACAGATCCAGATCCGGCGGCTGCAGCCTCTGTGGCAGTGGGACCTCCAATTCAGTCTTTCTCTCTTGAAGAGGCTCTGTCCACTGCATGCCATGGGGTAAACTTGGGACAGAAAACTGCGCACCCAAAGAAGACGGAGGAGACAAGGGAAATGTTCGGGGTTTGCCCTTGTCTGAGCACAGCGGTCCCAGGACGATGCGCAGATGTGGCTCCTGACGTTTCATTTCATACAAATGGTGGGGGCAACCGAGGGAAAAAAAGCAGCCGTAAAAGGAGGAATAGAATAAAAAGTAAGAAGGTGTATCTTTCTTGGCCCATGACACTAGAGACTCGAGCATCTTCAGCAAGCCCATTTCCTTGTCAGGCTTCTGCTATGGGGGCTTTGTCTGGCAAAGAGCAAAGATGAAAGGGGAAGAAAGAGAAAACAGTGGTTAGTGCTCAGTTCCAGCAGGAACCAGCTGGCACTGTGCTGCCTGAGGCGAGTACAGGTCAGCCTTCTCTAGAAGGGACCTCTGTGGCAGTCAGAAAGGGAAGAAGAGCCCAGAAGAAGGATCACTATAAAAAGAGAGCTAAGAAGAACCAAAAGACTGAGTCAAATCCTTGGCCTGTGACAGTTCAGGCATGGGCTTCTTTTGTAAGGCCAGATCTGATGCAAACCAGTTTTACAGAATCTTTGCTAGCTGCCAACGATGGGATTGAGGATGATGTGTCTGTTCTCACTTTGTATAAGGGCCCACAGGCTGATCTCCTAGGCTCACCTGCTCCTCTGGTCCAGGCTTCATGGGAGGAGGAAGTGGCCCCTGATGTCAACCCAAAGAGAAAGAGAAAGAAGCAAAGCTGGCAAGGAAGGAAGGACAATGCCCTGGATCCTACCTGGTCACTGGAGATACAAGCTTGGGTACCATTCCCAGGAGCAGCAGCTATACACCCAGTCCAGACTCTAAGCGAGGACCTGTCTCTACAGTGGGAATGCTGGCCTCCGCTAGGGAGAGAAAATGAAAGCAGGTGTTTTATTCCTTGGTCTGAGGGCGCAGAGGAGGGGCCCTTCTCAGCAACAGCTCTGTTACAGTTCTCACTGAAGGAGGCGCCTGCTCTGAGAATCAGGCAGTTCCAGACAGACAAGGCTAAAAGGAGCCCTGATACCCTAGAGGAGCAGCTCCAAGGCAGTGAGGGGCTTGCCCTGGAATGATGGAGGAAGGACATTGGTTAATTATAATAAAGAAACTGCCTCGGCCCTCATAGGACAGAAAATTAGGTAGGCGGAGTAGACAGAAGAGAATGCTGGGAAAAAGAAGCTTAGTCGAGGAGTCGCCATGATTTTCCCGCTCCAGACAGACGCAGGTTAAGATCCTCCCTGGTAAGCCAGCTCGTGGGCTACACAGAATATTAGAAATGGGTTAGAACAATATGTAAGAGCTAGCCAATAAGAAGCTGGAACTAGCCGGGCCAGGCAGTGTTTGAAAGAATACAGTTTCCGTGTAATTATTTCGGGCATAAGCTAGCCATGCGGGCGGCCGGGTGCCGGGGACGCAG
>NW_026068105.1:2857914-2867051 GCF_014885135.2 Alexandromys fortis
TGTTGCGGGAGGTCCTTCCGCCCCTCCAACCAATAGCTGCTGTGATACCAGCCCATTGGGGCGTAGTCTCTCTCCCTTTAAAAAAGCGGCTATTTCCTCTGCTTGCTCTCTTCACTTCCTGCTCCGCCGGAGACTAGACTCCCTTCCTGGTTGTGCAGATGGCTGTTGTCTGGGATGGTGATCTGTAAGTTTTCCCCTTTAAATAAATAACACCCTATTAATCATAACTCCAAACTGGTGTGGCCTTGTTCGTGACTTACGCCTTCACTGGAATCCTATCAAAGTTGGGGAAAGGCCAAGAAATACCAGGGGGAACAGGATGAAGACGACTTGGAATACAGTATTTTGGACTTGTCTACTCAGGCTGATTGTTATTATGGGGATCCCGTCTCAGAAAAGGGAGGCTAGGCTCCCTCCCTTGCTGGCAGTGATGCCTACACCAGTATTTCCCAAGCAGAGATAAGCAAGTGGGAAGCAGAGGAAGATAAAGCCACATTTCAAACACTCTGGATGGGAAAGTGGGAAGGCCTTTAAGATATGGGAGAGAAGGGAAGGGGAACTAAAGAGCCCTTGCCCTTAGTTGTTCAATGGTCTACAATTGGATGGAAGAAGGAAATGCTTTGACTGCTAGTCAGAGATAGGCTCACCATATGAGTGGCAAATTTCTTGATATTTCATAGTAATCATAATTATATTCTTGATGGTCAGTTTCTCTCCCAACCAAATTAGTTTATTAGAAATTATAAGGAAACAACAACAAAAAAAGCCACTTGCCCTAACGTACTGGGGAAGATGTGTAGTTTATGGTTGGTAAATGGTAATACAAAACTAGATAACCCAGTTATAGAATGTATATTTCATCCTACGGACATTGTTTTCTTGACTAGAAAATTGTATGTTGGAGTGTATGTTGGAGTTATATTTTGCTTTGGCATCGGC
This sequence comes from Alexandromys fortis, assembly GCF_014885135.2. NCBI lineage: Eukaryota > Metazoa > Chordata > Mammalia > Rodentia > Cricetidae > Alexandromys > Alexandromys fortis. Next base: position 2,858,854 of record NW_026068105.1, read on the forward strand.
CACTTCAATTGTTAAGTGTGCAGACTCCACAGCACCATGCCTAGGCCCAAAACTCAACTTTGCCATTCACTACCTGCATTCCTCTGAGCAAGCCACCTATCACTCCTAGGCTTCAGGGTCTGTAGACTTGTGAATGAGTAAGCAAGCTAATTAATAAAGAAGAAATAGAACATAACTTTTAGTATCGAGATAAAGGAAGACACCAATATTGACCCCTGATCTCCTCATGTAGGCACACACTTGAACCTATTCAAGATGCTCTATTTCCATGTAGACACACACACACACACACACACCAAAGAAATAAAGAAAACCAACAGATTCATAAGAGTATGGGAAACATTACTTAAATACAAAGAGCAATCAACCAAATGGTAGCTGTTATTTCAAGCTAGTAGCTCTCAGTTAAGTTAAGACAACATTTAGTACAGGCTGGATAAGACAGAAGCCCTTGAATCTATTGGTCACTGCTAGCTGGAGAATCAGGTATGGATAACAGTTTGTTAAGCCTCTCAACCCTTTCGTGTAATAGCAGTAGGTCTAAAACTCCCGCTGAACTGACAAGGGAAACAGGAGTTCTCAACAGCAGCCCAATTGGAAGGCTCCATTTATACGGCCTGCTGGCAGCTGCTAGACTTCAGGGACCTTTGGTTTGGATGGAACTGAACACAGTCATCTATGCTGGGAAGGAAGGAAAGGACTTCAGTTTGCTCAAATGGCCTGTGACAACAAGAGAGGAGAGAGAACTGTGCTTTTGCTAGAACAAACTCAGGGGCAGCTTTGGCAGAGGTTACGTAGCTCTTTGTTGCTGCTTCCCTGAGCTCAGTTGATTGGAAAATTAAATAAAATTTAATCAGAACGCATGAATAGGGAATGGGGCTGGGCAGAGCTTGAGATGAACAAGCTTTGGGAGATGTTTTATTTTGACCTTTTGAGTAACCTAGGTTTGGGGTCAATTTAATCTAGAAGTTGCCCTGCTATCTCCCTGGCTACTTCAAAGGTTCCAATAATCATGTGATTCTCAAGAGTGTTATAGTGTGCTTGTATGTGCTGCAGATACAAGCTAGAGCTTTGGGATAATCTGAAGAAGTGTTTACGCCAAAGTCCAGGCAGGCCTTTCTGATGCACATTCATCTCCTAGCCTGAGGGATCCAGCTGCAAGCTCATCTACTTCAGCCGGAAAGCAATACTTGAGCTTAGCCTGAAGCCTTGCTCTTTTTAAATTTTGTTTTGTTTTTCAAGAAAGGGTTTCTCTGTGTAACAGAAGTTCTGGCTGTCCTAGAACTCACTGCATAGACTAGGCTGGCCTCGAACTCACAGAGATCGGCCTGCATCTGCCTCCCAAGTGCTGGGATTAAAGGTGTGTGCCATCACCTCCCCAGTTTAGAGGCCTTGCGCTTAAAGGTAGGGTTTTAACGGGAAGAGGGAGAAGGCTGGAGGGTGGCTGCAAAGCCTCACATAACCTCCTAATTCTAAACTTCACAGGGCTTTCTGATAAAAATCAAGGTTAGGATACAGGGAGCAAAAGATTTCTAATAGTGTGGTGTTTTATGAGACAAGAACTGCCAACAGAGCCTTTTACTCCTTCCCCTACTCAGCTCTCTACATGGCTCCTATGGCAACGTTCACATAAGAAATGACACAGAGCAAGATCAGGGGAAAGGAGGCAGAGAGGTGGTTGCCTAGTTCTCGGTCTAGTCCAAGTTTGAGGCTAAAAGAAAAGAAAGGCTAATGACAGGGCAAGATATCTTTACTGTCCAGCTCACCTTGCAAAGAAAGCAAAAATGGTGTTTTGTTTCATTTTGGGTTTGTTTGTTTTTTGGTTTTTCAAGACAGGGTTTCTCTGTAAGTCTTTGAAACCTATCATGAAACTCACTTTGTAGACCAGGGTGGCCTCAAACTCACAGAGATCCACCTGCCTCTGCCTCCCGAGTGCTGGGATTAAGGGTGTGTTCCATCACTGCTCGGCAGTCGAAATGATTTTTAAAAGAAAAGCCTGTAACTGTGAATAAAGATTGTCTGTCTCTAACATATTTTGTGTCATATTAGTCTTAGGATCTTCAAGTGTAATAGCAGACAACAAATAGGAGTCTTGGAATAATTGTGTGGAGGGAACAGAAGCTTTTATTTTCTTTCAGTTATTCTGCAGTCCGGGAAGGCTTGGAGCTCACTATGGAGCCTACACAAGTCTTGAACTCGCTTCAAAGAAGAGAAGCTAGTCATTTTTTTTTTAAATCCTACTACTGCCATTGCTTAGGCTTAAAAGATGTAGGGATTACAAAGGAGAAGGTGGTATCAATACGCTCAGTCCAGCAGTCAGCTTCTCCCCATGCTTGTAAACCCAACAGGGTGGAATCAGTGGTCACAGAGTCACCCTTTGAGCTGAGCTTTCTGGTCCCAAAGTACAATTTCTTGCTATTGAAAACCCCAAATCTTTCTGCCTGCCTTTCGTACTTAAGACAACTCCAAACTTCTGGCACTGTGTATCAACAGCACTTCTCCAGAAGGCATCGTCTATTTCAGGAAAGCAGCTCACGCCGATGTTCCTACCCAGTTTTTTTTTTTTTCTCAAGTTCTCTCCAACGCCAGCTTTTCTCTCTTGTTCTGATAGACCAGTTCCAACATAGAACCCCAGAGAGGCCTTCCTGGCAGCCCAAATACTCACCCTCATTGCTTCATCTGGGTTTTTTTTTCTCCCACCTGAACCAAAGCTGTTTACTCAATTACTTCAGGATTTCAGTGAAGCTCTGCGACAGGAAGTCTTCCAGCAGGATATATATTGTTCTAGAACTGAGTCAGCCACTCGGGAGCCTCTTCCTGTATACATAAACTGGGCTGGGTGCCCAAGGCACTGCGCTGGAACCTCACGGCTGAATTAAGAAATCACTGAACACTATTCATTTCCTACAGCAAAATAAATAAGCCCTCTAGGGTGTTAGCGGAGAGCCCTGTGAAAACAATGCCCTTTTCATGGGATCCACCTTAAATAACCACTGTAGAACTCAGGGTTTATATAGTTATCTTCCAGAGAGTTCATTATGCTTTTTAAAAAATTATAAGTATGGGATGAGACCGGACTCTCTGAACATGGCAGACAATGAAGGCTGATGAGAAGCCAAGGACAATGGCACTAGGTTTCAATCCTAATGCATGAACTGGCTTTATGCGAGCCTAGCCTGATTGGATGCTCACCTTCCTGGACCTGGATAGAAGTGGGAGGACCTTGGACTTCCTGCAGGGCAGGGAATCTGGACTGCTCTTCAGAGAGGGAGGGGGAATGGAGTGGGGGGAGGGAGAGAGGAGTGGGGAGAGGGGGAGAGGAATGGGGGAGGGGACGATGTGTGTGAGGAGGGGGAGGGAAATGGGAGGTGGGGAGGAGGCGGAAATTTCAACTACTAAAAAAAATAAACAAAAAAATTATATTTATTTCCTGTGTGTGTGTGTGTGTGTGTGTGTGTGTGTGTAAAGGGGCAGCACACAGGTCACAGCAACTTGTGGAGGTCAAAAGTCAGTTTCTGGAAATGAGTTCTCTTCTTCCACCTTATAGATCCTTGGCTCAAATTCAGGTTGTCAGGCTTGGCAGCAAGTGACTTTGCCTGCTAAGTCATGTTTTTGACCTTCAGCGTTCTGAATATCAAAACACAGTGTCCTTAGTATATGGGTATGACATGGATCATATCCATAGGAGGAGGAGGTGTGGCATGCGGTAGACTTGGAGCTCTTGCCAGAAGCAGGGATGAGACTGTATTTAAGCTCCAATCTCTCACTCGGGCTTCTTGTGACCAGCAGTAGTTATTTCCCAGTCAAGATCAAGCCCTTCTTCAAAGAGAGTAAAGCTAATTGATACTCAGTGCCCATTTCCTGGTCCTGTGCTCTAAACACAACTAAATCGCCTTAAAGGTATTTGTGTCTACAGATTTTTATCTCAGTTCATCATTTACCTTGGGAACTATGTACTCTGGGGTCTGAATTCAAATATCCGAACTCTTTTTTGTTAACTGCTTAACCCTGCTCTGCCTCAGCTGTTAAATCAGAATGCATTCTTGTTATAGTAGCAGCCCAGGGCTAGAGATGGGAGTCGGTGTTCCAGGGCTTCTGGGGTGAGTGAAGCTGGGGGAGGGGAGGCAGAGGAAGAACGTTTAACTCTTGACCACTGTTGTGAGGGTAAAAGGGGGTAGTTTGTCTAGAGCAGTATCTGTATTGTAACTAAGAATGTAACTAAGACTGGCTCTTGATCTCATTTCTTCTTCCCTTTGAGGACCCCAAGAACTGAGATACTTTGCCCCGGATGCTCTGATTTGACTTCTGCCCTATCTTCATCTGTTTATCAACCTAGATTTCTTGTAAATATTTAACACACAAACTCAGAGCATCTAGGCAATGTTGCTCAAGTGTTTGAAGGAGTACGTTCATACATGTGGCCATGTGCGCTGTGAAGGGAACACACACACACACACACACACACACACACACACACACACGTGTGCAAGCTAGCACAGAGATGGACCAAGGAGGGAGTGGGAGAGAGAGACCGGAAGGGAGGGAGGGGAAGACTCTGAGAGAGACTTCAGTTGTCCACCTGTAGAGAAGGAGCAAAAGGGAAACAACTTTAACAATATACAGAAATTATTACAGTGTAGCCCAAACCTACTAGACCTGAGCAGGTGAGGATCCAGCCCCTAGAATGTGCTTTTAGCCCACATCTAGGAAAGCAACAACAGAAGATCTCTGAGATAACTATTGGACAATCTTGTGGAGTTTTGTTGTTGGTAAAAATAAAATGTCAGGTTGGTCTCCTGACAAATGTCATAACAATCATTATCTACCAATCACCTAGAATTCTGTTGTCTAATGTGAAGGGAAAAGAAGATAGCTTTACATGGTGTGTGTGTGTGTGTGTGTGTGTGTGTGTGTGTGTGTGATTTAAGCAAAGTAATAAACTTTGATCAGTTTTTAAGGTAACACAAGTTTTGATTTTTTTTTTATTCGAGACAGGGTTTCTCTGTAGCTTTGGGGCCTGTCCTGGAACTAGCTCTTGTAGATCAGGCTGGCCTCAAACTCACAGAGATCTGTCTGCCTCTGCCTCCTAAGTGCTGGGATTAAAGGCGCGTGCCACCACTGCCTGGCTTGAAACAGTTTTCAAACAATGCAATAAAGGAACAAACATGAACCACTTACATGATGTAATTTTTTAAATTTAAAAAGCCAAATTTATAGATACAGAATTTAGAATAGCAGTAAATTTTGTTATTTTACCACAATTTAACAAATATAAGGATTGTTAGGAATATTTCCTAACACAAGTTCCCTGCCAACGCAAAATTCCCAATCAAGCCTGTTATGTTTTTTAGTCTCTTTAAGAGGCAAGCCACACCCACTCCCGGTGACCCCTGACCTCTGGTCGCCATCTTAGATTCTTCTCTGTCCCCTCCTGGCACGTGTCCCCCTCTTCTCTCCCGCTTTCCCTTCTCTTTCTACTCTCTCTCTGCCCCCCTTTTCCCTTTCCCCTCCATAACCCCCTAATTAAATATTAAATCTCAGTCATGTGTGTCTATCCATGTCTCTGTCTCCTGCGGGCCCGCCAGGTGTCTGCCTGCTGCTGGGGAACTTGCAACTGCTCAGGAGCTCAGCAGCTGTCTCTGCCTGGGACTAGCTGCTCTCTCTGGACCTGCCAGGCTCGCGGCCACTCTGTCAGGGACCCGCCAGCATTTTTAAAAAATCATAAAAAAGCCAAATCAAAACAAGCCAAATTAAGAAATATCCAGGTTTAATGGGAGATCTGTGCTCTTGGGTGGCCCTGAGGGGGAACCAGGAAGCCAGGGGAATGCGACCCCAGGGAGGAAGAAAGGGAGATCATGTGTTCTTCTTTTGGGGGATCACTTAAATACCCTGGAGAGTGGTCCTGACTCCACCCCCAGGGAGGGGTCAGGACCTGGCCTGCTGGGATTTGGAGTCCAGACCAAGCCTGGAGGCTGGGATAGGTGCAAGGGGCAGGGGCCTAAGCTCCCAACTTGACATTCCAGACTCTTTGGATATAGGGGTGACAGAAAATTGGAATGGTAATTATGACAAACACATAGGCTCTCTTTGGGAACAAAGGACGTAGACTCAAATCTGGCTACTTCCTGCGGGCAAGGGGTGGCGTGGGAAAGGGAAGAGCTAGGTGTCCACATTTAGTGAGAGGTGTGGCTGGAAAGGCATCCCATGAACTGTCATCCCAGAGAAGGCAGGCATCTCTTCCTTCAGGGGGTGGGGAGATGAAAAGGCAAGTGTCTAGGAAAAAAAATTGTTATCACTAAAGATGAGTGTGCCAGAATGAGGAGCAGGTAGGCCCTTCATTATGGCATCCTGGAAAACCAGAGGGTGGAAGGTCCTGTCTGCTGGACAGACCACGTGTCTTGAGTAGGTGCCCGCTTGAGCCTGGAGAGATGGTACCAGCATGTGTGTCCCAAGAGCTTGGCAGCTGAGGGGGTGGTGAGGATTACCATGTGAGGTCCTGTCCATCGAGGTTCAAGAAACCTAGGAGTTAACTGTTTGAGGAGTACTCTGTCTCATGGGGAGAGTGGGGAAGGTTTAGGGGCATTAGGGTCCACTGGTGTGGTGGTAGGAAGACAACTGTCAGCATGTGAACAGAGAAGGGACCTTAAAAGGGAGAAGTAGGGTAAGTACCCTGCCAGTGGAGGAGTTTGAACTGGGAGGTGATGGTTAAGGAGAAAGGGCTTGCCATAAAGCAACTCAAAAGGGCTCAGGCCCATAGGGGTGGGGTGGCCCTGAGGCGAGGGCCAAGATAACATGAATTCAGTGGAGACCTTGGTTAGTTGTTGTTTGATGAGTCCCATTGTCCAGGAGATGTTGCAAGCTTCTGACACCAGCTCCATGACCCTGAGCCACTGTATCTGCTGTTTCCCTGGAGACCGGAAATGCTTCTATCCATCCTGTAAAAGCATCCACAAGTGTTAAGAGATAACAAAGTTTTTTATGAGTAGGCGTATGGGTGAAATTAACCTGCCAGTCTTTGCCCAGTTGGTGTCCATGAATCTGGTATATGTGGAGAGCTCCTTGTGGGTTGGCCTGGGCACACGTCTGGCAGGAAGAGTGAACCTGTAAAATAGAATCTTGGAGATCGGTGGGGAGGGGCTCCAAGAAACAGAACAAAGCTTTGGGGAAGCGGCTAAGGATATCTCCATCCAGTGAATGTGCTGGGCAAGCAGGTATCACTAAGAAAGAATGGGAGAAAAATTGTCCTACAAGAATGTAGGGCATTGACAGACTTTTAAGTGGGGAGGAACAGGTCCCGTCTACCCCTATAACTGAAATTGGTGAGGGAAACTTAAGGCCCGAGTGAGAATAAAAGTAATGGACTTACCCGCCACTTGTAGCATGACCCTAGGCTAGGAGAGGGTTATGGGATATACCAAGTCTGGGCAGTGTCAATCCTCTGCAAGGCTGAGATGTTTGAAGGCTGGCACAGTTTCACTTGCCGATGGTGATGAGGCCGGACCTCCGTGGCTTGGCCTAGAGGACAAGCCCGCACAGGGGCACTGTGATTTCCAGTGTCCAGGTTGCTAGCAGATAGGGCACAACCTTAAAGCAGGTGTAGTGAAATATCGTGCCATGTGACCATTTAGGCCACACTTGATACAGCCCTGTGCTTGGCTTCCCTTGTCGCCCTTCCTGTGACCTTAGGGCAGCTACTAAGGCCTAGGCCTGTAGATTATTATAGCTTTGTCTGTTGGGAAGACACAGCTGATTCCTTGGGCATTAAAAACTTTAAAGGCCATTATCACCAATTCCTTATAGGAGTTTGGGGACCATCCTCAAACTTAAAAAAAAAAAAAAACACCTCTTTCCTAATATGTGGTACTGACTGAGGAAGCAGAATGATTAGTAGAAAAGGAACCTAGCCGCTATTCTACCTGAGAGAGATTTAGAAGAGAAAAGGAAGCAACGGAGGACTAGCCCAGTGTGCAGAGGGGGTCCAGGAGTGGAGCAGTGAGGTAGGAAGGGGAGAAGAAGGTGGAAGTTGACCTTGAACCTCCGAATTGGGAAAGGGAGGGGAAAAATGTTGTTCTGCAGGAGGGGGATTGGGAAGTGTGGGCTTGAGAGAGTAGGGGAGGGGCCAGTGCCTCTGGTGCTGTGAGACACTGGCTACTAAGGGGAGATGGGGGCGAGAGTGCAGAGGCCAAAAACCATGGATA
>NW_026068105.1:2867096-2872522 GCF_014885135.2 Alexandromys fortis
ACTCAGTTCATTTGTATCAGACAGGCTCAATAATTTAAAAAGATTTTTGTAAGAGGCTTATAGGGGCAACAACAGACCTGGCTTTGAACTGTAAGTGCCTATTTTAGAGTCTATGCCCAACCACGTGGCCTAAGTGTTGTTCTTCTGGAGAACTACAGTTCCCAGAATTCCCCCGGACTATGGATACCAGCGCGTGATAAGAAGCCGAGACACTTGTGCGTTCACCCGTGTTCACCATTAAAACCGAGAGTTGCCTCAAGCCGCTCTCTCTCTCTCTCTCTCTCTCCCCTCTTTCCCTCCCACCCTCTTGTGTTTTGCACACCTGTCCCTTACCTGTGCTACCCCTCCCCCATTAAAGTGCACCCACGTGGGAGCCGCGTGTCTGTGTCTCCTCCTTGACCCTGCTCCGTCGTGCGTGTTTTGTCTGTCCCGTGCTTGTCTCTACCCACTCACACTCACCCGCTTTAAAAGAATAATACTAAGTCCATTTCAGAGTGTCCTCCAAAATGACTCTTAGGTCCAAAAGGGGCCGTGGAGATTGGATGCTCGGAGTCCCAGGACAGACAGATCTTTGCCTCAGCCAAGCCCGATCCCGCGGGATTGACTACAACCTGACTCAAATTCCCGGTGTGAGCTCATGACTTCAGCAGGAATCCGGAAATGACAAAAATAAGTACAAATGGGTCCCCCCCCCCAAAACCCTATAGCATAGACAAGAAAAGGAACTCACCAAGACGCAGCCGCTGTAGCCCAGAAGCCAGTTTTAAGTGTGGCGTAGAGAGCTCGAATTGTAGACTAGGGGTCTTTCAACACATGGCCTGCCACGTGGAAAGTGCCTGCCCTAGCTCGGTGGAACCTCCAAGATGTTAGGAATATTTCCTAACATGAGCTCCCTGCTGACACAAAAATTCCCAATCAAGCCAAATCAAAACAAGCTAAATTAAAAAATATCCAGGTTTAATGGGAGATCTGCACTCTAGGGTGGTCCCTAGGAGGAACTGGGAAGCTGCAGAAATGAGACCCCCAGGGAGGGATCAGGACCTGGCCTGCTGGGATTTGGAGTCCAGACCAGGCTTGGGGGCTGGGATAGGTGCCAAGGGCACGGGCCTACACTCCCAACTTGACAAGGATGTTTTTAAAAATCCCTATATAGTCAGTTATTCAGCCTGGTCTAAGGCAAATCCATTCATAATGAACTCAGAATAACGAAATTATTCTGGATAACAATATTCAATAAGAAATCCTGTAAGAAACTCAGGAAGACTGAGAAATATTTAAGGTGTTTGGGGTTTTCTCTCTTTCTTTACAGTGCTGGAGATCAAACCCAAAGCCTTCTGTCTCATAGTCAACTATATTCTCAATGCACACAGTGTCAACGTAATCAAAGTCTATTTTCAAACGCACTATAAACCTGGTGACAGTCTACAGTTTGTTGAAGTGAGAGTGAGGAGAAAATAGGCGAAACAAAGCTGTACAATTTGGAATGAGCACGGCCCAACAGTGAACAGTGAATGGTGTAATCTCACTGCAATTTCCATGTGTGCTTCAGAAAAAAAGTGGGAGCTATGGCTTAATTGGGTGTCACGGAGCCTGACCTCAGAAGTCCTCACACATGAAGCAGACCTTTGAAATGGAAGTGTTGATCAGTAGGAATTCATTGTATTAATATTGATATTTCACTGCATGGTTTGCTTTGCCGTGTTGGGGATTTGAACTCAGGGCTTTGTGCATGCTAGGCAGATAGTCTCCCATTCAGCTACATTTCCAGCCCTTATAGAGTTCTCCCGTTTGCTGGTGAAATCTGAGACCATCTGTAGTCTAGTTCACTGTAATGAGCCAGTGAGCCTGGTTTTGTTCAGATACTGGTTAGTTCCCATTGGAGGAAGGGTCAATGGTGAATAAGGGGACCATTTCTGATTTCTTGTTGCAGTTTCTTGAGACTCTTGTCATCACCTAAGCATTTAAGATGAAGAAAAGTGAGCGTGTGCGTGAGAGTTTGAAAGAAGGAGAAACAGGCAGGAGGAGAAAAGTCATTCCAGCCAGACATTTCCTTAAAGACCTTCAGCTTGATTCATGCAGACAGACACTGGCCCTGGGTAAATAAAACTCTTAAACTTTTCAGCTCAGGAGATTCTGTGTTTATGCAATTTATGAGCCAAATACAGTGGTGCCAGAGGGACGCATTTGGTCTGTGGAATCTGGGGCTGAGAGTGTCTTTACAGTCAGTTATCCAGAGGTGAGTCAGCCCCTGACTTGTTTCTAAAGACGCTCTGAGCAATTTCATCTGCTCAGTTGTTGGACACATAAACCCAAACCTGTCCTAGAACACACAGGAGAAACCTCTCTAAAGGTCTGTAGCCACACGAACTGAGCCTGGGACAACCTTCTCCAGTGAGGGAGCATCTATTTATAGAGCATGCCTACATAAGTGATGGACATGCAGAAGCTGGAGTGCGGTGGTATATCTCTGTAATCCCAGCATGTGAGAGGTTAAGGCAGGACAATTAGGAGTTCAAGATTAGCCTGGACTACAGAGTGACTTTTGGCTTACAAAAAGAGGAGGAAGGGGAGGAGGCAGCACTGCACTGCCATTAATCATTCTAATGTCATCTGTTTATCCCACCAAGACCACTCACCATTCAAAATCTGCAAAATATAAGAGCTCAATGTCAATAAATAAAAGTTTTCTTTCTTTCTTTTTTGTTTTTGTTTTTTGAGATAGAGTTTCTCTGTAGCTTTGGGGTCTGTCCTAGGACTCTCTTGTAGATGAGGCTGGCCTCGAACTCACAGAGATCCACCTGCCTCTGCCCCGCCAGTGGTTGGACTAAGGGTGTTAGGAATATTTCCTAAGCGAGCTCTCTGACGACGTAAAAATTCTCAATCAAGCCAAATCAAAACAAGCCAAATTAAGAAATATCCAGGTTTAATGGGAGATCTGCACTCTCGGGTGGCCCCGAGGGAGAAATGGGAAGCCGCAGAAACGCGACCCCTGGGAGGAAGAAAGGGGGACCACGTGTTCTTCTTGGGGGGATCACTTAAGTACCTTGGGGAGTGATCCTGACCTGCTGGGATTTGAAGTCCAGACCAGGCCTGGGGGCTGAGATAGATGCCAGGAACTGGGGCCTAGGCTCCCAGCCTAACAAAGAGCATTCGCCACCACTGCTTGGCCTTCTTCTTTCTTGTATTTTTGGGAAATAGATTTTGTTTGTGGTAAACGGTAAAGGATAAAAATAGGAGGGTATCCTTCCAGTTCAGCTCTCTTAACAGGTAGCTGCTTCAGCTTCCCTTTGCCCCTCTCCCACACCAGTTCATTAGGACCTCAGGTGAGCAGCTGGAGAAAACCCCACCAACTAGTTCTTTTGGTTGCCAGGATGCGGGCTAAAAAGAGGAGGTGGGGGGGATGAGGAGGGGGGTCAGAAGCTCTTTCTAGTCTATTATCTTTTTTCCACTGGCCCTTCTGAAAGTTTAAAGTTTCCAGCTTTCATCCCATTTGGTTTCTTGCTTCAGCATTTACTTCCGGAGGAAAGGATTTGTGCCAGTTGGAGTTTATGGTCTGCCTCCTACAACAGCTGGCTTCCCCAAGTCTTCTGACTTTGCTCAATTATCCTGATTGTTACAGTTTGGACTACAGAATTAGAGCAGACAGTCATGAATACTCAGAGAATTTATTACTTAATAGCTGAACTGTTTGGGTCATTAAGGGGTGGGAGAGAACAGCCAAGTGATTGTTACTCCAGCGGAAAATGTATCATGATAATGACTGTTTGCTTCCTGTTGTCTTCCTTAAGGCACGCCTCTCTGTAAAAGGATAGAGGCCTTATGTTTGGCCTTTCTGACTTTTGAGGCAGGAACGGCAGTTCGGGCAGAGTTAAAAGGTATTGCTGGACGAAGAGAAAGCAGAGGAAACCGGTTTGGACTGCACTGAGAGCCAGCGAAGAGCTTTTGCATTGTACACGTGGCTTCAGAGTAGGCTTTTCCAAGTTCCTGCTGAAGGAATTTGCCTAGTTTCCTTTTAGTATTTGCATTAACCCAGGCAGGTGGTAGGATTCCCAGCTTTTCCATTGCTTCTGTGTGCTTCCAGTGAGGGGACAGTGAGCTTGTCAAGGGCACAGAAAACTTGAATGTCTTCCTCAAGCCTCCCGCAGCCAGTGGCTGATAAGAGTCCTCAGCCTTGAATTGTAGCTGTGCTATAGAACAACACATTAACTTTAGTGCCAGGCTATGTCAAAGGCCAAATAGAAACCCAGCATTTACTCAAACCATACACTGGGGTTATGAGTAGAACAGAAGGGACAGGAAGATACGTGTTCTGAATCCTTCACAGAAGCTAAGCGACTGTATCTCCCTCCCACCCTGTGTCCTTTTCCTGTGCCAGCCTTGTGATGAACCAAGGGTGTGTGGACCCCTTCTGAGAGGAGAGATGAGAGAAACAAAAATGGGTGGCAGCCCTCTATATGATGCCATAGCTAGCAAATAGTTTATGACATTCTTGTCACCAGGCCATTTGCATTGCAATAAAGAAGTTCCATAAATCATGATGTCTTCATAATTCAGAAGAAGAAATGTCCAATAGTGGAATTGCCAGACATGGACCAAGGTGGCTAGAAAGTCATTTGTGAATGGGTTGTCCACTGCCTCCTCACATCTCTCTACTGTCATTCAAACGAGAGGATACTATGGCAGCCCGACTCTTTTTAACAGTCTGCAGTGCTCCACTACAATATTGGCTGCCCTTATCCCCTAAAATAGCAGTTCCCAAGCTTTCCATCAGAACCATCTAGAAGGCTTACTTGAAAACACAAAGGGCCATAATCAGTCTGAAACCCAATAATTCAGATTTGCAGTGATTTCTAATTTAATGCTAGTGTTACTAGCATTGAGCCCACAACTGAGGCCCATTATATCAAGTTCAGGAGTACAGGCTAGACCACTGGGGTTAGAATCGCCACTCTGTTACTAACTGGCTTCATAGCTTTATGATGGAGACTAGACCTTTACCCCTTGGTTGCTTTGTTTCACACAAGAATAACAATAATGGAGATAGAAGCAAAAGCTCTCTCATTGTAACTGAGTGGGTAGTTGAACAATACTTAGCCCCTACTAAGCTATGTTATCATTAGATAGATAATGTTATCGTTATCGCTCTAGAATGCTTTCCAGGAGAAAGCCTGTCAATGTATTCAAAGCAGCAAAGAATATTTTAGCAATATATGCCCTACAAACTTCATAGACAAAGCCTTAGTGGTTTCAGAAAACAGCATCTTAGCTGAAATAGAGACACGTGGATTTCTTCATCCGAAGGGAGAGGAGTGTGCAACAGGCTGCACACAGAGATGCACATACAACCACATGAACTGACCCATATTCAGATGTTTTTGCATTTGTTTTTTTTTTTTTTTTTTTTTTTTTTTTTTTTTTTTTTTTTT
>NW_026068105.1:2874348-2889725 GCF_014885135.2 Alexandromys fortis
GGGGGGTGGGGGGGGGTGGAAATGGGAGTCTGGGAGGAGGCGGAAACTTTTTTTTCTTATTCTCAATAAAAAAAAGAAAAAGAAAAAAAATAAAATAAAAAAAATAAAAAAAAAGAATAAAAAAAAATCAATTTTAAAAAATCTTTCAAAAAAAGACTACTGGTTATAAAATAATGACAAGAAAAATCTGTATGTGCTCATTATAGATAAGGCCATCAGAAATATTTGATTGCATTTTCAATCCATGGCTAGTGAAGTTGTTGATATAATAACTATGGCTACATATCCCTGACTGTACTGTTTCATTTAATCATCACAGTATCTTTGGGAGATAGCTATTATTCTTCAGTTTGCCATCACTCCAGGCTTGCCCAAGTTGACTTCATGGAGGAGAGCTTTGCTTTATCTGGACAACACACCCTAAAATCCACCTCACTGATATGAGAAGAATGTCCAGTAATGGCTACTATGGAGTTCATGCAGCAATCCCACTCTAATCCTAAGAAACCTAACTCTCTTAGCAGAGTGCCATAAAGGTTCCAGTTAATGGGACATTAAATTGAATGTGTTAATCTTCGAGAATTGGAAAATTGGGAAATAGGTATACATTATAATTTTATATCATCTTTGCAGGAAGCAAGGAACAGAATCTTGCTGAAAAACTAAGATTATTTTCCTATATGTTGAGAGAACTGCACAGTAAGTGTGCTTTGGTAGCAGGGAGACCATGCTCTTTATGCCCTGGAAAACTATTTCACAAGGTACATTGCAGTGAGGGACTTGGTGAATCAGAGAAGAGGGTGTGAAAGCAACCAAATGCATTGAGGAACAGAACGAGAGGCTAGACAGAAGCAAAGTTAGCATGTTGTACAACTTTTCTAATGGTCAGTCTTGTATACAGGCCTCTAGGCTGGCTGGGAAAAGCCACAGAAGAAAGGAGAGTTAGGAAATCCAATCAGTCCAAATGTTGGACTAGAGCACCTGGGCTCTTTGAACATTTCCCCAGTACTCTTGCATCACTACAGCCTCGGAAGAGGAGGAATCTGCAAATCTGGCCTTAGGCCTTGGGTTATCATTATATAAATATATACTTAGTAAAGGCTTATATTTAAGTGGGAAAGTTTAAAACTCTGGGTGACATCCTTTCTGGTGTTTTTAGGGAAATGAGTCTGCGGCTTTATCAAATCATGGGTTATTTATTGATGGAACAAGTAACAAGGAGCACCATTTCTCCCTAGTGCTTGGTAACTTCTCCACACACACTTCTCTTATTTCCATATTTGTCCTAGGGCTCGCAGTTATGAAATGACAGGAAATCCTGAACAGACTTTAGTGTATCTGTTACACTTTAGTCAGAGCTTGTTTTATGTGTCCTTTAGAACGTCAAAGCTGAAGTTGGTGCATTTCTTTCTTTGAACTACTTTACAGAAATTCTTTTTACCCACTACTTGGTCATTCAACATTGCTGAATGTTGGTAATAAATGTTGCCATTATCACACTAAGTAGCAATACCTGCCATTTATTAAGTACTTACTATTTGCTGCAAATTGGGCTAAATTATCTCATTTAATCTTGATTAAATGACGTTCTGATACTATTATCACCATTTCCATTTTGCAGCAATTGAAATTCACTAAGACATTAAGTAAGTTTCTCAGGGGCAGAATTCAAGCCCAGGTCATCTACCACCAGAACTTGAGTCCTAAACTATTAGAACCACCACCCACAATATCAATGATAGGCTTTGAAAGGATTATTAATATTTGTGTATCATATTCATGTGTAGCTAGCTATACATGCCACAGTGGGAATGTGTAAGGCAGAAGCCAGCCTTGTGGAATTGGCATTCTCTTTCCACTTTTCCATGGGTTGCAGAAATCTACCTCAGGCTGTCAGGATTGTACAGCAAGTGTTTCACTAGAGAACCATCTCACTAGCTCTCATAGATTGGTTTTTATTGGATATGTAGCAAGTTTGAAACAAAGTATTTAATGCTATACATACATACATCGTCTCATTAAATATGTATACCAACTCTGTAAGCTCAGTATTAGGATTCTTTCTAGGCCTCTTTTATATAAGAAAAGCATGAGACACCAAGAGGTAGACTGATTGTCCAGGATCATGTAGCTTGCAAGTGAAAGAACTAAGACTCGAAATAGGTCCATCAAGTCAAACGTGGTAGTGCATGCCTGTAATCTTAGCATTTAGGAGAATCAAGAATTCAAGGCCAGTTTTGGTTACACAGCAAGTTTGAGGCAACCCTGGGATACATAAGACCTGTTCTCACAAACGACGACAACAAAACAAAAGCACCAAAGCAAAGCAAAAGAAAACAAAAGTCCTGCTGATTCTTGAGGCCAGGGCAAATCATCTTCTCTCCAGGGAATGATGGTGAGCACTCTAAATTGCTTTAAGTGGTCATGCACCACCTTCATGCTGCACCTTTCTTCCACTCATATAACATATTAATAACATTATCTGAGTATTTTGTGTTAACACACATTATCTCTATTGCTTACAAATGTACGCCAAAAAGGTAGTATCAGTCTTGCCATCTGCAAAATATGTTCAGAGAAGTTAAGTAACTTGCTTAAGTCCACATAACTACTAGAGATAGATCTAGGTTTGAAATTCAAATCTTGGGCTGCTGACATGGTCAGACAGATAAAGGCACTTGCCACCAGAGTTTCATCCTTGTGACTCACATGGCAGGAGAGAACCTTTTATTAGTTGAAGATGTGTTACAGTCATTTATGCTGCACAATATTTGTTTAATGATGAAAAATGTGCTACATTCTCTTACATTGCATTTGTTTAAATTTGTAAAGCTGTGTTACTTTGCCTGCTTAAAACATGCAATTGGTCTAGTAAAAAGCAGAGTGGCCAATAGTTAGGCAGTAGTGATGTAGGAGTATCTTTTCTCTATCTGTTGCTTTCATTGGATAATTAATAAAGAAAACTGCTTGCCCTGATAGGTCAGAACATAGGTAGGTGGGAAAGACAGAACAGAATTCTGGGAGAAAGAAAGCAGAGTCGGGCAGATGCCATAGCTCTCCTCTCTGAGATGGATGCAGGTTAGAATCTTCCCGGTAAGCCACCACTTCGTGGTGCTACACACGTTAACAGAAATGGGTTAATCAAGATGTGAGAGTTAGCCAGGAAGAGGCTAGAGCTAATGGACCAGGCAGTGTTTAAATGAATACAATTTGTGTGTTGTTATTTTGGGGCATAAGCTAGCCAGGCAGCCGGAAGCCAGGTGGCAGGAATGTGCCGCTCCTTCTACACAGGAGAGAGATAGGTAGGGCTGGAGGGCAGAGAGAATAAATAGGAAGAGAAATCTAGAGAAGAGCTAGGAGAAAGGAAAGGAGGAGAGGAGGATACCAGGGGCCAGTCACCCAGTCACATAGCCAGCCACAGAGTAAGAAGGAAAGAAAGATATATAGAACAAAGAAGAGCCAGGTGGTGGTAGCTAATGCCTTTAATCCCAGCACTAGGGAGGGAGAGGCAGGAAGATCTCTGTGAGTTTAAGGTCATCCTGGTCTACAATAGATAGTTCCAGGACAGGCTTCAGAGCTACAGAGAAACCCTGTGTTGGGAAAAAAAATAACAAAGAAAGGGAAAATGTCCAGAGGCAAAGCATGGATAAAGAGAAATAGGATAATTTACATTAGAAAAGCTGGCTAGAACACAATCTACTGCCTCAACTGGGAGTGTGGGGGTCATGGAAGAAAATAAAGGATAGAAGTGGAGAGGGGAGGAAGGAAGAGGAGTGGAGAAAAATGTATAACTCAATAAAAGCAACTAAGAAAATTATTATCAAAGAAAAAATAGAAATATATTAAAGATTAAAAAATAAAAGAAGGAAAATCTGGCTAGAAAGAAGCCAAGCTAAGGCCAGGCATTTATAAGTAAGAATAAGTCTCTGTGTATTTATTTGAGAAATGGGTGGCAGCCCCCCCAAAAAAGTAAAAGAAAATAAATAAAACAGCTATAAGAGCCAGTTGCACACATGCTAAAAATGCCCGGCAGAAATGAAAAGAGGACACAAGATGTGAATGAACCCACATAGGAGTTTATTAAGAGGGTTTTGTGCTTACGAGCTTGGGGAAATGGTGTGGACAGAAAGGAGGAAGTAGAAATGGCACATCCAGCTTTTAAAGGCTTCCTAGCACATGTGCACAAGGGGAAAGACATGCCTATGTCAGACGCTGATGACGGGCTCAGATGCTATGCCCTGTGCCTGCATACAGGGGCTTCTGTGTCAGATGCTGATGATGCAGATGGTGGGCGACCCACACATGCACACACAGGGGGTACATGCGCCAGCTTCAGAACCCAGAAGTGCAGCCTTATGGGTGGGTAAAAGAATTACACATGCCATGGATGGCACATTTACACCCCCCACCCTTTCCACTCATTAGATGAAAATAATAAAAAATTTCAAATCTGTCATTTGATACTAAGTCAAATCCTTTACTTTCCCCACCAAACAGCACTTAATTCCCTCACTTTATATTGAAATTAAACGTATGTGCTTGTGTTACTCAGCACACCAAGGGGCCAGAATGCTGTCTTGATCAGTGTACTAGATGGTAGTTGGGTTTTGTGGGCCATGTGGTTTCTACAACAGCTGTTGGACTCTCATGCACTATTGAGAAGCTACCATAGACAATACAGAAATAAAGAAGTGTGGTAGTGCCCTGGTGAATATCCATGAATACTTCATTTTCATTTCCTATATCTTGTGTAGTGTGCTAGACATGACTGGGACCATGGCATATACCTCTAACTCCTTAAAGACAGAAGGCTATCTTATTCGTCATTTTCCCAGGATAGCCCAGTGCTCCCAGTTAGAACCCAGGAAGTATTTGCCTGTGTAGAGGGCATGGACTCTAGTGATAGTTTCCTTTCTTCAAATATCAGTTCTGTGACCATTAGCAAGTCACCATAAAATTATTAAATGAAAAGAAAAAAATTAAAAGGAGGACATGACCACTCCTAGGGATGGGTTGAGAAGGTTTATTGTATATATGAGAGAGAACACAGCCAGACGTATCTGGAAAAGTTCTGAGTGAACATGAGCACAGTGAGTTGGGCCATGTGGAGGAGGAGGAGCAAAGGAGGAGCCTCCGGCCAAGAGACTGATGTAGTCAAAATGGTTGAGTTATATAGAGGCTAGAAGATCTGGGGGAATGGGCAGCCCAGTTTCTGGGCTGGATATAGTTCAGGGAAGGAAGCCAGTATGCCCTGTAACAGGTAGGGACCCAGGGATCCTGGGAGAAGCTGGGGGCCAGTGTCTACTCTGATATGTTAATAAGCACCTAAGTTAGCCCTTTGTCCTAGGCTTGGGACTTAACAGTTACCTTCTCAGTTTTCTCATAAAAAAAAAGAAAGAAAGAAAAGAAAAAGACCTGATGGGTTCAGAAAAACTTAGAACAGAATATGACACCTTAATTGTTGTTTATTGATTTCAAGCTAAATAATCCAGCCCCTTTACTGTCTTCATGGGATATATCATGTTATCTAGTCAGATTGGAACAGAAAAGAGAAAGTGTGTAACTCTGTGGGCTGGCATCTTGCCAAAAATAGACTTTGATGTGACTCCTGTTTCTGAAGTCTTTTTGTTCCTGTTTTTCACCTGGCCTTGGTGGCTGGAGAAATTCCCTTGAAGACTCTCAATAGGGGACACAAAATTAAGACCATTGCCAGGACCCACTGAAAATATTTGGCTTCTGCTTTGATCTAATTGTTTTAAGGCACCATACACACACTCCACCTCTCTGGAAACAGGACTTCTCTCCTCTCTCCAACTCCCTTTCTCTGCTTAGCCCCACAAAGGCTAGGAAGTCAGAAGCTTCTACCCTAGTGCCTCCATCGGGCCCCTTGGTCAGAGACCAGCTGCACTGAAGGATCTTTGCTGCCTCTATTTGTGACCATGACAATGACGGCCTCTCACTTTGAGTAGTGGCCTTCCTTCTTCATCACCACCACTTGAGAGCTCTGGATTTCATGATCTACTCTTTGGCCTGCTGAATTTCATTCGCCTCCTGCAATAGATCATGCTGCCAGTCATTTGTCATGAGCACCTGTTCTTCTCTCTTCTTGGGATCTTCTGATTTTGTTTTTGTTTCTTGGTAGCCCAGGTTAGTCTCAAATCTCTTATCTCATTGCTTTGTTGGAATTATAGGCATGCTGTTTGAATATGCTTAACTCCACTTCAGCAGGTTAAGTATTTTTTACCCTTCAGGTAGTACTTTAAAACTTACTTCATCCCGGAAGCTTCTTATGATGTAGCTAGAGTAAATATTACCTCTTTATTTCAACAATTACTTAACTGTACAATACATCAGTGTCAGAAATTAACCTAGCTTCCTTCATTTTCTTATTGAACAAAGAAGAACATCATATTCTCTGGTTCTCCTGCCATTGAATTGGCTTCTGGTCACTTTCAAGTCTTGGCTGTAATCTTCCTATGTACTTTTCCATGAGCTGCTCTTGCATGTTAGTCCACAGAGTAGAGTGGGTCCAATTCAGGACTCTAAAGAGGTCATGGGATGGTGAATACATATGAGAGAAGAGCCTGTATCCTGAGTCATTGCTTGGATATCTACCCAGAGGGGCTCCTTGACATCCACTGGCCTGTGACATAATTAATAAACACACTTCTTTGTGTGTGTTGTGCCACTGATAGGCAAGGGTAGTTTCATCACTAACGCTAGAATTAATTACCTTGACTATCATTATTTGCTGTGTGTCATAGCAGTTAATGAGAGTGATTAAAATTGCCTGTTTGCTTGTCTTTCCTCATCACTAGAATGAAAACTCCATTAGAGTTGGGGATTTTGCCAGAATTATTGTCTCCTATATCTTCAGCATTGTACTACTTTCCTATTATGGTGATAAAACACCATGACCAAGGAAACTTATAAAAAAAGAATATAATTGGGCTTATGGTTTCAGAGGGTTAGAATCCATGATAGCAGAGCAAAGGTGTAATGGCAGAATAGTGGAGAATTTACATCTTGATCCAAAAGTAGGTGGGACACCCCTGAGAATGGCCTGAGTCTTTTGAATCCTCAAGCCCCCCTCAGGTACATACCTCTTTCATTAAGGCTGCACTTCCAAATGCTTCTCAAAGAGTTCCACCAACTGGGGACCAAGTATTCAACTTCCTGAGAATTATGGGGGATATTTCATTCAAACAACCACATTTCACTTCCTGACTGCCACAGCTTCATGACATAATCATAATATCAAAATGCATTCAGTACAATTTCCAAGTCTCCATAGTCTTTCATTCTCAACACTGTTGAAAAGTTCAAAATCTTATGAGATTCCAGACATGCCCTTATGTGTGACTGCCAGTGAAACCATAACAGAAATTATATACTTCCAGCATACGATGTCACAGCACATACATTTCCATTCCAACAGGGAGGAATTGGAACACAGTGCAAAAATACCAGACCTAAGGAAGACCAATACCCAGCAGAGCAAAGTGCATATTCTGTAGCTCTGAACCTGGTGCCAATGGGCTAGATGTCTCTGCCCTTCGAGTTTTTGCTGCCTACAACATAGTTCTCTCTCTTGGTCTGTGTCATAGTTAGGGTTATCATTGCTCTGATGAAACACCATGACCAAAAGCAAGTTGCAGAAGACAGGGTATATTTGACTTACTCTTCCCCAGCACTGTTCTGATATCATCAAAGGCAGTTAAGACAGAAACTCAAACAGGGCAGGAACTTGGAGGCAAGAGCTGTTGCAGAGGTCATGAAGGGGTGTGGCATATTGGCTTGCTCCCTATGACTTCCTTAGCCTACTTTTTTTTTCTTTTTTTTTAATTGATTTTCATTGAGCTCTATATTTTTCTCTGTACGCCTCCCTGCCTCTCCCCTCCTCTACAACTCCCCCTCAAGCTCCCCATGCTCCCAATTTACTCAGGAGATCTTGTCTTTTTCTATTTTCCATGTAGATTACATCTATGGATTTCTCTTAGGGTCCTCATTGTTGTCTAAGTACTCTGAAATTGTGATTTGTGGGCTGATTTTCTTTGCTTTAGTTTTTTTTTTTTTGCTTTATGAAAGAGGACATGTGATAATTGTCTTTCTGTGTCTGGGTTACTTTAGTTTTTTTTTTTTTGCTTTATGAAAGAGGACATGTGACAATTGTCTTTCTGTCTCTGGGTTACTTTACTCAAAATGATGTTTTCTAGTGCTGATGTGGGAGGGTCTTCTGCCTATGTATTACTTTCATTTGCTAATAAAGAAACTGCCTTGGCTTTTTGATGGGACTGCAGCTTAGGTAGGCAGAGTAGACCAAACAGAATGCTGGGAGAAAGAAAGCAGAGTCAGACAGACGCCATGAATCTCCTCTCCAAGATGGATGCTGGTTAGACTCATACCGGTAAGCCACAGTCAAGTGGCAATACAGATATTAGAAATGGGTTGGATCACTATGTGATAGTTAGCCAATAAGGGACTGGAGATAATAGGCCAGGCAGTGTTTAAATGAATACAATTTGTGTGTTGTTATTTCAGGTGTAAAGCTAGCTGTGTGGGAGCTGGGCAGGATGAAAAGCAGGCCTGCTTGCCTCATCACTACATAGCTTCATCCATTTTCCTGCAAAATTCAAGATCTCGTTATTTTTTCTGCTGTGTAGTACTCCATTGTGTAAATGTACTATATTTTTCTTATCCATTCTTCAGTTGAAGCACATTTAAGTTGTTTTCAAGTTCTGGCTATGACAAACAATGCTGCTATGAACATAGTTGAGCACATGTACTTGTGGCACAATTGAGCATCCTTTGGATATATATCCAAAAGTGGTATTACTGGGTCTTAAGGAAGGGTGTTTCCTAATTTTCTGAGAAATCGCCACACTGACATCCAAAGGGGCTGTACGAGCTTGCATTCCCACCAGAAATGCAGAAGTGTTTTCTTTCCTCCACAACCTCTCCAGCATAATTTGTCATCAGTGTTTTTGATCTTGGCCATTCTTACAGGTGTAAGAGGGAATCTCAGAGTTGTTTTGATTTGCATTTCTCTTATGACTAAGGATGTTGCATATTTCCTTAACTTTCTTTCAGACATTTTAGATTCCTCTGTATAGAGTTCTCTGTTTAGGTATGCACTCCATTTTTTTATTGGATTATTAGTTTTTTTGATGACAAATTTCTTTGTATATTTTGGAGATCAGACCTCTGTCTGATGTGGGTTTAGAAAAGATCTTTTCCCATTCTGTATTATCCTATGTTCTTATGGAATCTAGGACCAACAGCTTAGGGATAGCAACATCCACAATGGACTGAACCCTCCCCTATCAATCACTAATTAACAAAATGCTCTACAGGCTTGACCACAGACCAATCTTATGGAGACAGTTTCCCAATTGATGTCCCCTCACTTTGATGACTCTAGCTTGTGTCAAATTGACATAAAAGTAGCCAGCACAGGCTGGTTTGACTCACTGTATGCAGCTCTCCTTGGTAGGTATCCCATGGTTCTGGCATCTCTTTTATCTCTGGGTCTCCCATGATCTCCAGAGTTCAATTTCACACCTTCACACAATAGCCTCTCAAGGCCTCCATGCAAGAATTTTTCTGCCACATGCCTGGCCTCAGTGACTCTCCTTATCCATAGAAGAAGTTTCCATAATCCTTGTGTCTATGATGACTCTAAAGCCAGAACCACTTGAATGACATTGCTAAGTTGATTTATCTGCTTTCATGGAGCCTGGCTGCAATGACTCACTTCTTGGTCATTCTCTGCAATAACTCATTTGTGTCTAACCCACGCACTAGCTTGCTTCTATTGCTGTGATAAAGACCATATTCAAAAGTATGTTTGGGAGGAAGGGGGTTATTTGGTTTTTACTCCCATTTCATGGTCCATCAATGGGGGGAAAGTCAAGGGCAGGAACTCAGTAAGGAACCCGAAGGAAGGAACTGAAGAAGAGGCCAGTGGGGAATGATAGTTTTCTTGGCTCTTTCTTTCTTTCTTTCTTTCTTTCTTTCTTTCTTTCTTTCTTTCTTTCTTTCTTTCTTTCTTTCTTTCTTTCTTTTTTTTGTAGCACACAGGCCCAATTGGCCAGTGGTGGCACCATACTTAATAGGCTTCTATAATATCAATCATTAAATAAGAAAATGCCCACAGCCTTGTTTACAGGCCAATCTGATGGAGGCATTTTCTGAGCTGAGGTTTATTTTTGCAGATTACTGTTTTGATTTTGAAATCTTCTTTTTGAAATTAAAATAGGATTACCACACTTCCATCCCCTTCCCTTTTCTCCTTTCCAACCCCTTGCTCTCTTTCCAACTCCTGGCCTCTTTATTTTATTTTATTTTTTTTGTTTGTTTGATTTTCGAGACAGGGTTTTTCTGTAGCTTTGGAGCCTGTACTGGAATTTGCTCTGTATCCCAGGCTGGCCTCAAACTCACAGAGATCCACCTGCCTCTGCCTCCTGAGTGCTGGGCTAAAATCGTGTGCTACCAACACCCAACGGCCTATTTTTCTTTAATTATTGTTTCATATGTGTGTGTATGTAACCTGTATAGTTTGCATAATGTTTTGTGCATATGTGCCTGATTTGGAAAATGACCATTTTGCTTATGTCAAGTTGTCAGGAAACTAACCAGCACATGCACCTATTATGGTATGAAATTACATATCTCCTGGATATTTGCCTTTTCATTGTCTATCTCCCTCATTGTTAAACACTAAGAGTATAGATAGCACCTGTTTTGCTCATGCATCTTACTCTGTAACACTTAATGCAAAGCTAGGCACATAGTAATTACTTACTAGTATATGTTGAATGAAATAGCAAGCACAGGGCACTGAAGATATGTATCAGCATTTGTTGCTCTTGCAGAGGATCCAGGTTCGGTTTCCAGCACCCACATGGTGGCTCACAACCATCTGTAACTCCAGGTCCAAAGGATCTGAATCCCTATTCTGGCTTCTATGGGTAACAACCCCATATGTGGTACACATACAGATGTAAAGGCAAATAATCATTAAATAAAATAAGTAAATCTTAATAAAATACATGTTTTATATTATTAGCTGACTGTAGAAGTGCATGCTTTTAATACCTTTTAATATCTCTGAGTTTGAGACCAACCTGGTCCATATAGTGAGTTTCAGGCTAGATAGGGATGTGTAATGAGAACCTGGAGGTGTATGGAGAGAAGAGAAAAAAAGATGGGCGTATAGGGAAATTTCAAGCATGGAACATAGTCCATCTAGCTTGTAATGGTGTTATTGCCCACAATCTCATTATGAAAAGCTCTCTAGGTTCTGTAAGGTGGCAGATTCATGTCATTTCAACCCTTAGAAATCCATGACAGGAGGAGCAAGAATTGTATGCTCCTGAGTAGACAGACCCTGTCCCAACAACAACAACAAAAATTTCATGTCAGGCTACATAGTAAGGACTTGACAAAATAGAAGAAGAAAAAGACCGTGAAAGTCCATCCCAATCAACTCTTTTTACATGTTTTTATTAATATTTATTGAGCTCTACATTTTTCTTGGATCCCTCCCCCCCCCCGCCCCCGGCCTTTCTTCACCATTCATCCTCCACCAAAGTGCCCATACTCCCAATTTAATCAAGAGATCTTGTCTTTTTCTACTTTATGCTTCCCATGTAGATCAGACCTATGTAAGTGTCTCTTAGTGTCCACATCGTTGTCTAAATTCTCTGGGATTGTGGTTTGTAGGCTGGATTTCTGTTTAAAAACCACCTATGAGGGAGCTGGAGAGATGGCTCAGTGGTTAAGAGCATTGCCTACTCTTCCAAATGTCCTGAGTTCAATTCCCAGCAACCACATGGTAGCTCACAACCATCTGTAAAGAGGTCTGGCCCCCTCTTCTGGCCCTCAGGCATACACACAGACAGAATATTGTATACATAATAAATAAATATTGAAAAAAAAACACCTATGATTGAGTTCTCGTGATAATTGTCTTTCTGTGTCTGGGTTATCTCACTCAAAATAATGTTTTCTAGCTCCATCCATTTTCCAGCAAAATTCAAGGTGTTGTTTGTTTTTCTGCTGTGTAGTACTCCATTGTATAAATGTACCATATTTTCCTTATTCATTCTTCGGTCAAAGGGAATTAAAGTTGTTTCCAGGTTCTGGCTATGACAAAAAAAAAGCTTCTATGAACATAGTTGAGCACATGTCCTTGTGGCACAATTGAGCATCCTTTGGATATACACTCAAAAGTGGTATTACTGGGTCTTGAAAAAGGTTGTTTCCTAATTTTCTGAGATATAACCACACTGACATCCAAAGAGGCTGTACCAGCTTGCATTCCCACCAGCAATGGAGGAGTGTCCCTTTTTCGCACAACCCCTCCAGCATAAGTTGTCATCAGTGTTTTTGATCTTGGTCATTCGTACAGGTGTAAGATGGAATCTCAGAGTTGGTTTGATCTGCATTTCTCTCATGAGTAAGGATGTTGCACATTTCCTTAAGTGTCTTTCAGCCATTTTAGATTCCTCTGTTGACAGTTCTCTGTTTAGGTCTGTAATCTATTTTTTATTGGATTATATTATCTTTTGGTGTCCAATTTCTTGAGTTCTTTGGATATTTTGGAGATCAGACCTCTGTCTGATGTGACGTTAGTGAAGATCTTTTCCCATTCTGTAGGCTGTTGTTTTGTCTTGCTGACCATGTCCTTTGCTTTACAGAAGCTTTTCAGTTCCAGGAGGTCCCATTTATTAATTGTTTCAGTGTGTGTGCTGCTGGGGTTATATTTAGGAAGTGGTTCCCTGTGCCAATGCGTTCAAATGTACTTCCCACTTTCTCTTCTATAAGATTCAGTGTGCCTGGCTTTATGTTGAGATTTTGATCCATTTGCACTTGACTTTTGTGCATGGTGATAGATATGGGTCTATTTTCTTTCTTCCACATATTGATATCCAGTTATGCGAGCACACATTCAACTTTTAATATCATGACTTAATGACTCCCATTGGAATCATTAAGGCATTCATTAACAAACTGCTACCCCAAAGCCAAATGTAGCCAGCTGCTTCTTTTTATCCAGACCAGCCAAGAATGTTTGTATGGTTTTACATCACTGGAAAACAAAATGAATGATTTTTTGATTTTTGCTGTGCATGAGCATTACACGATGCACAGGTTTGTCCTTATTTGTTGACACACACTCACTCTAATTTAGCTACAATTGGTNGCTTCGTGTGCATGTGTGAAAGAGCTTCAGGTTCTCCCTTACATTATTCACTCTCAGATACACCCTCACTCACCTCTCAGTTTAATCCAGACAAGTATTAGTGAAGCAAACCATGAGTCACATTGCAAAGTTATCCTTTAGGCTATCCTTAGCACAGTCTGTGGTTTGCACCAGTTAGGAAATTATCCCCAGAAGCATGGTGGAATTAGGACACTTTGCTAGCTCGGCTCTTTTTTTTTTTTTTTTTCAGAACAGGTCTTTCCAGGTAATATCATTCATAGCAAAAGGCACACAATCAGTGCCTTATGGAGCTATTTGACACAAATGTGCTTAGAGGACTTTTATTTTCCCTATACAACAGATGTCAGGAACATGTCCGTTCTCTTTATCCAAGCATCTATGTCAGGACATCTCTTCATCAGCATACCACCCTCAGGAAACAATGGGCTTTCCATCCTTCTCCTCTCACCATCCCCGCACAAAATGTCGATTCAAGTTGAACATGACAATTAAACACAGAAAGGAATCTTATGAGCTAATGGTGAGTGAATCTAATGAAGGAATACCATGAAGCAGAATAGCAAAGAGTTAAAGGGAGAGGAATTTGCTGTATCCAAGCAGCCAGGCTTAATTTAAATGCACATTATCTCCTTTTAACTTAAACTGCCAATGCCTCTATGTTCTTTTTCCTTCCGGGTCTCTCCATTCATCCAGCCCACCAACCACCTGGTCTCAGATCTCTGCTGGCTGAGTGGGAACCCCCAGAGCCAAAGTTCTAGCAATGACCCTGTTTGCTATCCACCAAGGAAGGTTTGGGTCACTGCCCTTTCAGACTTGCCTAACAGTTGGGGGAGAGGGAGGGAAGCAAAACTAGAAAAGGTTATAAAAAGAGATTTGGGGCACTGGAGGGGGAGGGCTGTCCTGTGGAATAAAGGAAGTGTGATTATAGTGATTAGCGGCTCTTCAATTAGAAAGGCAGGGCAAAGGAGCCTTAGGAAGCCTCACAACCATGAAGAGCCTCTTTAGGCCAGTGAACAATGAATGGTAAAAGATAGAAAGAAAAAAGAATTGCTTTGAGGCTTATAAGGTAGGTTTAGATTAAACCACAGGAAGTCTGATTTTACATACAAGGAAAACTAGAGCATTCGTTAGCACATGAAGTAGTACAAGAAAGCAATAGATGTAAAAGGCTCAGAGAGCATCACTATTGCTAGCCTGCAGTCCTAGAGTTCTGGGAAGGATAAGCCCTAGGTCACAAGTTTGAGGCCAGCCTAGATAGTGTAAGTGAGACACAGACTCAAGTTTCTGCCAATGCCCTCCCCTTGCCTTGTAGGCATATTTTTCAGTTCCATGGTTTGTGTGTGTGTGCGTTTGTGTTTGTGTGACACCCCAGTCTGGCATCAACCTAACTACTTTAAATAGTCAAGGGTGACCTTGAACTCTTGGCTCTCCTACCTCTACTTATCAAGTGCCAGTGTTACATTACAACAGTGTGATGCCCCATGCAGCCTTTTCCATCTTTAGGTCCTTTCTGTTTGTCTGACACAGATTTTCACCATCTAGCTCACGCTGGCCTCAAACTTCCCATCCTCCTGCTGCTATTTCCCTAGGGCTGGTACTACAGGCATGTGCCACCATACTTGGTAATATAGTGAAGTGCTTAGGCAATGTAGTGAAGATGATGATGGATTTCCACAATTCTGATCTCTGTATGGTACACCCAAAGAAGAATTCTTTTACAGAAAGTTCTACCTTTTAGGTATCTCCCAAATATTGTGCAAATCATATTTCTACAGTCCTTCATGTTATAAATAACATAAAACGTACAGCTATACAAATGTTTTGGAAGAATATTTGAGACCAGGTTGAAAATGTAATTGGGCTGGGCTAAAACAAAATCAAGCTCAAAGACCTAAGAACCTAGATAAAAATATTAAACTACAACACACTTTATTATGTTTTTTTAAATTAAGGGACTACTTGGAGGAATTATCTGGCTTGACAGAAAACACTATTGGTACATGTGAGCAAAGTTCACTCGGAATTTAGGCTGTGCTTCTCACTGTCAAATCTGCAGTCATAAGAGCCAAATAAGACAGAAGGAGGGCTTCCGGGCTGTGGTGGCACATGCCGTTAATCCCAGCACTTGGTAGGCACAGGCAAGCGTATA
>NW_026068105.1:2895303-2898250 GCF_014885135.2 Alexandromys fortis
CTTTAGGTCCTTTCTGTTTGTCTGACACAGATTTTCACCATCTAGCTCACGCTGGCCTCAAACTTCCCATCCTCCTGCTGCTATTTCCCTAGGGCTGGTACTACAGGCATGTGCCACCATACTTGGTAATATAGTGAAGTGCTTAGGCAATGTAGTGAAGATGATGATGGATTTCCACAATTCTGATCTCTGTATGGTACACCCAAAGAAGAATTCTTTTACAGAAAGTTCTACCTTTTAGGTATCTCCCAAATATTGTGCAAATCATATTTCTACAGTCCTTCATGTTATAAATAACATAAAACGTACAGCTATACAAATGTTTTGGAAGAATATTTGAGACCAGGTTGAAAATGTAATTGGGCTGGGCTAAAACAAAATCAAGCTCAAAGACCTAAGAACCTAGATAAAAATATTAAACTACAACACACTTTATTATGTTTTTTTAAATTAAGGGACTACTTGGAGGAATTATCTGGCTTGACAGAAAACACTATTGGTACATGTGAGCAAAGTTCACTCGGAATTTAGGCTGTGCTTCTCACTGTCAAATCTGCAGTCATAAGAGCCAAATAAGACAGAAGGAGGGCTTCCGGGCTGTGGTGGCACATGCCGTTAATCCCAGCACTTGGTAGGCACAGGCAAGCGTATATCTCTGAGTTTGAGGCCAGCCTGGTCCACAAGAGCTAGTTCAAGGACAGGCTCCAAAGCTACAGAGAAACCCTGTCTGAACAAAAACAACACAAAGCAAAAGACGGAAGGAGGGGTTTTTCTTCACCTTCTAACACACAGAGAGAGACAGGCAGACATAGACACACAGAGACATAGGTTTAGTCTGTAGAAGCAATCAAAATAGAGATCCATTTAAGGACTGTTGCTTTTAAGCAATTGGATGCTACTTTGTCACAAGTTCAGAAACATAGCCAGGCAAACATGACTTGAAGATGCATTAAATTCAGAATAGTCCTACACAGATGCAAGAATTGTGATGACCTTGTAGGGATGACTGATCAACAAACAGCTTTAGAGCTTACAAAATACTTTGTTTTCCTGGTGATTGCTTTTACTATAGATAGAACATCTTTTAATTAAATGTTTTCACTTAATACAGGAAATAATGAATTTCAATATGACATTTCCATACACACATATCATTGTAGTTTGTTCATGCTCTTCTGTACTCTTTCCTTTTTCTACTAGTCCCCCTTCTCTCCCCAAATAATTAACCTCCATCTTTTATGTCTTGTGTGTGTGTGTGTGTGTGTGTGTGACATGTCAAAATTCCTTTATCCATTAATCTGTTGATGAACACCTAGGATGATGCCATAACTTGGCCATTGTTAATACTGCCGCAAAAGAAACAGGGGCTCCCTCGTGTCTCTGTAACAGGCTGGCTCAGATTCTCCTGCAGCTATTCCTAGCAATCCTGCAGATACATCATGTGACAGTTCTATCATCAGTGCTTTGAGGAACCTGCACTGTTATTTTCCATAGTGCCTGGATTGACATCTCCACCAGGTTTCATTTTCACACATTCTTGCCAGCACGTGATGTCACTGCTTTGTTTTTGGTGGCCATTTTGTCTGCAGTGAGATGGAATCTGAATGTAGTTTTGCCTTGCAGACCTGCCGCTGTCTAAGGATGTTGAACACTTTTCCTACTTTTATCAGCCATATTTGCCTTTCTTCTTCTAAGAATCATTTGTTTAGTTCATTGGTCAATGTATTGATTGGATAATTTGGATATTGATATTGGAGTTTGTCCTATATTATGTATATTAATTCAGTGTCAGGTATAGAGCTAGCAAGAAATTCATTCTTTCTGTATGTGGCGTCTCCACTCTGCTGCCTATTCCCTTTGTGTGCAGCTCTACAGTTTCNAGGCAGCACACAGACAACCCCAATTCATTTCCCAGCACCTGCATTGGGCAGCTCGCAACCAGCTGTAGCTCCAGTACCAGGGAATCTGGCCCTCTCTTCTTGCTTCTACAGACTCCGGGAATGGACACAGTGCACTTATGTACATACAGGCAGACACTTGTACACATGAAAAAAATCATTGAAATAATAGGGTAAGCTATTATTATTATTATTGAAATTTATTAATGTATTCAAAAATTATTTCCATTTTTAGTGATTATGAGTGGTTGTTTGCACGTGTGTGTGTTTTATGCATATCAGTGAAGGTGCCTGCAGAGGCCAGAGGTGTTGAATCCCACTGGAGGTGAAATTGCAGGTAGTTGTGAGTCACCTGATATGGCAGTTAGAACTTGAAGTTAGAACTCTGGAAGAATAGTACAGGCTCTTTTTGGCTGAGCCATTTGTCCAGCCACCAAAACATTCTTAAAACACTGATTTAGCTGGGCAATGTTGGCACATGTCTTTAATTCCAGCAGTCTAGTAGGAGAGGCAGGAGGATCTCTGTGAGTTCAAAACCAGTCAGGTCTACAGACTGAGTCCCAGGACAGCCAAAACAACACAAAGTACATCCTGTCTCAAAAACCAATACACCAACCAAAGGAGTAAACAAACAAACAAAAAGCTTACTGTCTTAAGACGCTTTTTACATTTATGTGTTTAGTAAAATCCTCATCAGAACACATGGAGGTGTGGAGTGTTTTTAATGCCACATCACAGAAGAAGAAAAAACCCAAGGGTTTCTGGTAAAGTAATTGCCCCCAAAAGATCTATGCCAAGGAGATACAGAGCCAGAATTTGAGTCTACGGCTTTGACACTGTGGTTCATGCTATTAAACACTATAGCCCCCTCAGAAAAATGTATTGCTGTTTAAAAGATGTGTGGCCATTTTGACATTCAATTGGAGAAAGTTTTTTGA
Organism: Alexandromys fortis; assembly: GCF_014885135.2. Lineage (NCBI taxonomy): Eukaryota > Metazoa > Chordata > Mammalia > Rodentia > Cricetidae > Alexandromys > Alexandromys fortis. Next base: position 2,898,140 of record NW_026068105.1, read on the forward strand.
TGAGAAAACATTCTAACACAAGAATGGGGAAACGATATCATTGGTGTTTTTGATTTTAGCCATTCTGACAGGTGTAAGATGATATCTCAAAGTTGTTTTGATTTGCATTTC
>NW_026068105.1:2899983-2908410 GCF_014885135.2 Alexandromys fortis
GATGGAGTTGAAGAATGAATAGTTATAGTTTTCCTTAGTTATGATAAGAGATAAAATAGATATAAATATTGTAACTGTAATTCTTACTTGATAACTGTTTTGTTATATGTAATTTTACTATGTTAAAGTTAAAGCCTTTCTTTTTTGTTTAAACAGAAAAAGGGGAAATGATGTGGGAGTGATTTCTTATTAATAAAGAAACTGCCTAGGCCCATTTGATAGGCCAACCCTTAGGTAGGCGGAGAAAACAGAACAGGATGCTGGGAGAAAGAAGCTGAGTAAGGAGTCGCCATGATTCTCCCACTCCAGACAGACACAGGTTAAGATCCTCCCTGGTAAGCCAGCTCATGGGCTACATAGAATATTAGAAATGGGTTAGAACAATATGTAAGAGCTAGCCAATAAGAGGCTAGAACTAGCCGGGCCAGGCAGTGTTTGAAAGAATACAGTTTCCGTGTAATTATTTCAGGCGTAAGCCTGCCATGTGGGAGCCAGGGCTGCGGGGACGCAGCCCCGCCGCTCATAATGCAACATTTCCATTTTAGGCCAGCAGTTTCAAACTTGAAAGCCTTCCATTAAGGTCGTTACTGCAGACCTAATTGACTTCTGTACAATTAGGTGAGAGATAGTGACTTACACTAATTCTTCTTCAAGAGAACATACAGTTTTCTTAGCACCATTTGGTGAAAATGTGGTGCTTTCTGTGGTGTGAGCTTTGGACACCTTTGTCAAAAGTGAGGTCAAATGATCATCTGCGATTCCAGGACTTGGCAGATAGTGGCAGGAGGATCAGTAGTTCAAGGCAAGACCTTCCTGAGCTGCAAGGGATCCTGTCTCAGACACACATGCCAACCTGTACCTGTGTGGATTTACTCTGAGTCTCTTTTCTATTCCTTTGACTCTGTTTTGGTGCTGGTAGCATGCTGTTTTTGTCTCTATGGTTCTGTAGTGTAACAAATTAGGGCATTGCCATGCTTAGGATAGCTTTGGTTATGTGTGATGTTTTGTGTCTCTGTGTTAATTTTGTAAGTCCTTTAGCATTTCTCTGAAGAAGAACATTTTTATTTTGATATGGATTGCACTGATCTGTCAATTGCTTTTGGTAAGATCACCATTTTCACAATATTAATTTTTAAAATTCATATCAGAAAGTCATTCTTCAAATTGTTTCTTTGGTGTTTTAAATCTTTTATTATTCATGAAAATTTATTTTATCTGCTTTGGTGTGAAGGTGTGACATCCTCTGGAACTGGACATGTGAGCTGCCATGTGAGTGCTGGGAATTGAAGCCAGGCCCTCTGGAAGAGCAGCCAGTGCTCTTAGCTGCCAAGCCATCTCTCCAGGCCCAATGTTTAACATATTTATTGCTTTGTTTGTTTGTTTCATTGCTTTATAAATAATACCATTCAAAATGTCTACTCCTTCCCCTCCTCTCCCTCCCACACTCACCCTCTCCCCTCCCCATCCTACAACAATTGCTAATTGTTGTTTTGCATTTTTAATTGTAGGGCTAGAGAGATGGCTTAGCAGGTAATGTCATATGCTACTAAGTATGAAAAGCTCCATTCAGTTCCTAGGAGCTATTTGGTGTAAGTGGTCCTCGCCCTCCACATACCCACAGTAGCAAGTGAATGTGTATACACACACAAAGAAAGAAGTGGAAAGTATAACAAAATTTTAATTGCACATGTCTTCTTTTTGGTTTTTCAAGACAGGGTTTCTATGTGTAGCTTTGGAGTCTGTTCTGGATCTTGCTCTGTAGAAGAGGCTGGCCTCGAACTCACAGAGATCTGCCTGCCTCTGCCTCCTGAGAGCTGGGATTAAAAGCATGTGGCACCACTGCCCAGCTTAATTATAATTGCCGATGCCTTGAACAAATATTCAGCTTAAAAGTTAGGTTTAATCCTAGGCAGTTCATTTTTGACTCATTTTGTTTGTATAAATATGTATTTTTGTGTATAGCTGTGTGTATATGAGTACCCTCAATGGCCAGAAGATAGCACTGGATCTCAGGGAGCTGGAGTTGGAGGAAGTTGTGAGCTTCCCAAACTTTAGTTCTCTGGAAGAGTAGCATGATCTCTTCTCAGTGGGCTATCTCACTAGTCCAATTGCCTAGGTGATTTTATTTTTGCAATTGCTAAAGGAATTGTTTTATTTCTCTCTCAGCAAGCTCAGTATTTATATAGAGAAACATCTAATTCTATAGGTTTATTTGGTATTCTGCTACTGTGCCGAAAATGCTTATGAGACATAAGACACCTTTGGATCTCTCAAGTACAGAATCTGAGAGGTAATTTGACTACTTCTTTTTTTCATTTGGCTTCTGTGTCTTGTCTTACTGCTTTGACTAAGATTTCATCCCTGACTTGAATAAGAGTGAAGAAAGTGGACGTTTCACCTTCTTATTCAAAATGAAATGCTTTCAGTTTCCTCCCATTTAGTACAATGCTGGTGACAAGGTTGGCGTACATGGTCTTCATTATGTTTCTGTGCTTGATCTTTATTGCCACCATATGTGAATTTGATCCAGTCGAGTATCACATTTCTAGAGAGACAGCTCTCAGGGAATACACCTGGGGAATGTCGGCGGCACCAGTCAATGGGCTGGGCTCCCAGAGTGAGCAAAGGGGACAAAATGAAAAAGCAAACTGAGCAGAGCATCATCATTCTCTGCCTTGTCGCCACTGGCACAGTGTAAAGAGCTGTCTCAACAGCCTGCCACAAGAGCTGGAGCCACTGTCGCTGCCATGCTATCCCAATATGACAGGCTGCATTCACTCCAAAGCCTGCACAAAATATGCCCTTGTCTTCTGAAGGTACTTTGGTCTGGTATTTTGTCAGGAAAATGAGAAATGAAATAAGTCCAGAACCTCGGTACCAGGGTGGGAATTAGTACTGTTATAAATGTGATCTTGCAGTCCATAGGCCTTAGGAATGAGGTCACAGGAGGAATGTAGAAGAGTTCCGAGTTGTTGGCTAGAGAAGTCCTCGAACACTGTACGTAAAGCTTAATGGGTGGGACATGGGAAGTCCAAAATGCCCATAAAAATATAGACAGTGAAGTCTGTGCTCATGAGGTTCCTAGGAGGAACAAGGACTCTTCTGGGAGCTACATTAGATGCCATTTGTCTTATATCCTCTCAGAGAATCTGGCTGCATTCTGTCTTTACCCTGAGCAGCTGCAGGGACCTGAAATCAGAAGTGACAGACTAAGTCTGGCACAGGAAATCTCAACACATCATACTAATTCTGCTGATCAACTAATTTTCAAATCACATTTGTGTGATGATGGGCGAGGCTGATCAGAAGTTGTAATTAACCAAATCAAATTAAAATAATGTTCAGCTTTAATCAACAGAAGAAAGGAAACTTACAAAACCAGGGTTCCAGAGATTCAGGAAAGCAGGCACACAAAGAGAGCTAGCTAGAGCACATGGATGCTTTTATTGGCTATCTGTGGCCACAGGCGACACACTAAGTAGCATGTGATTGGCTGAGGTCCCCCATCATCTCCCCCTTTCTCTAAACAAGATCAAACTAAACCTAATACAACTATATGCAGTAGGAACAGATACCAAATATAAAATTACAAACAACAAACAATATTAAGCCAGAAACATATAACAAAAGTTTTGCTAAACATTCTATTTCAAGGAGTCTAAATAATGTAGAGGGTAACTACAATTATCTTGCCTCTTACTGACTAATTCTCACATCTTGAATAACCCATTTCTATTACTGAGTGTAGCACCACGAGGTGGTGGCTTACGAGGAAGGATCTTAACCTGCGTCCATCTTGGAGAGGAGAGCCATAGCGTGTGTCTCAGTGCCTTATTCCTCCCAGCATTCTGTTCTGTCTTCCTCACCTACCTATGTTCTGACCTATCAGGCCAAGCAGTTTTCTTTATTAATTAACCAATGAAAGCAACAGATAGATAGAAGGCCCACCTACATCAGTGTGTGATTTCTTTCTGGGTCTCCCAACATTGGAGTCTCCTAGGAGCAAAGAGTGGTGTGTTTAAATAGAGTTCTCTTGCCTTGTCTACCATTTATGAAACTGCTGATCCCGGACTAGCCAAGGGTCAGTCCTTCAACATGTCCATCTTCTTTGGGAGCATCTCTTCTTTTTATAGCAACAGCATCTACTACACACACTCTGCTTTCCAAGCCTTAGGGCTATGCAGGTGCTCCCATATTCCACCTTCTCCAGAGTTTATGTTTCAGGCTCTGCCTACTTACCAAGTTGATGAGAGGCCCCTGAACCCTTTGAAGAGTGGGGAAGGGGAGCAAAGAGAGGACTGAGTTATGAGAAGGAGGCTCAGGCTCTGTGTTTTCATAAGTCACCCCTCAGTGAATGCTCTGTGGGAGGAAGGGGGCTGTGGAAATCAAGCCTTCCAATGGGTCTGATTTTCTGTTTTCCATCCTGCCAGTTGTGAAATGCATGACAGAAAGGTACCTCAAGAAGTCAAACTTTCTGCCGACCTCGGGTGACAGTAACAGTTCCTTACACTTACAGGAAGGGCTGGGCTAGAAACCACCATTCCCCTTAGTACCCTAATCAGATGCCAACCTGAAAGGATCAGCATGTCCATATCTGCTTTCCAGTTCTCTGTAATAGTGCCTACAGCTATCTCCCACTGGAGGGCTGTAGCAGGGTGTCTTCAGGCTCCCTGACATCATCCTTGTTCTCATGACACCAGAGTAGCGAAGGTCAACCCCTTGGTTCCTTCTCATGATGGCACCTAGCCACTGTGATTGGAGAATGGCACAATGAACATCCTGTGCGGTGCCAACCTATCATGAAGCAGTCAATATCTCACTAAATTCCTCAGCGTGATGCCAGCCTTGCAAGAAGAGTGGGTTTGTCCTACCAGTAGGACTACCAGTCACTCTTCCCCAGGCCCACCTGGTACGCTTTGGCTGAATCATCTGCTTTCTAAATAGGACTTCTTGAGTCCTGTGGAGTAGTTGAGAAAGGGGACCTGAAATACATTCAATAGGTAATTTGGGGTGACTTTAAGAAAAGTTATCTTGAGTGGATTTCTGTCACTGCTAGGTAACAATGGGGAAGATAATGGTTGCTGGAGCTATGTCTCAGAATGGGCAGGCGCTGGGCTAGAGGCGGGTCTCTCCCAGGCATTCTGAGGCGGGCTAGAGAGCAGGAGGCAGGCATGCTGCAGAGCTTATGCAGCCTCGCAGGTAGCGGAGGCGGCAGAGCCCAACCAGTCCCCTCCAGGCCGGACCACCGAAGCCTAGTGAAGAAAACTGAAGCTCCAGTTGATAGGATTTCAGTACTATGTCATAACAGATAATCGTCCACTTGTTCATCAAGATGGAAAACTCAGATTCTAGCGATCAAGGAAATGACCAGTCTGCAGCACAGCACAGAAGGCAAGTGGATCGCTTGGATCGGGAAGAAGCTTTCCATCGATTTGTAAATAATCTGGGCAGAGAAGACTATCGACTTCTGAGAGACAACAATTTGCTAGGCACCCCAAGTCAAAGTACTGGGGAGGAGCTGTTCAGAAGACTACAGCAGATTAAAGAGGGGCCACTGCTGCCGCCCCTGCCACAGAGCTCAGAAGAAAATGGAGACTCTTCAGATGACGAGTCCAATGGTGACTCCATAATAGATTGGCTTAGCTCTGTCAGACAGACTGGCAATACAGCAAGAAGTGGTCAGAGAGGAAATCAGTCCGGGAGGGCAGTGAGCCACACTAATGCAAACAGTGGTGATTTCAGATTCAGTTTAGAGACAAATGTTAACCGTAATAATGGAAGCCAAACCTCAGAGAATGAAAATGAACCATCTGCTACACGTCTTAGTGTAGAAAACATGGATCTCAGCCTCCAAAGGCAGGTGGAAAATTCAGCATCTGAGACATCATCTGCCAGAACACCTAGGTCAGGACACAGTTCTGCTGAAGCATTAACAGATGTGCCATCCACCAGAGGTCGGAGGAGGGCAAGAAGCTCGAAACCAGAACACCAGCAAAGAACCAGAGCCAGAGCTGAAAGAAGTAGGTCTTCTCTGCACCCAGCAAATGAAGTTCCACGAAGATCTCATCATAGCATCTCATCTCAGACTTTTGAGCTGCCTTTGGTAAACGAGATCGAGGGAAGTTCTAGAACCCCTCACCATGGGACTTTGAGATACCAGATAACTGGACCTGAGTTGCTAGATAGAGGTCGGTTTGTGGAAGCTGGGTCAAGCAATTCTGCCGCTCAAGGGACAAGCTCTTCAGATGCAGATACCAATGGTGAAGCGGCAGGATCTGGTCAAAGACCTCCAACCATAGACCTTCAAGTCAGAAGAGTTCTGCTGGCAGAAGGCCGGCGGAGATATGGCATAGCTAGCAGAACTCGGTCAAGGTCTCAGATCCCAAACAACACGGTCACTTATGAAAGTGAACCTGGAGGTTTTATAGGCACCTTTACACTTTCTGAACGTGCAGCTGGGAGAACCTCTGTGAGTGCTCACAGGTTTTCCACTCTTACAATCTTCAATAGTGGATCAAGGGAAACTACATCTCTTCTGATTCAAACCAGGTTAGGGCAGAGAACAACAGCTTTTGGTGAGCTTCCATGGAGTGGAAGAGGGAGCTCTGCTGGTAACAACTCTGCTTCCATCCCCAGCTACAACCCTGGCTCCAGTTACATTGATGAATATTCAGAAAGTATCTCACAGATGTTTGAAGGAGGTATTGAAGCAACCCGACTTTACCCCTTTCATGACAACCACCTAACTAGAGGACCCACCAATGTTCAGATTAATAACTTGGCAACGAGAAGTTTTGGTGAAAACGATGCATTGAAGACATGCACTATTTGCATGACTGAATATACAGAATGCAACAAACTTCGTGTGCTACTTTGCTTCCACGTCCACTGCATCGACAACTGGTTATAGGAGAATAACACCTGTCCCATTTGTCGCTGGGTCGTCTTCTCTTCCTGGAACAGACTTAGGGTTGTTTAATGAGAACAGAACTCTTGAAGCTGTGTTGCTGGAATAGTGACCGGCAAATGGAAATCGCTTCCTTTATCTCCATGTTTTTGTGCGGAGCTTTAATATAAAGTCACAACCTGCATCGAGTCATTGCTTTCTGAGGGAATCATGTCTTTTCTCTAGTTTCTCTTTCAGAATAGAAAGAATATTTCAGACATGACATGCATGTGGACACTTTTGAATAGCACTCCTGTCTCTTGAATTCTGTAGGATGAATACAAGTAATTTTACTGGGAGTTGCTTTTTTATTTGACCAAGTCCACGACTATTATATATTACTAGTGTTGCAGACATTAAAGACAAGGTTGTTCGTAGAGGTGTCAGGTGTACAAGGAAGGATGAAAATCATTTTCCTCACCAGTGTCCAAACTCCTATTCTTGCAAAAGACTTTACATTTTTATTTGTTACTTTGCACTTTTTCTTTTTACAGAAAGATTTTGTCTGTAAGGCCTACTTTGAACTTCATGCAGTAATAATGTTGGGAGATTACATTGTTCAATGACTAGGGGGAAGTACTAAATCTTGATTTTCTTTGAATATTTCAAATGTTTTTTTAATCTGCTTAATAGTGTGAAGGTTTGCAGTGTTTTATTTTTATTTTTTGCAGGTTACAATGTTGAGATTTATTAGTGCTGAAAACCAAGTTGAACAAGTTAAAAAACTTCAAGCTATTTGCAGTAACACTGAAGAGAGCTGTGTTTGGAAATTGGAACATTTTCCCTGAAAAGAACATGTAGTTGCACCGCTATATTAGTGGAGGTGGCTTTGGGGAGAGGGAGGAGGCTCACACACTAGTGTTGGAGCAGGTGATCGTAGAATTGATAAGGAAATGTGCCAGGAGATACTCAGTCTTTAGGGACATGATTATCAGAATCATCCCAAGGTAGGGAAACGCTTAGCTCTGTTACCTTAAGCAATGGGGTTTTTTTTCTTCTGGAAAAACTTTATTTCTGTGCCCAATATTCTCTGCTTTTGTCAATGTCTTATATTTATGAAGAGTTTTCATTTACACATTTTGTATTTAACTACCTGCTTCTATGATTTTAAGTCGGTTCTCCAACTCCTCATGATAAAGATACCAATGTTGCAAATGACTGTTAAAGGCCATTTCTAACTGTTTGCTAGAATGCAGTGGCCCATTGAAGTTGACCTTCTTTTTTAAACAGATAGAGGAGATGTTTTTAATTCTTTTGTGAAAGGAAATCATTTGTAATCTGCCTTAGTTGATTTTTTTTTTGCAGTGCTTAAAACTATAATTTTATTAAGACCATACTGAGAAATACAAATGATCTCATATAGGAAAAACAATCAAACCTTCAAAATTCTTTTTTTTTCTTTTTTTTTTTTTTAAATTTATTTATTTATTTATTTATTAAAGATTTCTGTCTCTTCCCCACCGCCGCCTCCCCTTTCCCTC
>NW_026068105.1:2912302-2913685 GCF_014885135.2 Alexandromys fortis
CAATATAGAAACAGAAAAGTCATTGCCAAATTCCTTTTATGAAGCTACAGTTACCCTGATATCAAAACCACACAAAGACCCAACCAAGAAAGAGAACTACAGGCCTATCTCACTCATGAATATCGATGCAAAAATTCTCAATAAAATACTGGCAAACCGAATTCAAGAACACATTAGAAAAATTATCCATTATGATCATGTAGGCTTCATCCCAGAGATGCAGGACTGGTTCAACATACACAAATCTATCAATGTAATCCACCATATAAATAAACTGAAAGAAAAAAAACATATGATCATCTCATTAGATGCTGAAAAAGCATTCGACAAAATTAAGACAGCTCTGATTGTTGCTCTCTAAAGTATTCTCTCTGAACCTTTCTAACAGGCAGAGAGCGCATGTGTGAGGGTGTCTGCTTTTCCCCTTCAGTACAGTTCTCTATGTTTATGATCAATAACAGTGTTATAATTGTTACCTAGTAAATGGTTTTCAGAAAACTGTATTTAAATGTACATTGCTGTATCATGCTTCACATGGAAATGTCTGAGGAAAGAGTATTTCCCAGTCACACTTTAAGCAAATATAAACAGCTGTGACCTCAAAGAAAAACAGAAAACTTACCTCAATACTTAGATCCATTGTCAAAGGTAATATCATTGGTTTCAGTGACTGAAGCTAAGTAAGCTGTTTCCACTGTATAGCAGTGTTGAGAAAAACCAGAATTTCTATTAAGAATTCCAGGAGGCCAAGCTGTTCCTGGCTCGTGGATATATCATGGAAAAACATTGTTCCTTTTTTCAGTCCAAACTTTCTAGTTACGCAGGAAGTTTAATAAGACATGGAACGTTTGTTGTATGACTTCAATCCTTTTTCTGTTTGCCACTTTAAGACTCTGTACTTTGTTTCTCTCTATGTTCTCTGCATATTCGGAGGGACAAGTAGACTGAGAGTATTCCTGAGGTAAAACCATTACATCTGCTGCCTCCTTTCCACCCTGACATTTCTCTTTCCAGGAAGGCTTCCTCATGAATGGTCCCCTGCGAATTCTTGAAGCTAGCTTGCTTCCACACCTTGTGTTAACATAAACTATGAATATACCAGAACATTCATTTCATCAAACTTTATATCTTCATGTCTGTTCCTTATATCACCTTTGTCTGCTTCAGTAATATGGATATTTATATATTAATCTGTTTAATCCAAAATTCATACCTCCAAAAAACAGAATGAAGAAGAGTCTCCCATCTCAGTCCTGATCAGGCCTGATCTTGCTTACTTTTTGGGATCAGGCATGTTCAGAGTGATATGGCCATGGATTAAGTGAGAAGATTTCTAAATAGCTGTACACTTGTCATTCCAAGACAACTATACACTATGATTTT
>NW_026068105.1:2918730-2921561 GCF_014885135.2 Alexandromys fortis
GACTGGCTTCCCTGTCACACTCTTACCAACAGTGCACAGGAAATGGAAGCCATGCTTGCAGAGCTCTTAGGGTCTTAAGACGGCTCTGTTTGTTGCTCTCCCAATTATTCTCTCTGGACCTTTCTAACAGGCAGAGAGCGCACATGTGAGGGTGTCTGCTTTTCCCCTTCAGTACAGTTCACTATGTTTATGATCAATAACAGTGTTGTAATTGTTACCTAGTAAATGGTTTTCAGAAAACTGTATTTAAATGTACATTGCTGTATCATGCTTCACATGGAAATGTCTGAGGAAAGAGTATTTCCAAGTCACACTTTAAGCAAATAAAAACAGCTGTGACCTCAAAGAAAAACAGAAAATTTACCTCGATACTTAGATCCATTGTCAAAGGTAATATCATTTGTGTCAGTGACAGAAGCTAAATAATATATTTCCAGCAATGCCTGTATAGCAGTGTTAAGAAAAACCAGACTTTTTATTAAGAATTCCAGGAGGCCAAGCTGTCTCTGGCTCGTGGATACATCATGAAAAAACATTGTTCCTCTTTTCAGACCAAGCTTTGTAGTTATTCAGGAAGATTAATAAGACATGGAACCTTTGTTTTATTACTTCAATCCCTTTTCCGTTTCCCACTTTAAGACTCTGTACTTTGTTTCTCTCTATGTTCTCTGCATATTCGGAGGAACAAGTAGGCTGGGAGAATTCCTGAGGTAAAGCCATTACATCTGCTGCCTCTTTTCCACCCTGACATTTCTCCTTCCAGGAAGGCTTCCTCATGAATGGTCCCCTGCAAATTCTTGAAGCTAGCTTGGTTCCACACCTTGTGTTAACATAAGCTATGAATATACCAGAACATTCATTTCATCAAACTTTATATCTTCATGTCTGTTCCTTATATCACCTTTGTCTGCTTCAGTAATATGGATATTTATATATTAATCTGTTTAATCCAAAATTCATACCTCCAAAAAACAGAATGAAGAAGAGTCTCCCATCTCAGTCCTGATCAGGCCTGATCTTGCTTACTTTTTGGGATCAGGCATGTTCAGAGTGATATGGCCATGGATTAAGTGAGAAGATTTCTAAATAGCTGTACACTTGTCATTCCAAGACAACTATACACTATGATTTTTATTTTCATCTGTTCAAAAGGCCTGTTATGTTTCTCCTACGGCTGCAAGCTCATTGATGCTATCTCTGATCCATAATACTGTAGTATCCGAGATGTTCAAACAAGTCCATTTTAGCTGCTGTTGCTATGTATTTCAGTTCACAGCCTCTAATGTTGAATCAGAAGCTGGCGTAAATTTGCAGCGGTTTTCCAGACTCAGTCTCTTACTACCTGGAATTAAAGATGTGGGCCATTCCCTCAGCCTCCCTGTTCTGGTTCATAAGGCTTAGCTCTGATTTCCAACTTTAATTTCCTGTTTGATTCACCACTGTCCTCTTTATACTCTCTCTGTGCTCTTTGTATTACACACTTGGTGGCCTTTATCATTGTGGGCTTGAAATCAAAGGACATAAGAGCAAAACCAGTGGGGTACTTTCCACTTCTTACCATATTTGCAATGGAGCTGCCTACAGAGGGACACAGTGGAGAATAATACCTCAAAATGTGGCCCGTCCCTTGTATTTTCCTGTTGCGTATTACTCTGATGGCTGTGAATCTTTGTGTCAGACTCGGTGCCTTTTCTGTATACTAGGTGGGGTAGGAGTGAAAAACCAAAGCTCCCTATCTCCACCAAGACTCTGGTTTCTATATCTTTTAGGGATAAGAATCTCAAGGAGCAGGCTGGAGAGATGGCTCATTGGTTAAGAGCACTGGCTGCTTTCTTAAAGGTTTAACTCCCAGCAGCCACATAGTGGCTCACAACCATCTGTAATGAGATCTGTGCTCTCTTCTGGCCTGTAGGCATGCAGGCAGGCAGAATACTATATGCACAGTAAATAAATCTTAAAAAAATTTTTAAAAACCTCAAGAAGCATTTGCTTCTGTTTTAAGTGAGAATCACATCGTTCGTTCCTTTCTAGAATTCTCCACCCCCAGAGGGTAAATGCCCATTCTGCAGCACAGAACTTGTGCCTGAGCATGTGTTGAATCACTGCAGTGCTCCAACAGGGTGGCTGAGCTGCATGTATAACTCCTATCCTATTCTAGGGCCTCTTTTCCAGTGGTGCACTGAAGTAAACTCACCACAACTCATGGAAACCACTTGAGAACATGTCAGAAAATACATTAGCATAATGTCACATAGGTGGTTTGAAACTGCCCACAGTGGACATTCTTTTACAACAGAGGTACTTCAATTGAGTTGCTAGACAATTGCTAGGGCATCAAGGCCTTCCTTTGGCAAAGAGAAGTGAGGTGGGGATAGAGATCTTCTACCTTCCTCATCATTACAATTCTCAATGGGCATCCTCTATTCTATTTTAATCCAACTTTGGTGTGTGGTTGGAGTGGAGGTGAAAGGTAAGATCAGTTCAGTTGAAATCCAAAGTCAAGTAGCTCTTGGGGAGGTATTCAACTCCAGTAACCAAAGCCGTTAAACTGTTTATAATGCCTACCTACTATTTTAGTGTGGCGATATACCATGGGCTTTATAATTAATGTTTCATTTTGGACATATAGAGTGCTTTAAACTTTTCCCATGTTTAACAATGATGTAAAGAACATATTTATACATGCATGTTTATGTTTGGTGGAGTAACTCCTCAATGAATGTTGAGAGTGATAATGATGAATATTATTGAGTAGCTGATGACTAGGGTGATTCAATACACCCTTTGACAGTCATCTTGCCTGTCAGCTTTAATGCTAGTAGGTAGACATG
>NW_026068105.1:2927010-2934736 GCF_014885135.2 Alexandromys fortis
AAAAGTTTTTTCTCACAAAGGAAATGCTTCCACTTGGAGTCCACTCAATACCCAGTGCATTGACTGTGTGGCATGTGGAGGCACATTATCACAAGATTTTAGACTAGCAGAGAAGTGAGTGGAGTCTTTGCTCCATTAGACAAAGGAGTGGTTAGAGGACCTAGGAAACAGAGCTTCTAATATGAGATGCTGGATTCAGGATTTCAAACATTAGTGATTAGCTCCAAGTTACCAATGATACATCAGTGTCTCAATAGGAAAAGGAAGCATTCTTCCTTGTGCTCATTTCTCCAAGAGCAAGTTCAGATTTCAATTCCCTACTTCGTCTGTATTCTGTCCTCTGTCTATTCAGATTTGAATTCCCTACTTTTTGCCTCTTCTGTCCTCTGTCTATTTAGATTTATCCCCGACTTCCTGTGTCTTCTGTTCTCTGCTGACCTGTACTTGTGAATCTGTCCGTCCCCGTGTTTAGGTGTGACTGGATATTCTGTGTGTCATGTATGTTTGTGTGCCTGTGACTGTGTATGTCTGTTCCGCACAGATGGCTTTGTTCTGTATTTACTGAACAGCGCAAAGAACATCACATAGGAAAGGAATGGGAAACTTTACAGAAATCTTTAACAGAGTGTTTTTTTTTTTGTATTTTTTTTTAACAAGGGATTAAGCTACTGGTTCCAACTGATTCCAACCGACCCACTGAACAAGTAGTACTTCAAACAGCATTTTTTATCAGCACATATCCTTAAATGGATGCTTCTGATCTCTGATAGATTTTAGAAGCTTGTTCTCAACCTCTGTAATTGCCTCTTTCAGCAAATGCTTTACACATGCATTGTTCTGGGGCAGAGGCATGGAAAAGAACATAGTTTAAGACTAGGTCTGCATCAGCTTAGGTTGTAAAAGTTGATTACATGGGAAATCCAAGGCAAGTAATGTCAGTTGCAACATAGTTCTCTTAAAGGCAGGCCGAGCAAACAGTCTGACTACACAGTAGGCTAGCATTCTTAAGTCTTCAGTGACCTCAAGGTGTATTATTAACTCTGCTCATGGGGTCCAACAGAAGTTCCACTCTCAGAATTCATGTGGTAGTTTAAAAATATTGCATCGCCACAGCTGGAAAAAGAAAACTCCCAGGAAGTGAGTGAAACGGAATGTCAGGAAAACAGCTATGTTGTGGAGTAGAGACAGTGACTGGAGGGGTCTGGGAAGATGAGTTCGGGGGTTGGAAAGGATGAAACCTTCAAATTACCTGGGCCATGGTCCATATTGGGAAGTGCTTTAGAGTCTGTTTTAGTTAGGGTTACTATAACATTGATGAAACACCATGGCAAAAGCAACTTGAGGAAGAAAGGGTTCATTTCACTTACATTTCCATATCTTAGTTCATGATCGAGAGCAGGTAAGACAAAAAATCAAGCAGGGAAGGAACCTGGAGGCAGAAACTGGAGCAGAAGCCCTAGAGAAGTGCTGTTTAGTGGCTTGCTTCTCACGACTTGCTCAGTCCTCTTGCCTGATGTGGGGGTGTCATATATCAATCCGTTGATTTCATTGGTTAAGCAATAAAGAAACTCCTTGGCCCTGATAGGTTAAAACATAGGTGGGAGGAGTAAACAGAATAGGATGCTGGGAGGAAGAGGAAGTGAGGTCAGACTCTGCTCTGCTCCCGGAGAGACCCGACAGCTCTGCTCTCTGGAGCAGAGACGCCATGCTCAGCTCTCTCAGGCAGCTCTGACCCAGGATGGATGTAGGCTAGAATCTTCCCGGTAAGTGCACCTTGGGGTGCTTACAAACAATTATTACAAATGGACTAGTCCTGGTGCGAGAATTAGCCTAGAAGAGGCTAGATAGAAATGAGCCAAGCAGTGCTTCAAAGAATACAGTGTCCGTGTAATTATTTCGGGGCATAAGCTAGCAGGCGGCTGGGGTGCTGCGGACGCAGCCCCGCCACTCCTATTTCAACAGATGGCTGCCCAATGTGAGGATAACTGAATCCACAAAAAGCCTGAGAAAGCTTGGGAAAGAATGGAGTGAAGCATGTTTTCTTGGTAGAACAAATTTCTTGGGTCTACTCTGCTTGCTAGAGGCAAGCAAGCGCTCTCATCTAAGAGAGGCTTCCTGACTCAGCTTCAGCTGCAAAACCCTGCAGCTCATTAAGAGGTCCTGCCACGAAACACTTAAACGGTGTTGGTGAAAAGCTGAACGCATGCTTTTCGGTTTTCAGCCGTAGCAGGAAAAAAGCTGTGCTGTTTAAAAATGCCGGCTTTCTGGGCCGTCCTGCCAGGGCAAACTCTGACTGAGGCAGGAGGGCCAACTACCGAGAGAGGACTTGACTGTTGTCTGTTGTAGCTCGCTGGCTGGCAGGGACCTTGAAACGCCATAGAATTGTGGCTATAAACATGGCTACAGCCTGTATCTCAGCCATGAGGCTGGAAAGCTAAGGAATGGACTGGATCTAGCTGGCAAAGCCACGGCTTTAATCCTACTCATATTGCTCAGTAATTTAAAGGCTCGTGTGGTCAGAAAAAGAGAGATATACAGTAAAGAGATTCAAAGATAAAGAAAATGTTTAAATGATTTACAGTGTGTTAAAAATATATGCAAGCTAAAAGTTAAAAGTTTTAAAAAAAAAGTAAGAAAAAGAGAAGTTGTGTGTGGTAGTACACGCCTTTAATCCCAACACTTGGGAGGCAGAGGGAGATTGACCTCTGTGACTTCAAGGTGTGGTAGCACACGCCTTTAATCCCAGTGCCTAGAAGGCAGAGACAAACAGATCTCTGTGAGTTCAAGGTGTGGTAGCAAACACCTTTAATCCCAATGCCTGGGAGGCAGAGACAGGCGGATCTCTGAGAGTTCAAGGAGAGCCTGGTCTACAGAGTTATTCCAGGTCAAAGAGATACAGAGAATATAAAATAAAAGTAAAAATAAACGAAATAGAGGTTAAAATAAAGCGTACAAAGATGGAAAATACACAGAGAATCTTGATACTGTATACTATTATGCTCTCTTTGAATTGTTTGAATGCTGAGGAAGGAGCAACAGATGCTAAAAGATATTTGTTTATAAATGCTGCTGAACTAATCCATCGTAGAGATTTTGATGCCTTGACTTTGAAATTTGGATCTAAGGACATGATGCTTTCGAAAGGAGTTTCCTATTTTGTTTTCACAGAGGATGAGACCCTGTTCATTTCTTCTATTCCGATATGGTATGATGGACCACGCCCTCCTGAACGGTTGCTGTGAATACCTTCAGAAAATTGCTTCGCTCAACTGCCAACTGAGATGAAACTAGCACACAGGTTATACCATGAAAGACCTAATTAACGACGCCCCCATTCAGCAGGAAGCAGTTTGGAGAGAAAAAACTGCGCCCATGTTCCCAAATATTGTTTATAAATGTTCTTTTACATTTAAAGGGGGAGATGATATAGGTATGAATAATTTACATTGATATGGATTTTGCTTTAGTGATTTAAATTTAAGGTTAATTTTGTAATGTATATAGGTTGTTAATGGATAATCATTAATAATAGTCAAGTTTGTAGTTATGTTAGTTAGATTTTCTAGATATATAGATATATATTTCAGTTAGACGGGCATTCTTCATCTTTCAAAGACTACGGAATATGCTATTAAATGTTTTAATAACTTAGGACTTTTCATGACAATGAGACACTCTGCTCCTGGCAGCACCAATCTACTTCAAGAGGAAGATGGGCATAGAAGAGGATCCTTATGGAGTTTGATAGCCATTTGTGCAAGAAACTGCTCTTGCCTGGACTATTGCATAAACTGGACACAGAGAACCCGCAGAGAGAGGACTGCTGAACTTGCCTAAAGGTGAGATGATCTTTCGGGGTTCCTGATTCATGAAGCAGTCTGCAAGACATTCTTCAGGACAAGCAGATAGTGACTGCCTTTGAAATTTCCTGCTGTGTGAAAATGTCTGCTGGAAACTATGGGCCTGTAGGCTGAAGATGGATGCCTCAAAGCACAGAGGAATTTTGGGTGACTGTCCAGGCAACAAGATGTCTCTGTCATTTCTAGAGTTTGAAAGTTGCTTTTTTCTTGTTTGCTGAGGTAATATTGTATCTTTCTGGAGTCTTTGATGGAGTTAAGAATAGTTAGTTATAGTTTTCCTTAGTTATGATATAGATTATTGTAATTTTTACTTGATAACTGTTTTGTTATATGTAATTTTGCTCCGTTAAAGTCTTCTTTTTTTGTTTAAACAGAAAAAGGGGAAGTGATTTGGGAGAGTCATATATCAATCTATTGAATTCATTGGTTAAACAATAAAGAAACTGCTTGGCCCTGATAGGTTAAAACATAGGTGGGAGGAGTAAACAGAATAGGATGCTGGTAGGAAGAGGAAGTGAGGTCAGACTCTGCTCTGCTCCCGGAGAGACCCGACAGCTCTGCTCTCTGGAGCAGAGACGCCATGCTCAGCTCTCCCGGGTAGACTCGACAGCTCTGCTCTCTGGAGCAGAGATGCAAGGCTCCGCTCTCCCAGGCAGCTCTGACCCAGGATGGATGTAGGCTAGAATCTTCCTGGTAAGCGCACCTTGGGGTGCTTACAAACAATTATTAGGAATGGGCTAGTCCAGGTGCAAGAATTAGCCTAGGAGAGGCTAGATAGAAATGAGCCAAGCAGTGCTTAAAAGAATACATTGTCCGTGTAATTATTTCGGGGCATAAGCTAGCAAGCGGCCGGGGTGCTGGGGATGCAGCCCGGCCGCTCTTATTTCAACACTTGCCTACAGAAACTAGGACCACTCGCCCAGGGTGGCACCACCCATAATAGGCTGGGCCCTCCTACATCATTTACTAATTAGGAAAATGCCCTACAGGATTGCCCCCAGCCTGATCTTTGAGGAATTTTTTAAATTGAGGCTTTCTCTTCTCAGATGACTCTAGCCAGCACAGGCTCCTTTTAGGTCAGATAGGCAGATGCACAGATACATGCACACACACACACACACACACACACACACACACACAACAGCACTAAACTAGTGAAAAAGGAGTAATCTTTAACTCTCTGAAAAAGATATATACAATATAGGAAAGTGTAATAATCATCATATTTCCTACAACAAACAAATAGGAAATACCTAAAATTAAAATATCAGTAAACAGGGGCTGGAGAGATTAGTCATGAAAGGCAAATACCTGTAGCAGGGGGCTGCGGTTTGATTCTGAGCATCCATGTCAGATGGGTTTGCAACTGTCTGTAACTGAAACTGCAGGGAATCAAGCAGCCTCTTCTGGCCTCCTTCACTTTTGTTTTCTTTTGTTTGCTTTGTTGTTGTTGTTTTTTCAAGACAGGGTTTCTTGGCTGTCCTAGAACTCACTCTGTAGACCAGGCTGGCCTCAAACTCACAGCCATCTGCCTGCCTCTCTCCCAAGTGCTGGGACTAAAAGTAGTAGAGAATTTGTAGGATGAGGAAAATTTATAACGTGATGTGGTATCCCATTAAAGTCCAGACTCCGTTCAAATAATGCTTATTTGTCGTGTCTATTCTCTCGCTTACAATCTCCGTTGGCAAACTACCTAACCTCTATGACTGAGTATTTTTATTGGTTAAATGGAAAAATAAAAATAGTGGGGACCTCTAAAAATATTGTCTGAGAGATAAATGAGATGTGGAATTTGTCACATTGCACAGTGTCTGGTGCACAGTAAATGTAGGATAGCAATGAGCCATTTTCCTTATTCCTCTTATTTCTCTATGAAGTAAAGCAGTCCCTTCCTACCTGAGATACTGGTATGCAAATATGGCCAATCAAATTCAAATTCTCCTTGTTATAATCCAAACCAGAAAATACAAAATACAAAGAAGAAGCCCAACATTAGTAAAAATTAGTATTTTTATCATATTTGCAAAAGGAAAGCTGCTTTTTAAAATTCCTTAAGTTTATCTGTGTGTGTATATGTATATAATATATGTGTACTTACGAACATGTGTATACATTTATATATGTGTATTGTATGAATTAATAATTATATTTATGAGTATGTATATTGATATGGTAATATATGTGCACATGTTTATATGTATAATTAAACACATATATACATACGTTGGTATATATACATGTATTAACATTGTACATGATGCCATCTCTATCTTCGTGGACAAGATTCATAGCTATCCTGCGACAGATTGGATATGCTTTCAGTTTCTCCATGCATATCTGGCGCCTGCTGGTGGCAAAACATATTAACTCTGTTCACATTTCTTTTTGAGGTTTTGAAAACTATAACGAAGTATGCATGTTCTAAATCTGAAGCCAGAGACAGTTCATTAAACTGTGGTTTGGTGTTTCTTTTAGCTCTTCTTGTCCTTAAAACTCTGGTCAGATGGCACAGGCTTGCATGGGAACACACACCCACACCCACACACACACCCACACACACAATGCAGGGGGTGTTATAACCTTGAGAGAAAATAGTGACTGTATTAGATTGGTTGTCTAGATAACAGCATAGGAGTCTCTCCTTTTAGCAAGTCAACAATGCACCAGAGCTTATTATCTTAGAGAAGGCAAAGCCAGGTCAATTAGGAACCAAGCAAAGCTAAAAACACTTGAGCTGCGGACAGGCACTGGTGCTTCAGCAGGGACTTTGATCCAGAAAATATTTTCTAGTGTGAATTTCTGGGGAAAGTCCTTCAAAGTTACATTAATTAGGCAGCAAATTCTGTTCATGTTTTCTTTTAAAGCAAAGACACTTCGAATGACTTTAAATGCCTGCTCCAGCAAGATTTTATAAAGAGCAAGGCAAATACATTTTAATGAAAGACAATCACAAATCTCATTTGTATCACTAGGCATCATTTGGTCTGGGGAAATGGAAAGAACATTTCTGATCCTGGAGGCTTAAGTAATTCTTGGTATAAATCTTCTATTAAATATTTAATCAGAAAGAATAATCAAACTCTGGGTTTATATTGCTTCATGTATTTCTGTACTTCTTCCATTTTCAATTTACCTTCTTAGTAACTGTGACTGTACTGAGGGCCACTCCATTTCTCCATATCTTTCAGACCAATTCAGCCTTATCTCATAGGGTTGGGAGTCAGATCTCGGACTCTCCGGAGAGCCTCCCTCCCCACAACATTTTAACTAACATCATCATTAAAGGGTGCATTCAAGGAAATGTGACTAAATAACACCAGTTTCTATGGTTGCAGAGCTTCTAGGAAGGCCCTCGCCTTTCTTGGCTTGGCTCTGTGATATACTCCAAGCATGCCTGATTTTGCTTTCTCTTTGTTGGACAATTCTGCCTACACTATCTCTGCTACACCTGCCACATTGCGCAAGACCTCGAATAACATGATCTTCTGCATATCTGATAAGTGACCACAATAGCATATTGTCCCAGTAAATAATGCCCTGCATGCATCAAGTGCTCAGCACAGAAGAAGATGGATGGTTTTAGTGGGGCACAGCAAAGATCATATTTTGTTTGTAGGGGCTATCTGAGAAAGTCTTATCTTGTGAGCTTAGTAACTCTGTTACGATAATTTGGGTGATAGGTTCTACTATTTTAAATTTCTACCTTCTGAAATGTGATTTCCCTCTGCCTACCATGAATCATATCTTCAAAAAATAATGCAAAAAGGAACAAATCATAAATCTCCCAAATTTCAACTGAGAAAATTTAAGGGGCTACAGGCAAAAAGACAAATCAAACAAATTATTTGTTGGGAAATCTGGTCTTA
>NW_026068105.1:2939555-2986850 GCF_014885135.2 Alexandromys fortis
CCTCCTCCTCCTCCTCCTCCTCCTCCTCCTCCTCCTCCTCCTCCTCCTCATTATTATTCTCTCCTACATTACATCTGGACCACATTTTCCACTCTCTCCGCTCCTCCCAGTTCTCCCCTACCAGCCCTATCCTCCAGATCCACTCCTCTGTATCCATTCAGAAAAGAGCAGCCTTTCCAGGGATATCAACCAAACATGGCAGAAGAAGTTACAGTTAGCCCAGGTACATACTCTCATTATTAGAGCTGGATGAAGCAACCCAATAGGAGGAAAATAAGATGCAAACAATTTCAAGTTTACAGGTAGATCCAGTTCTAAAATAAAATGTGTTCATATTTTTCCTTCAATTCAAGCCCTACTTTCCCAAGAATTAATGATATAATTGGTGACTTGGTTACATGTTCAACCCACAAGAACACATTTAGCCTTAAATGTTGAGGAATGCTGAATCTTTGCAGAAGAAAATGGCAGAATATAGTTGAAGAAAAGTCAATAGCTAAAGCAAAAAGAAAACTAAATAATTATTTTAAAATTTCCATCTAATGTAAATGCTTGAAGTCACACATGTTTAATTGGGCTGATGAGGATGGCCTGTCTATGATAACTTCAAGGGTAGGGCTCAGGGCTCTTGGGGTCCTTGATAAGTTACAGAACTTGCTGTTCCTGGTGCCTTAATTTGAATTATTGCTCCACCTTCTGCTAGTGTTTTAGTATTAGCTTAACAGAACTCAATGATTGGCTGACTTCCTTGTTAGAGAATCTAAACAGATGACATAGTGAATATCTCTTGCCTCTTGCCCAGTGTTACATAGATTATTAGACACATGGATACCACTGAATGAACTCTATCTGACTCCTATCTAGAGTAGTAATAGAAATCTTGAACAAACAACATTTCTAAGGTGGTAGTTCCTGAACTTGATTTAAACTGTAAATCAGTAATGACTACTTTTCATTTTCCATTTACAAAGTCAATACTGAAAGTTTCTTAAAAGTATGTCTTTTGAAAAGAGGACATTTGATATCTTCTAGTAACCCCACAAAGTAATGAATCTTGCATCACAATGTTCAAACTCTTATCACTTTTTTATCCATAATAGCCTAGCCTTGTGTTTTTTATGTCTCTCTGTGTGTGTGTGTGTGTGTGTGTGTGTGTATGTGTGTCTGTGTCTGTGTTTGGTTTGGAATTTTAGATTCTAGAAATTACAGCCATTGGCCCCATACATGATAAACAGACAGTGAGCTATAACACAGCTCTATAGCCTAATGTTTCAATCATTACATAGGTTTAAGTTATTTTTGTTTAGGTACAGACTGTTCCATTTGTGCCTATGGTAGACTGTTGGCTAGAGACAAGAAACATTAGGAACACTTCTGCTGAGATAAAAAGATAATAAAATGATAAAAATGGTAAAAAAATAATGACAGGAATTCTGAAAGATAGTGTTTCAGAGGTTAATTCTTATGTCCTGCCCTCCAAGTCTTATGGTGAAGCCGTAAGCCCCATTGTGCCAGAGTAGGTCTGTGTTTGGAGAGAGGGTTGTGATAACTAAGTTGTAATGGGATCACTTGAGTGGGCTCTTACCTACCATGAGTGGTACCCTTAATAAGAGGAAGAAATTTGAAGACAGATATGAGCAAAGAAAATTCTGTTAGGAAGCTAGGGATAAAATGGCTATCTGCAGGCCAAGGACAGACACCTCTGAAGAAATCACCTCTATCAACATCTTGATCTTTGTGATCCATTTTTTTGGAATTGTAAGACAAAAACTATTTCTCTTGTTTAAAGACACTGAGTATTTGGTGTTTCATTAGGCTAGCACTAGCACATTAATAAATTGTCTGAAGTTTCATTTTTTCAAGATTCTTTTACCATTGTTTGTTGGTTTCTTAATCAGGGTCTTTCTATGGAAGGCTAAATTGGCCAACCATCCTGAAATTACAGATGTTTGCCACCATCTATCATTTATAACATTGTTATTTTTTTCTTTTGAAACAAGTAATCACTATGTAGTTCTAGCTGTCTTGAAACTCACTGTGTAGACCAGGCTGACCTTGAAATCATAGGGTTGTTGCTGCCTCTCTACCTTCCCAGCGCTGGGATTCAAGGTGTGTACCACAATGCCAGACCTAATAAGATTCTTACACAACAACAATCTGATAAAAAAAAAAAAAAAGCTGTACTGATTGTTCTGTCTCTTTAAGAGACAAGCCATGCCTACTCCCTCCCCACTGAGGCAGACTGATCTTCAGCTTCCAGCTTAAGCTTCCTCTCTTTTTGGTCTTCCTCTTGGAGAACCAGCTTCGCTTCTGCCTCTCTTCCCACGACTCTGCTTCCCTCACTTTTCTGTTTCTCTCTCCTCACTGTCTCACTGTCTCTGTCTCTCTCTTCATCTCCTCTTCTCCCCTTTTCCCTTCTCCCTCCATAACTCCCTGTATAAATATTTAACCTCATCCTGCATGTCATGCCTATCCATGTCTCTGTCTCTTTCCTGCCTGCCACGTGTCTCCCTGTCTGGGACCAGCTACGGCTCAGGGACCAGAAGCCATTTCTGCCTGGGACTGGCTGCTCCCAGGTCCCGCTGCCTGCCACCACATGGCCCGCTACGACTGCTGGGGACCTACAGCATTTCTGCTGCCTACTGCTGCAGTAGTAGGGGATCCTGCAGCAATTTTAATTCCATGACAAAACTATGATGAGGGATTCCCCGTCTGTATGCTGTCATTACCATTAATGAATAAAGAAACTGCTTTGGGACTATAGCAGAGCTATAGGTGAAGAGAACTAGGCAGGGAAAACTAACTGAATGCTGGGATAAAAAAAGAGTGAAGTCAGAGAGAAGCCATGTAACCCAGCCAGAGACAAATGCTGGAACTTTAGCCGGTAAGCCACAGCCAAGAGGTGATACACAGATTAAGAGAAATGGGTTAAATTAAGATATAATAGGTAGCCAATAAGAAGCTAGAGCTAATAGGCCAAGCAGTGATTTAAATAATACAGTTTCTGTGTGGTTATTTTGGGGCTGAGCTGCCGAGCAGCCAGGAACAAACAAGCGGCCTCCTTACAACAACATTAAGTTGTCTATAGAGTTTATTAATCAGTGGTAAAACTGAAAGCATAGTGACAGCTATAGACAATTTATATCTATATTTATTGGGGAAATGAAATAAACATTTTTGCTATGTTATTTGTGAAACAAATATAGAGAAATATAGAGAATTTCCTCCTAATGCCATCATGTAGAAGCAAAGTACTAACATGAATATAAGCAAATTTATTTTTAGTTGGCAAAACACAAGAATCTCAAACATCACATTAGAAAAGAAGTTTTTTTCTATTGTATTATATCACATACAAATTGTGTTTGACATTTCTATAAACATTCATCCTTCAAACAAAACACACTGGAACATCATATTTAAATGTACTTGACAAAAATTATATTTGTTTTACATGCTCTTAATAGCACACATTATTCAATTTCATCCAATTTAATAAATTAACTATGACATACATTTTACTTTAAAATATGAGCCCTGCAGTAGGAACCTACTGAGACATCTCTTAGTGTTTTGTATCTCTTGGTATTCAGTTCTTAATCTCTTCCTCTTGACTATGAGTTGGACCTAACAATCTGCTTCTAATTAACAGAGTAAGACAAAAGAAAGTGTAAAGGGATTTCATGTCAAATAGTACCATGATTTTTAACAGGTATACAAGTACTCCACTCTGAACCCTAGACTGTCTCTCTCCTTCTTTCCTTCCTCTTTTATCATCTCTCTCTGTTTCGCTCTTTCCTTTACTCACACTGAAAAAAGTTAACTGCTATGTTATGAGCTGGAGTCACTCCAAAGAGAACCCCGTATGGTGAGGAACTGATGTTTCTTGTCAATAGCCATAAAGAAACAAAACAACAAAAAAGAAAAAACAAAAAGTCCCTACATCCTCCTATCCATCAGGTTAAGTGAGTTTGGGAAAAGTTTCTTCCTGTCTTAGTTTTTATTGCTATGATAAAACACAGTGACCAAAAGCAGGTTGGGGAGGAATGGGTTTGTTTCACCTACACTTCCACATATACTCCATCCCTGAAGGAAGTCAGGGGAAGAACTCAAAACAGGGCAGAAATCTGGAAGCAGGAACTGAAGCCGGAGCCATGTAGGAGTGTTTCTTACTGGCTTGCTCAACAGGACTTGCTTAGCCTGCTTTTATATATACCCCAGGACCACCAGATTAAGGATGGTACCACTCACAATGGGCTGGGTTCTCCCCATCAGGTACTAGTCAAGAAAATGCCCGACAGAAGGATCTTTTGGAGGCATTTCCTCAATTGAAGATCTCTACTTTCAGACAACCCTAGTTTGTGACAAGTTGACAGAAAAACAGCCAGCATACTCCCCAGGTTGAACTATCAGATCTGCCCCTATGCCATGGCCTGTGTCTTAAATAAGATTCTGAGCTAAAGACAACCAACTAAGTCATGCTCAAATTCCTGACCCACAGACATTATACAATAATAAATGTTGTCTTAGGTTGCTTTGGGGGTTAGTTCTTCTGAAGCAATAGCTAGATCTTCAATAAATTAATGAGCTGAAATGCCTTTCACTTAGCAACAGTTTTTAATTATGTACCAGCAAAAGAGTGAGAAAATATTTCAATAATTTCTGAACTAGATGCACTTTAATGGGAACAAGATACATAAATTCATAATGGGCTAGACAAGCCTTTTTCAAGAGATCATTGAATTGTATAGGCAGGAATGATTACAAAGCAAACAACCATTTCTACTAGGCCTGAGTTACCTGGCTTAAATCTGGATAAATGTTCAAGTTTCTCTTGCTTACCCCAGAGCTACCATAGCAGAAGAAATAGTGGGATGGGCCTACAAAGCCACAGTTTAACACAAGTCCCACTCTTCCACGCTTATCCAGTGTTCATCAAAGTCTGGTAGTTTCTGTTGGAGGGGAGACATTTATATAGTCAACTCTTGTAAAGTCTGCCTGGGCATCAGCCTTCTTCCTTTGGGAGTTCACTCTAACTTTGTTGAATCAGAGTCCCAGAGGACAAGCCAGCCAATCTGTATTTTTAAAGCTTCTCAGTTAGTCCTGAAGAAATTCTCGGGGAACAAGCCAGGCTTTGTCAGTAAATATCACTGAATCATTTTTGATCTGAACCACGCACTTATTCAATCCAAAAGCACTCACTCGGAAGGCAGCACTTGTACTAAGCCTCCCAGCTCTGGTCACATGCACTGAAAAAGGGAACAAGAGGCTGCACCGGAAGGAAAGGGCCCTTGGGCTATGACTGATGGACTTCAATGATAGCAGGGTAGAAGTAAAGCATAAAAAAGAATATTGTCCACAGCTCAAAATCTAGAAGAGTCCCACCACATAGAGTCCCACCACATGGAGTCCCACCACATGGAGCCTTGGCTGAACCAAGAACCAAGTGATGAACAGCATCTGGCAATCGATGTCCTCCAGGGTGTCCTGATGGAGTATGTGTGTCAAGAATTTGGGGCTGTATGTGATTTAGCTCCCGACCTTTTATTTTTCTGCTGTATTCAAGTGCCTAGGCTGATAGGATCTGTGAGAGCAACAGTGCAAAGCACCATTTCTGTAGACTTGCCACGGGCAAATCCTAAGATAACTAAAACTCAAACACGCATGGACTTCTGAGCTTCCTTTCTCCCACTGCAGCATGCCCTGCTGGTATACATCAGCACAACTGGAAACACATGTGGATGCAATGCTGCCACTCCAAGACATACACACACCTCTTACCTACATTTTAGACAGGAGGAAGCTAAGGCTCAAAGAGAGTGAATGGCTGGCATTGTGTCTAGCCTGAAACTCATCATGTAGACCAAGCTGGGCCCAAACAAACTCACGGAGATGTTCCCTTTCTTGCTCCCCCAGTTCTGCGATTAAAGTTATACACTTCCATGGCTTCCAGATACCCTCACTATTGAAGTCCCAGTCCCTTTACGCAGTTTCACCAGGCTTTGGTGTAATCAGGAGAAGATAGTTGCCTTATTGTTTTCTAGGAAAAAAAACCTGAAACTGTAATCAGGTCTGAGAAGAAGTATTGGCTGGGTTTTTGTAGAAAGTACATAAAGAACAACACAGAGAGTAAGTTCACTTAACCACTGTTGAGTGGGCAGGTAACCAATCCCTCTCAGGGATATAACCTGACTCTGGGAGCTCTTCCCGGGGTGTGCTTATACACACTGAGGTAAGAAATATTACATGGGGCTTAGAGATGACACCCTGCGTTTTCCTGGTGCACAAGACTTCTCTACTGACCGGAGCCACCAAACTGATACTGGGTCACTTACCTAATAGTCTTTTCCCACCGGACCAGCCTTTAAGAACTCCTTGAATGTGCATTGTTTGATCAACCAACCAAGAGTTTAGAAGAAAAAGTTTAGGAACTTCTTAACTCCTAGTACTTAAAGAGGAAAGTCACAATAGCTCATATGCTATATTGGTTTAGGAGGTTCTTTTGTTCATGTGTTGCTTTCATTGGTTATATGAATAAAGAAACTGCTTTGGGCCTGATAGGGCAGAACTTCGGTAGGCAGAGAAGACAGAACTGGATGCTGGGAAGAAGGGCAGAATGAGAGAAGCCATGGGTCTTTTGCCTGAGATGGATGCTGGTTAGAATCTTGCCATTAAGCTCAGTGACGTGGCAATACACAAATTAATAGAAGTGGGTTAAATTAAGATGTAAGAATCATCCAATAAGGAACTAGAGCTAAAGGACCAAGCAGTGTTTTAGTTAAGACAGTTTCTCTGTGGTTATTTCAGGTATAAGCTAGCTGTGCAGCCGGGACAAAGAAAGGGACCCTCTCTCCATGTAATACTATATTCTGGAAGGCAGGGGACACTGAAGATGATTTCAATAGGGACAGACATTGAACCCCCACCCCAAGACATGGTGTTTATGTGAGACTTTACCTATTAATATCTACTGTCTTCCTGGATTCAGAGAAGAGATAATTAGGGCCAATGGGTGGGAAGGACTAGATAAACACATTGTAAAATATTCATGCCAGACAAAGACTTTCACATACCTGGAGCTTACTATCCTACCACCCTGAGGAAGTTGTACCCTATTAGTTTTGAGGCGCTGGGGACTAAAACAAAATTACATCAAATCAACTCTGATAGTGTTCTGAAGACAAAACCAAAATGGGGTTAGCCTAAGCATCAAGAACCCATGTCAAGTAATGGGGAGTCAGGGTCTAAAGCTACACTGGAGTTTCCCAAGGGCTCTGTGCAAACATTTGAGGGCCTCCAGGAGAACACAGTTCTCTAGATGGTGGTTATGTTCAGTCAGACAAGAAGGCTTGTATCTAGTACCTTAATAACTGATCCTGGATTTTTCCACATTCCTCACACTTGATCCTCAGGTATTCATCACCTAAAGTGAAGCAGAAATTCCCAGGAAACAGCCTAGATTCCTGTTGGAAGAAGTAGCTATAGGAACTTATAAGACTATTTGGTGTCCCAAAAAAGGCCTGCTAATCCCAGTGGAAGTATTTCTAGAATATTGGGATTGTTTTCAGATGGCTTCTGGGGTGAGGATGTGTGATGGGTAGTTTATCTTGTCAGCTTAATTGACTTTGTGATTAACTAGGAAAAATACATGTGGGCATGTCTGTGACAGCATTGTCAGTGAAGGTTAACTAAGAAAGGAAGATGCACCCTGAAAGTAAGTGGCACCATTCCAGGATCTTGGGTCTTCACTGAAGAAAAAAGGCAAAGGGAAAAGAAGAAGAAGACGAAGAAGATGAAGAAGACGAAGAAGACGAAGAAGAAGAAGAAGAAGAAGAAGAAGAAGAAGAAGAAGAAGAAGAAGAAGAAGAAGAAGAAGAAAGCAAAGAAAGAAAAAACTTAACTGAGCAGTGGCACTCATCTCTCCTTGTTCCTTAGTGGACCAATGTGACTAGCCACTACTGATCCTGCGACTGTGAATTCCCTGCCATGATGGACCATAAACTCTCACTTTTTCTGTATGTTGCTTTTGAGAGATATTTTGTCACAACATTGAAAAAAATAACTAATATGGTGCTCCAAGCAAGTACTATTTTTAAAGAGGAGAAAAAGACAAAGATGGATCCCTTTTTAAATGCTATATAATTTCTGGCCTGTTTTTGTCCTTAGTCCAGGACCTGTTTTGATGTAGAAGGGTCTTTGTCCCAGCAAGCTTTACACCCAAAATAATTACAAGGAAACTGTATTCATTTAAACATGGTCTGGCCCATTAGCTCTAGCCTTTTATTGACTAACTCTCACATCTTGCTTTAACCCATATCTAGTAATCTATGTATCACCACAGTCAGGCAGATGCCATGAAGCTCCGGCCTGAGATGGACATAGGTTAGAATCTTCCCGGTAAGCTAATGGGCCAGGCAGTATTTAAATGAATACAATTTGTGTGTTGTTATTTCTGGTGTAAAGCTAGCCATGTGGGAGCTGGGCAGGATGAAAAGCAGGCCTGCTTGCCTCATCACTACATTGTTTGTAAGCAAAATAGACATTAAAGAGACTCAGGATACATATGAATGCATGTCTGCTTTCATAAGTCTAAAGTTCAGGTGAGGACAATGCTAACAAATCTTAGTGAAAGCAGGTGCTTTGGTCATTGGTACCACATGTTTTCTACTTTGTTGGATAAAGGCTACCTGTCCTCACAGTGTGACTAAGGTTGTCATGTCTACCTTCTTGCATTAGATTTATGGGATTATGGGACTTGGTTCTAGGACCTTCTGGGTCTAATTAAAGTTTCAAGACTCCTAAGAGACCAGCTTCAGTTTTCACAGAATGAACCTCAAAGCTAAATTGATAGATAAATATATAAAGAGCCTACTATGGCTGTGCTCCTTGCTCCAGCTTCCTAGCATAAAGGCTCCAGCCTCCATCATGGGGTTGTGGCCTTTTCTCCTTTTGTCCTCACTCATTGATTTGGTAAATTTTACTACAACACGGTCTCCTGGTTTTTGTTTCTGTCTTTAAGCCGAATGGCTGAAGATCTGGGGGCTGTGCTGTCCTTACCTCAAGGCCACTTGTGCTCTTGAGCTCTGTGCAGGGGCTTGTTCATGCCTGATTGCCACGTGCTCTCCCAATGCTGGCCAAAACCAGAGCCCTTAAAGGAAGATTCTGACTTGGAGGGAGATCAGATAAGGTTTCTGGGAAGGGAAAAATCAAATCAAATCAAAACAAAACAAAACAAAACAAAAAAAACAGCCTCTAGCTCAAGGCCAGTTTCCCCACCAACATACTCCTAGAGGCAGACCTGGCTGTGTTCCCAGCTCCAGGCCTCGAAGTTATAAAATAGTCTGAGGAAAACCAAGTCATGAGCTTAACCAGTACCACGTGGACTATTGTGGCTTCCCAGCCTCCAAGCCTTGCCTGGTCTCTGAGCCAAGATTCTCAGCTTTTGCAGTACACAGTCACCTAGAAACCTCACTGACACCCATTAACGCAGCAAGCCAAAGCTGAAGTGTCAACTGTCACCTGTTACTGTCACTTCTATCTACATGTGTTCCTTGTTTCCATGGACAGTATCACACAGATCCAAACTTGAATGTCACTGTCATTGGCACCTTTTCTGCTTCTTCTTTATCCCGTGACACCCAGCCCCATGCCTTCTACATATTGACATGTGTTTGAATCCATCACCTTCACTCAGCGCCTCAGTCCCTGGTCCAAAGAAATTTTCTCTCTTGCCTGGACAATCAAATCGTCAACCTGCTTTTTAGGCTCTATCCTCTCAGCCTTTCCCCTTCTCAGGTGACATAAAAATTTGCTGCCTGTCCTTTTCTCTTTCTCCTTGCTAGAGGTTCCTCATTATCACCAAACAAAGCCCCTAGTTTGCCCAAAGAATCTTTGAATAGCTGGCTCCAGTCACCAAGACCAGGGTTCCAGCAGAGACTACCAATTGCACCTTGGAGCTGCCAATTCCACTCAACCCAATCCACCCAAAGGACAATTACAAAACTCTCTCACTCAAATAGCAGCCCAAATACTCAAATACCTAAAGCATCCTTTCCACCCTCCACCAATTCCCCTGACAATACCCTCCATATGTCCTCAAGATTCAGCTCAACTCTGCAATGAGTTTTCCAGATGTGAGGTATGTCACCGTCACTGCCCCATGCTTTGGGTATTATTATGGTTAAAATATGCAGTGTTCTCCATAGACCTGTGCATTGACTGCTTGGTCCCAACGTCATGGCACTAGTTAGAATGCTCTGCCTTGGCATATGCCCAGAATCTGTGGAGCCAAGGACTGTGAAGTGAAATCTCAAAGCTGTGAGCTAAAATAAAGTTATTTCTTCTTACAGTTATTCTCTTAGATATTTGGATCACAGCAAAACCAAAAGGAACTAATCCAGGAATCCTGGAGGCTGCCATCTCATTTTGGAGGAAAATCTGTGAGACTGTACATTGCTTAGTAGGGTCAGTTTCACAGCAGGGAGCCCCTAATGAAGCAAGAAATGAAGCTAAGGGTGAAGGCAGAGATATGAGAAATCCCACGATGCTTTATATTCTGGAAAGTAGGAACATCTACTAAGGGAAGCTTCAGTCAAAGAATGGAGTTAGCTTACAAGAAAGGCCATGTGGGCTGCAAATGGCATGGACATAGAAATAGTACCTAAGCCCATTGACATTCACATTATGTTACCACCGTGTACACAGATGTAAGGCAACAAGATTTAATGCTTGCTTCACTGGACTTTAGTCTTGCAGTATTTCCTTGGCATTCATATGTTCATGCCCTTTAGAATGGGAATAACTACTGTGTGTTCTTGTATGTTAGAAGTTTGCGACTTATTTCCATTTAGAGGGGATCTCATCAATAGACTGTCTTACATCTATGTAGAGACCATGAATTCAGACTTTTGAGCAATTTGGACTAGTTAAGACTTTGGGGAGACTCTTGGAGATGAACTAAATGTATTTCATCTCATGAGCTGGCCATGGGTCTTTACAAGCAGAGGACAGAATGTTACAGTTTGAGTTCACAGTGCCCCTTCATAGTCATGTGTTCTGAACTCTTGGTTTCTAGCTAACAATTATCTTGGGAGTTTCTGGAAACTTTACAAAGTGATGCCTATCTGGGGATATGCCTTTATAAATGTGTAGTCTTGGTCACTTGGGGGCATACCTTTGAAGGCTATCGCCTTTTCTGGGCTCCCTATTTGTCATGAAGTGAATATCCTACTTCTGCTACCTTGTCCATGATGCTCTGCCCAATTGCATGAGGCCAAGTGACCATGGAATGGACCTTCTGAAACTAGACGCTAAAACAAATCCTTCTTTCCAGTTGTTTCTCTCAGGTATTTAGTCACCTTGGTGGAAGTCTAACCAATCCAGGCCCATTCCACTCCACAATACCTATGGGTCCATGAAAGTTTATGTGTGTCTCGGTTCCCCTACTAGATCCCAAATGATGCCCAGAACATGACTGAGTTCTTTGTACTTTCAGACCTCAGACAGTAGCAGATGCATACTAGATACTGAAATCTAAATAGAAGACGCTCAGATACTTTGCCTGTGCTCTTCCCCTCATCTTCAGTCCCATTTTGTTGTGGACTATTAGCTTAAAGAGGCCAAGATGTGTTACATTTGTTCATACCAATTTGTTAA
The DNA here is from genome assembly GCF_014885135.2 of Alexandromys fortis. NCBI lineage: Eukaryota > Metazoa > Chordata > Mammalia > Rodentia > Cricetidae > Alexandromys > Alexandromys fortis. The sequence continues at coordinate 2,951,211 of NW_026068105.1, forward strand.
CTATGTAAAGATGTGTTGCATTTGCATTCATTAAATAAAATTACCATGGGCTCAGAGAGGTGGGGTTAGTAACTGGTTGACAGGAAGTAGCAGGGAGGAACTTAGCAAAAGTTTTGTTTCCTTCTGTTTTGTTTTACTTTTAGGAGAGAGCAGCTTCAAGAGAATGCCAGTTACTACTTCGAGTTTGCAGGTTTTCACCCTAGCCTTAGAATCTCAAGTTTTATTAGAACTATAGAGATTTACTGAGAACTACCTCTAGCAGCAATAACAGAGACACTGTCTGGGGGAACAGCATTCCATCTGGGTAGGGCCTTAGTGGCTGGGCACCAGCAGTGTAAAGCACAGCCACTGTGGTAGAGAAAACAACACCAGTTCTCTAACTTCACTTTATTGTTTGTGAAGAGTCCAAGAATAAGAATATAAGACTGTAGATTCCCGAAATGAGAATGTAGAAATAAAGAAATATAAAGTTGTAAGCCCAGAAGAATGAGAGCAGACTGTCAGCAGCTTTCTCAGCAGCTTAAAGATCAACTATTAATAGTGGGTTACTCTACTTTTTCTGTTTGCAAGGCTGAAGCAGCCCTCTGCAAACTTAGGGTCGCTCTGCAAACTGAGGATCAGCTTTTAGATGACCCACCTGGCCACTAAAATGATGTGAGCCAAGTTAAGTTTTAAATGATGAGATGGATGTGACTTGACTTTTTGGTTTTACATTGTCCCCTGCCCTTCCCTGCTATGCAAAACTGGCAGTGCAGGGGAGTTGCAGGGCCCTGGTAAATACTATCAAGGAATGCCAGGGTAAAACAATGGTCTAAATACAAAACACTAGTTTAACGGAAAAACTCTATTAATGGGAATTGCAAAAAAGGGCAATTTGTATCTGAGTCTTTCCTTGAGATTTTAAAAATTCTTTTGTTATTGCCTAATGCTTGCTATAATAGGAGAGGTTAAAAAAAAACAGAGATGCCATCCTGATGAATTGTTCCTGTTATGAGTATAAAGTGTCCATCTCGATCTCTTCTGATTGATTTAAGTTTGAAGTCATTTTTGTTGGAAATTTCCTTAGCGATCAGGGAAATGCAAATCAAGACAACTTTAAGATACCATCTTACATCTGTCAGAATGGCGAAAATCAAAAACACCAATGATAGCCTTTGCTGGAGAGGTTGTGGAGAAAAGGGGTACCCTCATCCATTGCTGGTGGGAATGCAAACTTGTGCAACCACTCTGGAAAGCAGTGTGGAGGTTTCTCAGGAAATTCGGGATCAACCTACCCCTGTACCCAGCAATACCACTCTTGGGGAATATACCCAAGAGAGGCCTTATCATAACAACCTAGATGCCCTTCATTTGAAGTATGGATGAAGAAAATATGGGATATATACATATTAGAGTACTACTCGGCAGTAAAAAACAAGGACTTCTTGAAGTTTGCAGGCAAATGGATGGAAATAGAAAACACTATCCTAAGTGAGGTAAGCCAGACCCAAAAAGAGGAACATGGGATGTACTCACTCATATTTGGTTTCTAGCCATTAACAAAGGACGTTGAGCCTATAATTCGGGTTCTTAGAGAAGCTAAATAAGAAGGAGAACCCAAAGAAAAACACATAGGCATCCTCCTGAATATTAACCTTCATCAGGCGATGAAAGGAGACAGAGACAGACACATTGGAGCACCGGACTGAAATCTCAAGGTCCAAATCAGGAGCAGAAGGAGAGAGAGCACGAGCAAGGAACTCAGGACCGCGAGGAGTGCACCCACACACTGAGACAATGGGGATGTTCTATCGGGAACTCACCAAGGCCAGCTGGCCTGGGTCTGAAAAAGCCTGGGTTAAAACCGGTCTCGCTGAACATAGCAGACAATGAGGACTACTGAAACCTCAAGAACAATGGCAATGGGTTTTTGATCCTACTGCACGTATTGGCTTTGTGGGAGCCTAGGCAGTTTGGATGCTCACCTTACTAGACCTGGATGGAGGTGGGTGGTCCTTGGACTTCCCACAGGGCGGGGAACCCTGATGGCTCTTTGGGCTGACGAGGGAGGGGGACTTGGATGGGGGAGGGGGAGGGAAATGGGAGGCGGTGGTGGGGAAGAGACAGAAATCTTTAATAAATAAATAAACAACAACAACAAAAACAGAAACAGCCTTTGCTACAACCTTACAAGTCCATCTCTGCCTGTGGTGTGGTCTCAGCTAGCTGAAAAGCTTTTTGTGCCCCATGGAGATTTTCTTTCTTTCTTTCTTTCTTTCTTTCTTTCTTTCTTTCTTTCTTTCTTTCTTTCTTTCTTTCTTTCTTTCTTTCTTTTTTTCTTTTGATTTTTTTTTCCTGGAATAAAGTTTGCCTCTGGTTTATTAGATTTTGGTGGCCTGTCCCCATCTTTGTAGAACCTCCATGGACCCAATAGTTTTTTGATATTCAAGTCAAGCCATAAGGCCTAGGAAGACTTTGTTTTTTTAATTTATTTATTTATTAAACACCTTTATAGAAATGGAAGACTTTGTTTTAACTTTTATTTTGCACCACTAGATTTGGAACCCAGGACAGGTACCTGCTAGGCAAGAGATCTACTGCTGAGCCCCATCCTAGGCAGGGAAGACTTCCCAAATGAACCGCACTCTCTTCTTTCACTTTCTTTCCCCTCAACAATAATGAAGCTACAGCTTCTATGGCACTTTGCTGGGGCCATAATTCTGTCCCCCACAGTTGTGGTGTGATGGTCCCTCTCACAGTCCTTCTAGCACATGCATGCTGAATCTCCAGAAGGGGAGTTCCGTATCTACTGTTTTAGCTGTTGCCAGCATAGCCTTTTCTAGTTTGGAGATATTTTCCCCCTAATTAAGAACAGCCTGGCACTCTGAATCACGCCTTGACATTGCACACAGCTGTGTAAATCTTTAGCCTCTCCACTGCACAGAATGCCTAGTCTTGGCTTGAGTGAAGAAGTATTAGTGGACTGGGCCTCTGAGGGAACTTCTGTTTCTCTGTCTGATGAACGTGAATATGTATTGGGCAGTACCAAGAACAAAAACAAAAAGAATGGGTGTCTGTACATTGAATCCAGTCACAATTCATCTACAGTGACTACGCAGAGATCAATAAACAGACCTTCTTGGGGCATTCTTCCAGAACCCAGTACACAGCAGGTTACATAAAATCATGAAATCGAGCAACACACATACACAGTTGGTGCCAAATTCTGGCTCTACAGTTTACCCGTTTCATAACCTTGGCCTTGGTCTGGTTGTCTAAAGCCTGGGGAGAAAAATGGTTCCTACCTTGTGCTTTGTTGTGCTTCCCAATGGCCCCAATTGTTATTTCCTCATCATTCTCCTTGAGTATAAGATCCCTGTCTCTCCATTATTGTCATAAGTCAGAAAATTCCATGGAGGCAGCTGGGAGCTCACCAAATAAAACTTTCAACACCAATGTGGTATAAGCCAACACAAGCAATAGGAACCCAAGGGAAGAGGATACCAGATAAAGTTGAAGGGACAGGCACCTTCCTGAGGGCCAGCCATTAAGTGGTCTTCTAGAAGAACAGCTGCAAGATGTGAAGAGAAAATAAGACAAGAGTCAGTAAGCTGACCTGGCCTCCCCAGCTTCCTCTTCCCTGAGGCCCCCAAACTCTGACTTTGGTGAAGACATGTATCAATCAATTCTGGCCTCCAGGCAGCAGGTAGTAAGAGCTACCTTTAGCCACAGTGAGTTCAGGACCGTGAGGAGTCAACAGAACTCTTTCCACCCAAAACAGTTCCCAGATGGACCTTGGGAAGATGAAGGAAGCATATTGCTCACAGTTAAGTCTGTGTTTTTACCTTGAAACGGTTCATCATTCAAATATGCAGCATTTCAAATAATCCCAAGTAGGAAATTGGCAAATCACTATTTTACCATTCTTGTTTGAGCTATCCAATCCTCTCCCTAATTAAAACAAATGGAGGGTTATTTTAAGACAAATTTTCAGACATTATGTCACTTCACTTATGAAATAAATCAGAATATATCGTTCTCATTTTGCTTTAAAGATAAAAATCATGATGTTTGTTGCCAATAAAATCACCAATAGCGTTCTGAGGTGATTAATATTTAGTTCAGTTTTAATTTTCCCTGATTCATGAGTTCTGTTCCTGAAGAAATGTTTGAATGAGAATGTGGGGGTTCTGAGAAGGAACATAGCTTGCTCACAGTCACAATGCTGAGTAACCAAAGAGCTGTGACACCTGTAGTCTTTTGATCTTGTTCTTTTGAACCTTTTCAATATTTTGTTTGTTTTGCTTCATATCCTCCTCCTGTAGCCTCAGATCAGCATTCCTAGCTTTTTTCTTTTCTCTGTCAAAACAGTCACAGACTCCCATTTCTGGGTGAACATATCATGAAAAATGGGGTGACTGGTATGGATTAAAGGTGCCCTATGTGTTCTCTGTGAAGAAGTTAGCAGAAGTTGAACACCAGGCCTGATTGCTAACTGGCTCAGAGGACCTGTGGCAAGCTCTTGTTTGGATATTAAAGCCAGTGGCATCCCAGATCTCTGTCTGTACAGGCTTTGCTCTTCTGAGCTCATGGCTTCATCATTTGGATATTTAGGGACTTTGCAAATACATGCCCAGGACTTTAGCACTTCTGGAATCAGTGGCACACCCTAGCTCAAACAAGAAAAACATTGTCAGGAGCCGGCCAAAGGCATGAAAGAAGGGCAGCAAGGATTAGCAGCTGAAGCTCTCAGTAGCAGCTGCCTTCCAGGGTCGGGTGAACAGTGAGCAGGTGGACAAAAGGGTTAGGGGAATGAATAGTCAAGGAGTGTTGGTGCTTGCACGGAACATGGAGGGCTTAAACCCCAGATAAAGGTCAGCCTAGCTAGAAACTGGGTTTTCCATTAGGAATTCTGTGAGATTATGAATAGGCAGATTGTGGCATGCCAGGTGGATCTGAATACTATCTCCAAACAAATAGGCAAGCAAGTCAACAAATCACACAGCCAACCTGTGACCAGACAGGCCTGCAAACAAAAGTCCTATTGAATCTCACCTTTCTGTATCTTTTCTTCAGCTGAACATTTCTATGAAACCATGGCAAGATTTCATCTTTTTGCCTAATTGTCATGTGACACATGTAACTTTTAAAAAAATGTAGCTGCTATATTGGCCTGGAAGCAAACTGGGCCAAGAACTTAAGAAAGCTCATCCACCCATGAGGACAACCTTTGAGGCAAGCTGTGGGCTAGGCTCTAGACAGTCTAGGACAATACTAGGCAAGATGTGGAGAATGCTTTAGTTCTTTGACTTTCAGCTCTGCAGTGCTGGGGATCACTTGTATCTAGTAATAGAACACTCGATCACTGAGATACAGCCACAACTCTGGTCCTCGGATTTCTATGCTGCTGTTTTGTGACAGGTTCTCAATACTGGCTCTCGGGGGTCTGTAGAACAGGTTGACCTCAGGCTTTCAACAGAGTACCTGCTCTGTCTTTCAAGTGCAGGGATTACAGTCCTGTGCCTCTATGCCCAGCTTGGATGACAAAGCTTTTTTATTGATATTTATTGAGCTGTACATTTTCCTCTGCTCCCCTTCCTGCCTTTCCCCTGCCCACTTCAACCCTCCCCCAATGTCCCCATGCTCCCAATTTACTCAGGAGATCTCGTCTTTTTCTACCTTCTACTTCCCATATGGATTATATCTATGTAAGTCTCTCTTAGTGTCCGCATTGTTGTCTAAATTCTCTGGGATTGTGGTGTATAGGCTGACTTTCTTTGCTTTATGTTTAAAAAACACCTATAAGTGAGTTGATGTGATAATTGTCTTTCTGTGTCTGTATCATTCAAAATAATGTTTTCTAGCTCCATCCATTTTCCTGCAATATTCAAGCTCTCATTATTTTTCTCTGCTGTGTAGTACCATATTTTTCTTATCCATTCTTCGATCAAGGGGCATTTAGGTTGTTTTCAGGTTCTGGCTATGACAAACAAAGCTGCTATGAACATAGTTGAGCACATGTCCTTGTGGCATGATTGAGCAGCCTTTGGATATATACCCAAAAGTGGTATTACTGGGTCTTGAGAAAGGTTGTTTCCCAATTTTCTGAGAAATCGCCACATTGACATGCAAAGGCGTTGTACCAGCTTGCATTCCCACCAGCAATGCAGAAGTATTCCCTGTTCCCCACAACCTCTCCAGCATAAGTTGTCATCAGTGTTTTTGATCTTGGCCATTCTTACAGGTGTAAGATGGAATCTCAGAGTTGTTTTGATTTGCATTTCTCTGATGACTAAGGATGTTGAATATTTCCTTAAGTTTCTTTCAGCCATTTTAGATTCCTCTGTTGACACTTCTCTGTTTAGGTCTGTAATCCATTTTTTTTAATTGGATTATTTGTTCTTTTGGTGTCCAATTTCTTGAGATTTTTGTATATTTTGTAGATGAGATTTCTGTCTGATGTGGGGTTGGTGAAGATCTTTTCCCATTCTGTAGGCTGTCGTTTTGTCTTGTTGACCATGTCCTTTGCTTTACGGAAGCTTTCCAGTTTCAGGAGGTCCCATTTTTTTTTCTCTCAGTCTCTATGCTGCTGGGGTTATATTTAGGAAGTGGTTCCCTGTGGCAATGCATTCAAGTGTACTTCCCACTTTCTCTTCTATAAGGTTCAGTGTGGCTGGCTTTATGTTGATGTCTTTGATCCATTTGGACTTGAGTTTTGTGCGTGGTGATAGATATGGGTCTATTTTTATTTTTCTACATGTTGAAGTCTAGTTATATCAACACCACTTGTTAAATATGCTTTCTTTTTTCCATTTGATATTTTTTGCTTCTTTATCAAAGATCACGTGTTCGAAGATGTGTGGATTGATATCCAGGTCTTCTGTTTGGTTCCATTGGTCTTCCTGCCTGTTCTTATGTCTATACCAGGCTGGTTTCAGTACTGTAGCTCTGTAGTAGAATTTGAAGTCAGGGGTTGTGATGCCTCCCAAAGTTCTTTTATTGTACAGGATTGTTTTGGACATCCTGGGATTTTTTCTTTTCTAAATGAAGTTGAGTACCGTTCTTTCAAGTTCTTTGAAGAACTTTGCAGGGATTTTGATGGGCATTGCATTGAATCTGTAGATTATTTTTGTTAAGATTGGCATTTTTACTATGTTAATTCTGCCGACCCAAGAGCATGGGAGATCTTTCCATTTTCTGGTGTCTTCTTTAATTTCTTTCTTCAAAGATTTAAAGTTCTTGTCATGCAAGTCTTCCACTTGTTTGGTTAGAGTTACTCTGAGATATTTTATGCTATTTGTGGCTATATTGAAGGGTGTTTATTCTCTAATTTCTTCCCCAGCCCTTTTAATTATCTGTGTACAGAAGGGCTACTGATTTTTTAAGTTAAATTTGTATCCTGCTACATTGCTGAAAGTGTTTATGAGTTGTAAAAGTTCCTTGGTAGAATTTTTGGGATCACTTATGTAAACTATCATATCATCAGCAAACAGTGAGAGTTTGACTTCTTTTCTAATTTGTATTCCCTTGATCTCCTCTTTGTGTCTTGTTGCTTTAGCAAGGACCTCAAATACTATATTGAATAGATGTGGACAGAGTGGACAACCTTGTCTTTTTTTTTGATATCAGTGGAATCACTGGGAGTTTCTATCCATTTAATTTGATGTTGGGTGTTGGCTTTTGTATATTGCCTTAATTATGTTTAGGTATGTTCCTTGTATTCCTGCTCTCTCCAAAACCTTTATTATGAAGGGATGTTGTATTTTGTCAAATGCTTTTTCGGCATCTAATGACATAATCATGTGGTTTTTTTTATTTTTCAGCTTGTTTATATCATGGATTACGTTGGCATATTTTCATACGTTGACCATCCCTGCATCTGTGGGATGAAGCTGACTTGGTCATGGTGAATGATGGTTCTTATGTGTTCTTGGATTCGATTTGCTAGTATTTTTGCAGCAATGTTCTTGAGTGAGTTTCATCTGTAATTCTCTTTCTTAGTATTGTCTTTCTGCAATTTGGGTATTAGGGTATTTGTAGCCTCATAAAAAGAGTTTGGCATTGTTTCTTCTGTTTCTATTGTGTGAAATAATTTGAGGAGAATTGGTATTAGTTCTTCTTTGAAAGTCTTGTAGAATTCTGAGCTGAAACTATCTGATCCTGGGCTCTTTTTGGTTGGGAGACTTTTGATGACTCTATTTCTTCAGCAGTTATAGGTCTGTTTAATTTGCTTATCTGGTCTTGATTTAATTTTGGTAAGTGATATTTATCCATAACATTGTCTTTTAAGTTTTTCAATTTTTTGGAGTACAGGTTTTCAAAATATGACCTGATGATCCTCTGTATTTCCTCCATGTCTGTTGTTATGTCCCCCTTTTCATTTCTGATTTTTATTTGGATATTCTTTCTTTGCCTTTTGGTTAGTTTGGATAAAGGTTTGTCTATTTTGTTGATTTTCTCGAAAAACCAATTCCCTGTCTCGTTGATTTTTTGTATTGTTTTCTTTGATACCACTTCGTTGATTTCAGCTCTCACTTTGATTATTTCCTGCCATCTAGTTCTCTTAGGTGAGTTTGCTTCTTTTTGTTCTAAAGTTTTCAAATATTCTGTTAATTCACTAGTATGGGATTTTTCAGCTTCTTTATGTAGGCATTTAGTGCTATGAACTTGCCTCTTAACACTGCTTTCATTGTGTCCTATAAATTTGGGTATGGTGTGTGGTCACTTTCATTGAATTTTAGGAAGTCTTTAATTTCCCCCTTTATTTCCTTCTTGACCCAATCTTACAGGTGTAAGATGGAATCTCAGAGTTGTTTTGATTTGCCTTCCTCTGATGACTAAGGATGTTGAATAATTCTTTAAGTTTCTTTCAGCCATTTTAGATTTCTCTGTTGAGTGTTCTATGTTTACCTATGTACTCCATTCTTTATTGCATTATGTGTTCTTTTGGTGTCCAATTTCTCGAGTATTTTTGTATATTTTGTTGATCAGACCTCTGTCTGATGTGGGGTTGGTGAATATCTTTTCCCATTCTGTTTTGTCTTGTTGATCATGACCTTTGCTTTACAGATGCTTTTCAGTTTCAGGAGGTCCCATTTATTAATTTTTTTCCTCTCAGTCTCCATGCTGCTCGGGTTATATTTAGGAAGTAGTCTCCTGTGCCAATGTGTTCAAGTGTATTTCGTATTTTCTCTTCTATAAGGTTCAGTATGGCTGGCTTTATTTTGATGTCTTTGATCCATTTGGACTTGAGTTTTGTGCATGGTGATAGATATGGGTCTATTTTCATTCTTCTACATGTTGAAATCCACTTATGCCATCACCACTTGTTAAATATGCTTTCTTTTTTCCATTTGATGTTTTTTGCTTCTTTGTCAAAAATGAGGTGTTCGAAGATGTGTGGATTGATATCCGGGTCTTCTATTCTGTTCCATTGGTCCTCCTGTCTGTTCTTATGCCTATATCAGTCTGTTTTCAGTACTGTAGCTTTGTAATAGAGTTTGAAGTCAGGGATTGTGATGCTTCCAGGATGCTTCCAGGAGTTCTTTTAATGTACAGGATTGTTTTGTCTATCCTGGGTTTTTTTTTTTTTTTTTTTTTTTTTTTTTTTTTTTTTTTTTTTTTTTGCTTTCCCAAATGAAGTTGAGTATTGGTTTTTTTTTTTGAGGTCTAGGAAGAATTTTGCTGAAATTCTGCAGGGTATTGCATTGAATCTGTGAATCACAAAGTTTTAATAGCAGCTGCAAGTGATTAACTGCAGTTGAATTAGAAGGGCTTATAACTTCTAATTGGTGATTTGTGCAAAGTAGACAGCAAAATCCCAAGGTGAAGTTGAAATGACTGTGCTACTCTAGATTTCCAAAGCCGAGAAATTGTTTCTATTGGTCATTTCTCACGATTGTCAGTGCAGCTCTATTTGACTTGTTTGGTCTATATAATTTAAAATCAGGGATAAATAAAAGCCCAAACCTCTTAAGATGTTTACCCCACATGCTTGTTATTCTAGTCCCACTGTGATTGAGAACCCAAATTCCATCTTCTTTTCACTTACATCTTCCTTTTCCTTAGTTTCCTTGCCTGTTAGATGAAGGAGAATGTGCGGGAGATTTCAGTGTCTTTAACTGTGTAAGCACTCACTTATTTAGCCAATCACTAATGAGTATTTGTTACTATCTTCCATGTATAAACACAGGAAGGATTTAGGCACCACATAGCAATACAACAGAATAACAGGGGTTACTACTTTGATAAAAAAATATGGAGAAGCAAAGATATATTTCTTCAATTTGTGACAAAGACTGTATTAAACATGCACAATGAACAATACAGGATTGAAAAAGGTCAGGGAAGGAAAGCTTTGAGCTGTTCACATGTTTGTTTGTCTGGTTTGTGCTTTTTTGTTGTTATTTTTTCCAGTTCTGGCCATCAAACACAGGGCCTTGAGCTATGTTCCCAAGGCCTTGATTTTGTATGTGTCATTGTTGTTTGAGACAGACTTTTATATCGTCCACACTGACTTCCGACTCCTTGTTACGTAGCTGAGCATGGCCTTGAATTCATCCTTCTCGTTCTACTAGCCAAGTACTAAGATTACAGCATTTGACACTGTGTCTGGTATTTAGGCAATGCTGGGGATGGAATGGGGCTTCCTGTATGGTAGGCAAGCTTACTAACAACTGAGCTATATCCCAGTCCCTGTCTTGGCTTTGTTAGTGGTATTGTTTAATTTTTATTAATTTTGTATTTGACAATTTCATGCATATAGGCAATATGTACTGATCATTCTCTCCCGTGCACTCTTAAGTTTTTAAAACCTCCCTCCTGTCCCTGTCAGTCTTCTTCATCACTCTCAGTTTCTTTTCCAGAATTGTGACTTTTGGTATGATTTTGTGACCCATTTAGGTTAACCATGGTCATATGTGTGACCAGTGAATTGGTAGTATTCATTGGTGCCTAGTGGGGTCATTAGTGGGTACATAACTAAAGTAACAATTCTCCATCTCCTAGTAGCAGCTGGTCTATCGGTGAGAAATAGGATTGATAGAGCTCCTCTTCCACCCAGGTAACATGATTAATAAAATCCCAGAGACAGATGGTGTGGTTCAACCTGAAGACCAGAAAAGCAAAACAGCCAGCCACTGGTTCTTACCTCTACCTCAGTCTAAATGGACTCCTGGAATCCTCAGAATGAGACTATCTGAGAGCTGTGTAATTCCATCTTACAGTCCTCTTTAGGTCTGGGATTAAAGGCATGTACTGCTACTGCCAGGTTTCTATGGCAAGCTAGTGTTGGTACTGGGATTAAAGATGTGTACTACTACTGCCTGGTCTGTAAGGCTGTCCAGGGGGCTGTTTTACTCTCTGATCATCAGGCAAACTTTATTTATTCAAATACAAATGAAATATCACTACACACCCATGTGTTCCCTGTGGATAGTTCTTATGCAGACCAACTTTAGCTCACCACAGCTGCTATTCTTATCAACTAGTTCCAGAGGGCAACTCAGAGGAGTGGCATGAGGTGTTTAGTTATGACGGCAGCACTCTGAGACTTCACTGAGCAATAATTTATCAGAAGATGCCCTACCCCTGACACTGCAGATGTGGTGAGTAATTCCTGGCTTCTAGAAGCAATTCTTTACAGCTATGTATCAAGTAAAGTACATCTCAACTTTTTAAAAAGATTTATTTTATTTTTAATTACTCCCTCTGTGTCTCTTTCTGTGTCTCTCTATCTGTCTCTCTCTCTGTCTCTCTCTCTCTCTTTCACACACACACACACACACACACACACACACACACACACACACACACACATGAGCAGGAGGGAGAGAGGAAGGGGAAGAGAAGGAGAGAGAGAGAGAGAGCAGGTGCCCACAACCTTGAAAAGCATTTGATTTCCCTGCAGCTGAAGTTACAGGTGGTTGTGAGCCACCTGATATAGCTGCTTGGAATGGAATTTGGTCCTCTGAAAGGGCAGTATACACTAAACCACTGAGTCATCTCTCCAGCCCTAAAATACATTTAAACTTTATAAATTTCCTATCTTTAATTTGGTTACAAGATAGTGTGGTTCCATATTCTGTTTTCATACTCCTCATTTTGGCTAACTCTTCCTTCCCATCTTTCCTTTCCTATGTACAAGCTCTCCCTGCTTCCTGCCCTGCCCTATTTACTTTCCAATTGCTATAAAGAAACACCATGACTAAGTCAACTTACAGAAGAAAGAGCTTATTGGGAGATTACAGTTTCATAGACTTAGAGTCTGTGACCATCATGGCAGGAAGCATGGCAGCGGTCGGCAGGCAGGGTGCTTGTAGTTGAGAGCTTATATTCTGATCTGTAGGCAGAGAGAGATAGAGACAGCATGATTGGACTTTGTGTGGGCTTTTGAAACCTCAGAGGCTATCCCCAATGACGTCACTCCTACAGCAAACCCACATCTTCTAATCCTCCCCACAAATAGTTCCACCAACTGGGGGCAAAGTTCTAAAATATGTGAGCCTATGGAGGCCATTTTCATTCAAGTCACACCCCAGTATTTTCCCCATATTTACTACCTTTTACTAACCTCTCACTCTCTTAAAGGGCTATCTCTGAGTAGTTTCTTTATAGAGTCCTGGTTTCTACAGGTACTCCAAGTTGAACACACTAAATTAGAGATCAAAACTGGGCTCAACATATGAAGAAGAACATATAGAGCTCAATAAAAATAATCTATATAAAAAGATATTGCTTTCCTTTATTTCCCTCTCTGTTATTAAACCAACACATTTATGGATCCTGGATAGATGTGAATGGTAAAAAGAAAAAAAAATCAAATGAAAATTTTAGGAAGAGTAGAATGGACTAACAGAATGGGGAGAGGAGGGAAGAGAGTAATGGAGAGTAAATGTGGTCAAAATGTGTGACAAGTTGAACAAAAGTATCATTATGAAATCTGTCGCTTTATACAAAGAATATATGCTAGTGAAACATTTTTTAACTAGACATCCTAGGGGCTGGAGAGATGGCTCAGAAGTTAAACATATTGGTACTCTAACAGAGGACCTGAGGGCCACTTTACACAACAGCTGTCTTGAACTACAGTTCCAGGGGAATTGATGTCCTCTTCTGGACTGCTTGCGTGTTAGGCACACAAATTGTGCACATACATGCAAGGAGGCAAAATACCCATGCATAATTTAAAATTAAATTTAATTTAAGTTTAAAAAGCATAGACATCTTGAATGGGGATATCACCCAGTGGTAGAACATGTACCTAACCTATATGAAGACCTGAATTGCATCCCTACCACTGCACAAGAAACAAGAAATAATAACAAAAAAGGTTACCACAAACCTGCTTTTTAGTTCAGGTCTTTATTTTCTAACTTACTGTCCGTTCCGTCCCTCATCCAATCTTATTGATTCAAATTCTTACATCCTTAAGAGCCTTGCAATTGTCATTATAGGTCTAAATTACCCAGCCTTGGTCCATATGATCTACTCACACATTTAAGCATTCGTGGCTATTCAAGCTATTAAACATGTGCTTTCTCACAGGTGTAGGGAATGGATCTCGGGTTCAGGAAAAATACATTTGAGCTTGATTTTGAGACAGGATAGGGATTCGGAGGGATACTGAGTGTCTTAGTTAAAGTTTCTACTGCTGTGAAGAGCCACCATGACCATGGCAACTCTTATATAGAAAACAATTAATTGGGTGGCTTACAGTTCAGAGGTTTAGTCCATTATCATCGTGGTGGAACATGTCAGGGTTCAGGCAGACATGGCACTGGAGAAGTAGCTGAGAATTCTACATCTGATCCACAGGCAACAGGAAGTGAGCTGAGACACTGGGCATGGCTTGAGCAAATAGACTGCAAGTTCTGCCTCCACAGAGACATACTTCCTCCAACAATGCTATCCCTACTTCATCTAAGCTTCACCTCCTATTAGTGCCACTTCCAATGAGCTTATGGGAGCCAATTACATTCAAACTACCACACTGGGAAAAGAACAGAAAAGGGAGCATTATTTTTGGCAGAAAAACAGTATCTATAAAGTTAGTGAAAACAGAACTTCTGACATAGGATTGTACTTGCTACTTTTTGTTGCTGTGATAGAATAGTACTACCAGAAAGGACTTATGGAGGAATTTAGTTTTATTTACAGTTAGAGAGAAAGAGAGACGGAGAGAGAGAGAGAGAGAGAGAGAGAGAGAGAGAGAGAGAGAGAGAGAGAGAGAGAGAGAGAGAGAATATATCAGTCCATAAAAGTGGGAGGGCAATGGCATGGTGGCAAAAGAAGGATGCTAAGAAATTATACCTTCAACAACAGACTTGAAGCAAGGAGAACGAACTGGAAGTGGAGTAAGGCTCTAAACTCTCAAAGCCCATTCCTACTGATGTATTTCTTCCAGCATGACTCTTCCTCCTAAGGGTTCCATAACCTCCCCAAGCAGCACCACCAACTGGGGAACAAGTGTTCACAGACATGAGCCTCCAGGACAAATATCTGATTCAAAGCACCACAGAAGGGTTTCTGGAAGTAACACCTCCTAAAATATAGGGAAATAATGGGAAGTTATGTTGCAAAAGTAAGCTGAAGACAAAAACCAGAAGCCTTGCCTGGAGTGATGGCACATACCTTCAATCCTAGCACTTGGGAGGCATAAGCAGGTGAAATCTCTGAGCTCACAGTTTGGTCTACTGAGTGAGTTCCAGAACAACCAGAGCTGTGCAGAAGAACACTGTCATGGAAAACCAAATCAAGCCAAATGAAACAGAAGCCTGTATTTGCAGTATTATTTTCTTGGAATTTACATATCAAACTCCAAGAAGCCATTGAAAACTTTTAGCAGGAAACTTTTTGCAGATATTTATATTAGAAGTGTCCAGTAGCATCATCTAGATAGCTCAGTAGGGAAAAACACTTACTGCCAGGCCTTATTTTCTGAGTTGGATCTCTGGGATCTATGTGTGTTACAGGAATTTTATTTATGTCATAGTCCATTGTCCAGTTGAATAGTATTTGGTTTAAGAGGCGAATTTCACATTCAGCTGGCTGGAATGGATCAGAGAGTCCTTGGCAGACCCAGGATGAGAGAAATAGTAGCCCCTCGGGGAAGAGGCAGGGAAGAAGGTTGTGATGCAAGGTCCTTCTTGGAGTTGTGAGGCAAACAGTGGCGGGTGTATTTGCAACTGTGATGACTGTCTCAGGTTCTCATACTTGTTCCCAAGTTTTAGTTTATACTACATGTTAAAAGTGCTGTGGGACTATGTTCTGTACCCTGTCACTTGTATTTTAAATAAGCGCTGAGTGGCTAGTAGCCCCGTGAGGAGTATAAGCGGGACAACCTGGCAGGAAGTAGATAGAAGTGGGTATTGAGAATTCTAGGAAGAGGGAAGAGTCAGCCTGCAGTCATCACCAAGACATAGAGGAAGCCAGACAGGGAGCAAGCAAGATGTGACTGCCTCGCTGAAAAAAGGTACCAAGCCACATATCTAGAACAGACAAGAATTATGTTCTAATATAAATTATAAGAGTTAATAAGAAGCCCGAACTCATAGGCCAATCAGTTTATAATTAATGTAGACCTCTGTGTGTTTTCTTTGGGACTGAACAACTACAGGACTGGGTGGAACAGAAAACTCAGTCAACAGAAAAGGAATCCCATAGCACATGCTTGAAAGAGAGAACCAACTCCTGCACATTGTCCTCTGACCTCCACACATGTGCTACAAATTATATGTGTGTATGTGTGCATACACAGACATTCACTTAGACACACATATGTAAGTGTAAAAAAATCAGATTAGTAGCAGGAAGAATAACTTGGAGAGGAATTTACTTCCCAGGTTACTATTGCAAAATTCCATATGAAAGAGAGGCCTGAGTCTATAAGGTGGCAATGGGGCTGAACATGAATGGACAGCTAGGCACACGCGAAAGGTACTTAGAAACGTAGGTGACAAGATTTAGTAACTAATTAAGGGAGGGGAATATGGGAGAAAGTTTGTAACTACCTTGATATGGGTGGGAGTGCTGTTTACTATTACAGGAACACTAGAGAAGTCAGGCTTGAAGGAAAAGTTATGGGGCACATTTCGTAAACATACTGAACACGCAGGGCCTCCTTCAACTTCTCTTACATAAACAGCACCTGAATGAAAGGTGACCACCTTCCAAGCAGTTTAATGATGTGGGAGTGTCATATCAATCTGTTGATTTCATTGGTTAAGTTATAATAAACCAGCTGCTTGGCCTCATGGCTGGAACATAGATGGGAGGAGTAAACAGAATAGAATTCTGGGCGGAAGAGGAAGTGAGGTCAGACTCTGCTCTGCTCCCAGAGAGACCCGACAGCTCTGCTGGAGCAGAGACGCCATGCTCAGCTCTCCCGGGTAGAAGCAATAGCTCTGCACTCTGAGGCAGACGCATGAAGCTCAGATCCACGATGGACGGAGGCTAGAATCTTCCCGGTAAGCGCACCTTGGGGTGCTTACACAGATTATTAGGAATGGGCTAGTCCAGGTGCAAGAATTAGCTAGAGTTCATGGGCCAAGCAGTTCTTTAAATGAATACAGTTTGTGTGTTGTTATTTCGGGCATGAGCTAGCCGAGCGGCTGGGGTGTTGGGGACGCAGCCCCGCCGCCGCTCCTATTTCAACAGTTTAATGAGAAACTGCATAATCTGGCTCAACGAACACAATGGGGAATTGGGTTCTTACATTGCTTCTTAGCCAGAAGTCAATTGCACCCAGAAACTGTCATTAATTTAAAAAGCAATTTTAGAAACTAAAGCCTTTATAGACCTGGAATGCATATAGGAGGAAAATACATTATTGAGACCTTATTAAGTTAACAATCTAGAGCTTTTTAGTGTTGTTGCCTGGAAAGATTTGGCCAGCTTGTGGCTCAGCATTCATGACAACTTTAAGATACCATCTTACATCTGTCAGAATGGCGAAAATCAAAAACACCAATGATAGCCTTTGCTGGAGAGGTTGTGGAGAAAGAGGTACACTCATCCATTGCTGGTGGGAATGCAAACTCGTGCAACCACTCTGGAAAGCAGTGTGGAGGTTTCTCAGGAAATTCGGGATCAACCTACCCCTGGACCCAGCAATAGCACTCTTGGGAATATACCCAAGAGAGGCCTTATCATAAAACAAAAGTATATGCTCTACTATGTTCATAGCAGCATTGTTTGTAATAGCCAGAACCTGGAAACAACCTAGATGGCCTTCAATTGAAGTATGGATGAAGAAAATATGGGATATATACATATTAGAGTACTACTCGGCAGTAAAAAACAAGGACTTCTTGAAGTTTGCAGGCAAATGGATGGAAATAGAAAACACTATCCTGAGTGAGGTAAGCCAGACCCAAAAAGAGGAACATGGGATGTACTCACTCATATTTGGTTTCTAGCCATTAACAAAGGACGTTGAGCCTATAATTCGGGTTCTTAGAGAAGCTAAATAAGAAGGAGAACCCAAAGAAAAACATAGGCATCCTCCTGAATATTAACCTTCATCAGGCGATGAAAGGAGACTGAGACAGAGACTCACATTGGAGCACCAGACAGAAATCTCAAGGTCCAAATCAGGAGCAGAAGGAGAGAGAGCACAAGCAAGGAACTCAGGACCGCGAGGGGTGCACCCACACACTGAGACAATGGGGATGTTCTATCGGGAACTCACCAAGGCAAGCTGGCCTGGGTCTGAAAAATCATGGGATAAAACCGGACTCGCTGAACATAGCGGACAATGAGGACTACTGAGAACCCAAGAACAATGGCAATGGGTTTTTGATCCTACTGCGCGTACTGCCTTTGTGGGAGCCTAGGCAGTTTGGATGCTCACCTTACTAGACCTGGATGGAGGTGGGTGGTACTTGGACTTCCCACAGGGCAGAGAACCCTGATTGCTCTTTGGGCTAATGAGGGAGGGGGACTTGGTGGGGGAAGGGGGAGGGAAATGGGAGGCGGTGGTGGGGAAGAGACAGAAATATTTAATAAATAAATAAATAAATTAAAATAATAATAATAAAAAAGAAAACCTTTCCTTCCAAATCCTTAGAGCTCCCTGTTCTTGGAAGAACTCAGGTTTAGTTTCCAGCATCTACATGCAGCTACAGCCACTGGATCCAATCCTTTCTGGTCCCCATGGACACCAGGAACACATGTGCTGTTTGTACATGCATGCAGGCAAAAACACTTTTATATGTAAAGTAAAATAAATAAATCTTAGAATTTCGAATTCTATAAAATGAGGTCTGTGTGGCTGGCTTATTTGTGACTGGCTTATTTCAATTACCATTATAGTTTTGAAATTCATCCATTCCCTATTGGAGTGTCATTCCTTCTTTGTGGTTGAATATAATGCTCCATGAATGTATAGACCATATATTGTTTATCTATTTATTTTCACCTTCCTTTTTGTATATTTTGATTAATGCTGCTCTGAACACTCATAAAGAGGTGTTTTTGTGCGTGTGAAAATAGTTTTTTTTCATTTCTCTTGGAAATATATTCAGCGTTTACATTGCCTAGTCATATTGAGTCACTATCACTTAGGACTTGATTCAGAGGCTACTGCATCTGAGACACCTTCCGTAATTGTGCCTATGACAATCATCTACACCCACCCTCAGTCTCTATTGATTTATTCCTTTTTATTTCCTGCATGTTACTATCCAGTGTCAAAAATAATCTTGTCTACTTTGTTAGCTTGCAGATCTGCTTCTCTCCACCAGAAGATTAATTCCCTAAAGAAAAGGATCTTACCAGTCTTGGTTACTGTTACATACTTAACCCCTAGGACACTGATTACCAGATAGTAAAAAATCAGTAAGTATTTTTCGATGACATGAATGAAACTCTGAAAAAAAAAAAACAGGTTACTTTTCCCCCCTGACTTCAACATTTATACCAAAGTATACTAATGGCTATTTTAGTATCTTTTGTTCACCTACTTACTCTTTGGGATAAACAAACTAGTAGCCCAGCTACAATCTAGCAGAAAGAGGCTGTGGCAAAGGTTGTGTGGCAAAGGTTGACTTTCACTTTTCAGTTCCTTCCCAGTGCCCCCATGTTCACCATAGGAACAGGAAACTGCAGCCAGTCCCATAGGAATCTGGTCACAACTCCATGTAATTGCAGTAGACAAGCTTGGTAAAGGAACTAAAAACCCATTGAGGAAAATGGGACTTGTGATGCTCCCCTTTGCAAAAGTGTAAATTGACCCTTTCTCCACTAAAGTGCTCTTCACAACGACTGGAATTTGTTATGTTTTCTTTTGTTTATCAAGAAAAGGGTTTCTCGGTGTAGCTCCAACTGTCATGGAACTCACACTGTAGACCAGGCTGGACTTTAACTCAAAGAAGCACCTGCCTCTGCCTCCCGAGTGTTGGGATTAAAGGTATGTGCCACTGCCCAGCTATGGATTTTCAATATTTGATTACATACTCACATATTTCTAACCTGGACTCTTCATAAGTCATTATACTTCTTTCTGAAATGATACACAAATGTGTGATAGTTTGGTTTTGGCTCTGAAAAGAATGGTCATTTAACTAAAGTCCACATGTTGAGATAAAGGAGAGGGGGCATGGGTCAGAGAGGTTTTGTCTGTTCAGTAATAAAAGAATGTGACTGAAGCTTGTGTGCACAGTGTTGTCTTAACTCCTGGCATAAATTTGTCTTCATGTGTCCCTCTTGGAGAGAAGAGGCTTAAAATAAAGTAACAACAAGAAAAACAAACAAACAAACAAAGGGGGGCAGAGAAAGAAACCTGGATCTGATAGAAATTATTCACATTTCATATGCATCATATTTTTCCTGATAACTGCATTCCGTGGATGGCTTTCAAAACCTGTTATTGGGAATTGCTGGTTGACCATCTTAAGACTGTAAACCAACATTTTCTTGGTACAGTCTTGGATGAATAGTAGAAGCTTGACAGGGGGAATTGATGGGGACTTGAGATTCCTGTAGATTGGCAACTCTCCCGAATCTAATGACCTCTTCTAAAACGCCAAGGAAATAGTTTCAAAACTCAACAGGAAAATTAATTTCAGCTATAAACACATAGAAGAGTAGATAGAATGCTCTCAGTCATTTATGTTCTGGTGTATGCCATGTTTCTAGCATAAAATACAAAAGACCATGGAACAAAACATCACCATTTATTAGACATTGAAGAGCAGTATATGCTTTTTATGGATACACAGGAATGAAAGTACAAAATTGTGCATGGGATCTCAGAAGACCCCAGGGAGGTGAGGTTAGGAGAACATAGAGTAGTTTTCCTTTCTTATATCAGTGTTATGAGAGATGCTATTGACACATAAAACATGCACCAAAAGAACAATTAAAAAGGCATCTACATTGCTGGCACTAGTGCTGTAGAATCCAGAGTTTTTAATAAGTTGAGTGTGTTAGGTATAGCATCCCTACTTTTTAGATGCTGGTTATATTTAATTACAAATGTTGAATTACCAATCTTTTCAATTCTCTTCTCATTGGAAAGGTCTTTGAGAATCTTATCAAACTAGAATCCTTGCACAAAATAAGTTACAATATACTATTTGGAATTTCATATCATTTAAAAATGATTACAGATTTATTTAGTGTGAGTGTGACTGTATGTGTGTGAGTATGAGTGTGTGTGAATGAATGTGAGTGAGTGAGTGTGAGTGTACATGTTGGAGGTCAGAGGACAACATGGGATCTGTTTCCAGTTCTCTCTTTCCACCAAGTGTGTTCTGGGGCTGAAACTCGGGTGAGTAGGCCTAGAAACAGGGGCTTTGACCTGCTCAGCAGTTTTGCTGGCTCCTGTGTCATTTTAACATCATTCGTACATAAAAAATGATGTTGCTTGGATCCCATTAAATGGAATGGAATGTGTACGAGGAAATGTTGTATGTTTTATTACTCAGCCGCCTCCTAGCCCATTTTTGAATTTCTGCAAAACTGATATGAAGTCTCATATCTGTCATTGTAACTGTTTGCTAGATTCAGGAAATAACCAGTCCAGCTTAAAGATAAACAATTATATTTTTAATTATTATAAGGGGAAACTCACGCCACAAGAATGGGAAGTCTGAGTTCCGCTGTGTTCCATGGGAATCACCCAGAGAGAGTGAGCACCTGGTCCGTCCCAGTTTGTCTTCCTGGGCTCCAGGTAGCCACGCCTTAACTAGGTTCCACTTCTTAAAGGTTATTGGTTAACAGAGTTCTCCCATCACCTCCCACTTTTGTCTAAACAAGATCAATCCAAACCCAATACAACTATATACAATAGGAGCAGGTACCTAATATAAAATCACAAGCAATATAAGCAATATTAATCAAAGAACACACAACGAAAGTTTTATTAAACATTCTATTTCAAGGAGTCTAAATCTTGCCTCAGAATGAAGCTTGGCTAAATCATGTGGAAGGTAACTATGACAATCTAAACTTCAACCCCATCAAAGATCTGACCAGGGAAACTATTATTTGAGTAAGCAGGAAGTGCAATCAAGCAACTTCCATAATGTGCAACAAATGACAGAGACAACTGGCTACCTGGGAAATCACCCAAAGTGTCACTTGCAACTTTGAAGCAACCAACTTTGGCTAAGGCCTAAAATGACTGGCAGACCATTTTCAAAGGCAAGAAACTTTTCAAAACAATCTTACTCTGTCTTGGCATGATTTGACAGTCCTTTTTTATTCATTTACAGATAGTATGTATTTTTGTCAGTGGTTGAGGTATGGGCATTTGTTTGCCCAAAGGCCAGTTCTGCCAAGAAGAAAACCAGCTCCAGGTGGAGTGTCTTGGGTGCTCAACACTTTCTTGGGAAAAGATTGGTGCTGCCAGGAGCAATTTTGTCTCACTTCAACAGAACTCTAACTTATTTAAATGCCATTTTCTATAGTTCTTCGAAGTGGCTGAAGATTATCTATCTATGCAAAATATAATCTCTAGGTATCTAAAGAACCACATTAGTCTAACTCTAAGTATGACAAAATAGATGACGACTGATCTATAATTCTTAATACCTACATAACTTAAAGACTAAGACAATAAACAACTGTGCAATAAATGAGGACAATGATCTTCAAATGTAAATAATGTATAAGTATCTTGATCAGAGGTAGAAATGTACACTGCAATATTGTAAATATATGTCAATATATAAAAATGTTTTAAACAGAGGTAGAATCATGCATACATGTAATATTCAATAATATTTAACTTTGTATCAATATACAAGAATCTATACCAATGTAAGTGTCTATAAATAATAACTATCAAACCAATCTATTTTCCAAACATCCAGTTTCCCCACTTTTTTTTCAAAATGATACCTGAGTTTATAAAATTTTCCCAAACCCACAAACGTATACCAATTATAATCAACCCATAAATGATGTCCCTAACCCTAAGCATAGACTCTGCTGGGAGAGGAAATCTTGTCTTCTAGAACTACAATTGGTGCCTTCAACGTGGTCAACTATCTCCACGTAAAATCTGAGAGGGCTTGAAAAGGAATTCTAGACACAAATACAAAGTTTAGCACAGCTTTTTGCTGTTTGCTGGCAGGGTGACACAGAGAGAATTTCCTGACTCAGCAGCTTCAGCAGGAAAAAGTGGCCATTTTAAAATGCTAGCTTTTTGGGCTATGCTACTAGTGTGACCTCTGTCTCTTGTGGGAGACAGTGCATTTGGATGGGGATTGTGTGTAGATTGCTGCAGCTTGCTTGATGGCAATATTGACCAGCTTTGTGCCTTGAAGAGGGACTGTGTGCTTGGCTCTCAGAGGCTCTAGCAGCTCTGCCATGCTGGACTGTGCAGATAGCAGGCAGGAACTACCCTATTTACCATAATAACAGCACAGCTTAAGTTTTAGACTGGTCAGGCAAACAGATGTTACTATGTTACCCTTACTAATGGCACAACTTAAGTTTTTATGAAGCATTTAGCATTTTAACAAGTGCTCCTGGACAGTAAAGAATTACAGATACACAATAGGACAGATTCAGAAATAAATGACCTCTAATTGGGGCACAGTGTTGGATGGGTGTACGTAGGCTTGGGAGAGAGAAGAAAAAGTATAGAGAGTCATAAAATAAAGGGAATGCTTTAAAAAAGGGAGGTAAAATCTTTAAAGAGACATTGTATAGATGTCATAAATTAAAAGAAGTAAAGAGAGGGCTGGAGAGATGGCTTGGTGGCTAAGGGCACTGGCTGCACTTCCGGAGGTCATGAGTTCAATTCACAGCAACCACATGGTGGCTCATAACCATCTGTAATGATATCTGGAACCCACTCCTGGTGTGAGGGCATACATGGAGGCATAATGTTGTATGCACAATAAATAAATAAATAAATCTTTAAAAAAAGAAGTAAATCAAAATAAGCCACAAAATACAGATAATTCACAGAGAGTCTGGATTCTGTATATTTCATGTTTTCTTTAGATTTTTTTTTACTCTAAAGGAGTTAAGTACAGGGAGACATTATGCTGTACGTGGTGCTAAGCTAAACCAACATGTATATTATAAATGTATCTTGACTTCAGGATGTGGGTCTAAGGATATGGTGCTTTGGAAAAGAGGTTTATCTTTTTTTTTTTCACAGAAGATGAGAACCTGCTTCTAGACCAATATGGCATGATAGACCATGCCCCATGAAAAGTGCTGTGAACCCCCTCAAAATATTACTTTGCTCAACTACTGACTGAGATAAACCTAGCACACAGGATACACCATGAAAGACCTGATTTACAGTGCCCACATATAGCAGGAAGCAGTTTGGAGAGAAAAAACTGTGCCCATAGTCCCAAATATTGTTTATAATTGTTTGTTTACATTTAAAGGGGGATATTATAAATATATGAATAATTTGCATTGGTATGGATCTTGCTTTGTTGATATGTATTTAAGGTCAACTTTGTTATATGTATATGTATTTCTGATCTTGATTAAGGTATTGTGATTGTGTAGTTCATTTAAAAATGTATTGTATAATTAGGAAATATAAGTTAATAGATAATCATCTACAATAGTAAACTTTGCAGTCATGATTTTCTAAATGTGCATAGATATATTTCAGATAGATAGGCATTCTTCATATCTTTCAAAGACTACAGAATATGGCATTTAAAATATTTTAACAATTAGGGCTTTTCATGACAATGAGACACGTCTGCTCCTGGCCGCATCAAGCTACTTCCTGAGGAAGATGGGAATCGAAGAGTCTCTTTATGAAGTTGGTTAGCCATTTGGGCAAGAAACTGCTCTTGCCTAGACTGTTGCACAAACTGGACATGAAGAATCTACAGAGAGATGACTGCTGAACTTGCTTACAGGTGGTATGATCTTTTGTGGTTCCTTCTTCATGAAAGTGTCTGTGAGATATTCTGTAGGATACAGAAGAAAGTGACTGAACTGTCTTTGAATTTTCCTGTTTCATGAAAATGTTTGCTGGATACTACGGGTCTATAGGCTGAAGATGGCTGTCCCAACAGTACAGAAGAACTTTGGGTGATTGTCTAGGCAGCAAGATGTCTTTGTCAATTTTAGAGTTTTGGAAGTTGCTTACAATGCATTTCCTGTTTACTTAGGTAATATTATATCCTTTGGATTCTTTGGTGGATTTGAAGAATTTATAATTATAGTTCTCCTTAGTTATGGTAAAAGATAAAGTAGATATAAATATTGTTACTGTAATTCTTGCTTGATACCTGTTTTGTTATATGTAATTTTATTATGCTAAAGTTAAAGCCTTCCTTTTTGTTTAAACAGGAAAAGGGGAAATGGTGTAGGAGGTTCTTCAGCTCATGTGTTGCTTTCCTTTGTTATATGAATAAAGAAACTGCGTTGGGCCTGATAGGGAAGAATTTAGGTAGGTGGAGAAGACAAAAATGAATGCTGGGAAGAAGGGCAGAGTGAGAGACACCATGGATCTTCTGCCTGACACAGACACTGGTAAGAATCTTGCCAGTAAGCCACAGTTACATGGCCATACACAGATTAATAGAAATGTGTTAAATTAAGATCTAAGAATTAGCCAATAAGAAACTAGAGCTAATGGGCCACGCAGTGTTTTAATGAATACAGTTTCTGTGTGATCATTTTGTGTGTTAGCTAGTCAGGTGGCCAGGACAAACAAGGGACCCTCTACTTGCAACATGTTATCACAGAATCCTGTCCCCTACTGAAGGAGATAATTAATGTCTAGATTAGGTTCTTTCACTATTATGCATGCTGCCATCTACTGGTGGACATCTCAATCTGCAAGTGGTCCCCTGCTCAACTGCATTTGGTTCCTTTATCAGTCTGTCATGCCCATTTATAAATAAGGTGTGCATGTGGAAATGCATTGTTCAAGATTGTCTGCATTTTCCCATAAACATAACCACTGTTTCTCATGGTGTTTTGGGTCCATGTATCAACACTCACAAAAGCTACCCTTGTTTGTTTTTTTTTTTATAGAAAATGCTATCAATTTGGATTGAGTAATTGACTCTAGGTGAAGGCACAACAAAGACTAGCAGTATCAGCCATAAGTGACTTCTCCTTTCAGAAAGTCACTTGTGTGAGGAGTTCAGCTGTTATTGTGAATGACCATGAAATGCCATCTGCAGAGGGTCACACTGAGAAGACTGATGACCACAATAAGGAAGCTGGCCTTGCCAGGGAAAGCTTTGACAAAGTTATTGAATGAGAGATGAACAGGGGCAGGAAGTGGGACAGAGCAATTTGATGATAAACAACAGCTGAAGAAAGCACAGATGTCAGAATGTGTTGTCATCTAGCAGTGGTGTCTGTCCTTCCTGCGGGACAGGAGTATTCAAACTTTGAAATATCCCTCTTTGATGTCCAAAACAGAGACAACTTGTTGGTAGTGCTTAAAACTGAACCATGCCTCTTCAAATGGGGCAGGGTGTGGGTAAAGATAGGGAGCCCAGTATACTAAGGCTATAAATTACTGAGGAGAGGTTGCTGAGATATCGAATTGTCTGTGGATTGGTAGAAGCTCTAATGGGGCCTGGGAAATAAGCAGGAAATAGGGACCATAGCCATATTCCATTATGTCCCATTGTGCCCACTCTTGTCTTCTGTACCCCTGGCCAGCTGAAGTAAGAAGGTAGCATTGTAAAGGGGGGAGTGAGGTGCAGGCACTCCAGAAGTAGCAGGACAGGCAAAGTAGAATAGCATCCTGTTTCTTATTTCTCCCTCTTGGCCTGACTACCTACACCAGGAAGGATGCTGGCAGTGATGATGAGTAGCTTTGGAAAGCAGTGGATGAAAGAGATTTCCCTGCCACTTTCTCAGACCTTACCAAGCTGCTTTTGTCATCCTGGTGCTGTTAGCCCTGGGCCTACCATGAGAAACAAATGACAGAACATGGACATCATGCAGACATACATACAGAGTAACGGTTTCTAGGTGGTGGGCAGATGTGCTTATTCATGTATACATCAATGAGTTTCTCTGTCTCTTTCTTATCCCTAGAGGGGGAGAAAAGTTGTCATTATTTGTATTATTCCCCATATAAATGGAGACCAGTGTTACCAAAGATGCCCACAAGGCATGAATTTCCAATTCAATTTGACAGTAACAATGTTAAGGATGAGATAGCCAGTGTTCACTGAGGGAATGTTTTATGGGAGGCACTGGACATTCTCATCCTTCTGACTTTTCAGAGCATCACACATGCAAGCTCTGAGGTCAAACCAGCTGTCCCTTGGGGCTTGGTGCCACACAACATGGAGTAGAAGCTCAACACACGTGGAAAATGTGTGTTGATGGGTTATGAAAATATGCTTGATGTGTTATGGGTTGAATGCCACCCCCAGACTCATGTGTAGAATATTTTGTCCCTAGCTGGTGCTATTTTAGGAGGTTTTATGCGGAAACTTCAGGGAATGGGCCTAGCTAGGGGATATAGACCACTGGGAATATCATTTTCAAGACTGGACTTGGTACCCAGTTCCCTTCCTTATATGCTGTGCTTCCTGTGTTTTCTGACACCCCTCCCCCCATGTTCTGTCTCACTATGGGCCTGGAATCAAAGAACTCAAAGTCAAAACCAGAATCTAAAATCCACCTTTCCTCCTACCGTCGTTTCTGCCAGATGTGCTGGTCACAGCAATACAAAAACTAACCTGTTAATCCATTGAGCACTTGTGTGGCATTAGTAACTAACATTAACAAATATCATTATATTCATACAATCCTACCAACCATGCCCTCTTATTATCTTTATCTTAGAAATAAGGGAAATTGAGGCCCTAAAAGACTAAGGAATGTATGCAGCTTTTCTGAGCTTCTAAGACTCAGAACCTGAATTCAAAACCAATTGACAATACCAGGTTTCTGTTTGGGAAGATAACAACTCTCTAGGACAAAACGTGGTGACAGTTAAATGACATTGTGGATACACGATTCCACTAGACTATACCTCTCAGATGGCTCAGATGATCAGTTTTATATGATGTACATGCTCCACCCCATCCCCCACCTCCTCACCACACACAGCCTGAACTGTCAGAATCTGACATTTCCACCATTGTGACCATAATAACCGAGAATCAGATGCTGCTGCCCCTTTGTTCATAAGCCCATGAGCCTACAAGGAGCAGGGCTGGAGTCAAAGGACTCCAGATAGTACATCTCTTTCTTACTACTTGTGTTATCAGTTGAGTGTCTGGATTTTCTTGGGCTAAAAGGGGAACCTAGTCTCAGAGAAACTCTCTCCAAGGGTTCACATACTTACAGACATAGGGCCTTATGACATTTATGGGAGATGGTGGGCATAGGTTTGTTTGAGTCTCTCTATGATGAAGAGGGCTCAAGGGTACTGGGTGGTTTCCTTATCCATAGTTGATCACTGAAGTAAATACAGCTCCTGGTGGGGTGAGGACTTCTAAGAGGAAGCGAGACAGCTACCCTTAAGAGAAATTGAAGAGGCCCCTGTGGAAAGGGGAAGAAAGATAAAGCCATGTTGAGATAAACCATTTTGAGGAGATTGGCCGGTGTTTTCAACATCACAGAAAAGAAAAGCTCAACAAAATGAGCTTCATTGTGAAACCATTCACTCTTTACCGAAGGTTCTTTGCAGGGGAAAGCAGGGAGTACCCACCAGCCTCTTTAGTCCTTCTATAAGTTTTCATGATACTCAATTGGGGAGGAGAATTTAGTAAAAGCCAAGTCCCAAGATATTCCTTGACACTGTGACAAAAGTTGAAATAGGAGCAGCACAAAAACTAACCCATTAATAATTGGCAAATCGATTGACATTAATAATGACATGAATGAATCTCACTGTATACCTACAATCCTTCCAGACAGGACATACACCCATTTTCCAGCCCATAGCTCTCTCCTGTTAAGTTCGCTCAAATTGTCAGTAGCCTTGTTCCAGAAGAGAGACGTATGCCCAGCAAATGCTGCCTTCTGTTGGAAAATCAGGACTCGTGTGAGGTGTACAGCCATACTTTGTTTCCAGGAGACCTTAGTACTATATAAAGCCAATGTTGGATAATAATAAAACAGTGCCAAGCTGTCCTCCCCAGTACATTTATTCTCACTAGAATTGCAGAGCATCTTGGAGGGACAACCCAGCACTGTAAATCAGAACTGAGACCATCTTTCAGGCTAGAGGAGCACAGAGTGTCTCGCTGCTCTTCCTCTCACCATGGCTCTATAAATTGGCCTCAGACTCTGCAGAGAAACCAAAGTACAAAAGAACCCAGCTGGGGGTCCTGGATGCCCATGTCCCTGATCTCCCTCCCTCAGCTTTGCTTAAGGATCTTCTTACCATTCCCTTATGCCCTATGACTCCTAACTGTCTTCACACATGGGCTCAGGATGCCACCCCTATCTCAGTCTACTGCTATAAGATAATGCAGCTGCGCACCACCATCTGGAAATTAGCAAACCCAAATGCCACTCTGTTTGTTCAGGTAGTCTCACACGTTCACCTTTTGCCCTTCTCTTTGGTTTTGGACTGACGGCTCTGTAGGGCTGAGAAGCCGAGAGACCCTGTTATCCATCCTAAAGCAATGCCTGGTGCATTGGAGCTAAGCACGCAGACTACAAAAGTATTTTCTCAATCATCAACTCGACCTGTATCCTCACCTCCATCTTGGCTGCCTCCTATGCGATTAATAAGAGTATACATCAAATTTAAATTGTTCAGATATAATTGAAACTGGAAACACTGAGTTCCACCCTGTCCTTTTGTAGGCATAACCACAATACAGAGCTCCCTATTGGAATCAAGACCATGGTGCAATTATCCTGGAGCAATACGGACTGTGAGGGAGTTGTTTTGTTTTCTCCTAAAATGCTTTGAGAAATATTCCACTGGGTCTGGAGAGCTGGCTAAGCAACTAATAGTGCCTACTGCTTTTGCAAATGAACTGAATTCAGTTCCAAGCACCCATGTCAGGCAGGTCACAATCATTTGTAATTTTGCTTCCAGGGGATCTGAAGCCTTTTGGCCTCCAAGGACACCTGTACTCACAGACATTACAGCCTCTGGATTCCCTGGGCACCTGCACTCCCATGCATGTGCGTGCATGTGCACGCGCTCACGCACACGCATGCACACACACAAATACACACACTTTAAAAAAACATATTTTTTAAAAAAGGATAGACATGAGATAGATAATAATCAAAGCCAAAAGAAACTGGGTTATTTTTGCCTGTAGAATGGCCTGACGACTGAGTTCTTCAAAGTCCCGTGGGACTCAAAAGCAGCGATTCCTAGGTCCCCCAAGGCCAAGAGTCTCCTAGAAACTAATAGATTTCTCTGGAAGCCAAAAGCTGGCTCTTATCTCCCGGCCTCAGCATCAGCTACTCCAAAAACTCCAGAAGGCAGAATTTATGTAGTTGGTTGCCCCCTGGTGTCCACAGCGCAGCAATGACAGTCAGGGCCTTAGCTACTTGTAAGCATGGCAGCAGCATCCAAGGATTCCTGGCCTGCAAAGATGTTTGGTTGACCTTGACATTCAGCCCTGCTTTGCTCACCAGAATGCCACCACCTGGAATTTGACTTTTTTCTAATTTATCTGAGAAAGTATTCTAATTTTATTTTGGGGATTTTCACATAGCTTGAGATTTCTACTTTCTTGGTTTCTATTGTTAAATTTCTAAATTAGCATGCAAAGCATTAGACTTCATTATAGTGTTTTCAAATATAATTTGTTTTTTTGTTGATTCTCTTCCCTGCCTCCACTGTCCCATCCTCCACCCTCTTGTAGCCTTTCACTCCCAAAAGCCTCCTTTCTGTGCTCACAGTACCTGTGTTCTATTGCCTCTCCTTTGCCTCAATGTTGTGCCCAGATTATGACCCCCAGAGAGGCCCAGACAGTAATAAGCAAGGTTTAATCAGCATAATACAAACATGTTTGGAACTCCTGTCTACTGTCCCCATTACAGTGAGGTAGAGAGAAGAGTTGTATCTCCTCTGTGGGGTAAGCTTTTAAAGGCATAAAACTACAAATAGGCTTTTTGAAGCTGCTTTGGCACGGCTGCAAGGACTTTTGCTCCCTCCCATTTTGCTAAGTCAGCTTTTTTTTTCTTTTTCTTAGAGCAAGGTACTGTTCCTGAGTCAGGCCATCTTTATCAGCCTGTACCAGGAGGCTGGCTGGGCTGAGCCTAGTGTTCTTGTGCTCATAATCTCTTGGGAGAGAGAGGGGAAGGCCACTATCTTCCTGGGAAAACATTCTGCTAGAAAATTTCTTCTCACCCCTTTGAGAACTGAGGGTCCTACATTTCCCACTCCTCTTGGTCCTAAGGGTCAATTCAATCATGAGCTTATTTTGCTAAATTTGGCCTAATTGTCTCTTACAATTACAGAGTCTTTTTATATTTCTTTTGATTTAGCAATTTAGCCAGGGATTATTTGACAATTTTACTTGCTTCCACATGACTTTGGGGCATCGTTGTCAAGGGTTAACAAAGGTGAAATGCTAGTCAAAAAGAGAAAATTTCAGGAACATTTGGTTTGTGGACTTTGTTGAAGACCCAGGGAACATTCACATAGGCTCAACAGATCCACATCAGTTTTTAGTCATTTAGTCATTTAGTCATTTGAAGTACATTTTAGTCATTTGAAGTACATTTTAGTCAGCAATTAATGTTTGTTTGTGTCTGACAACCAAGGGCAAACCTGTCAAGACAAATTTAAACTAGGAACAGAAGTTAATACACTTGAAATTTTTAGGCCCATACTAAAATCCGTATTATAGAAATAGCAAATAATAGATATCTATAAAACAGTAAAAATAGACTCATACCTTTGTGTCCCAGCAAAAACACAGAAAATCCTGAGCTTGTAACCCAAGCAGTATGTAGTCATTGTTTATTAGTACTAACTTAAATTACTTTGTAGACCCTTAATGTTTCTGAACTTTTATATCCTCAGACCTTTATATATAATGAGCTAACAAGCTGGCTTATAGCTTTGTGGACGGATGTGGATATTCTTTTTGATCTTAAACTGATATTATAGCTGGCCTAGCCATTAATACAATCAGAGATCTTAGAAGGAAAAATAAATTATACTTTAGTACAGATAAAAGATAAAAATGACAGAGATCAGCCCATATACAGTCATACCCAGGTCACTATAGCATTGGAGGCAGAAGCATCAGAACAGCAGGCTTTACCAGACCCATAAGGTGATTGGTTTCTGTGGAAGAGGGACATGGAAAAGACTGACCTTATTCTGTCTAGGCAAAAGTGGTGCATCAATTCTCCAAGGTCCTACTGTGTGTCCACAGTCTAGACCGGGTCTAGACCAGGTCCTGGCAGCCAGTGTTGCACTGGGGATCATCTTACCCAGTGGTCAGCATCGTTGTTATCCAGGTGGAGACATCGTGGTGTCCCATAGTCTTCTTTGGAGACCTTAGATCACTGTTAGGATCTGGGAGTCTCTGTCTGATACAAGCTTTTTAAACATTATTTTAAATGCCATATTCCATAGATCTCTGAAGTATTTAGGGCTGTCCAGGTATCTCTGATTAGATAGACTTTATTATTTGTTTTAAGCTTTAAAACATATACAGGGGACTGAATAAGGCTTATCGCTGTACTTATATTAGTATTTTGAGGATGGCTGATTATTAAATTGTATTTTTAACAGACCAGAACTATATACCATATTTTTGTCAGATTGAACCTTTAATTAATGATTTTAGCTAAAACAATGACATTCTTGTATATCAATAAATAACAGCATAAAACAGTTTTCACATTATCTATATCAATGAGATACCCAAATTTTTGCAATCCCAAATCTAATGACCAGAGCTCAGAGAAAAATTACAAGTACAAAACTTATAATTTCCAAGGGCTAATTAAAAAAAGCATACATAATTTTCTTAAGAAATAATCATGAGTAGGTTGTTTCTTTATTTTCATTGAATTCAAGGAAGACTTTAATTTCTTTCTTTATTTCTTCCTTGATCCAGGTGTGGTTCAGTAGTTGACTGTTCGGTTTCCATGAGTTTGTAGGCTTTCTGGGGGTAGCATTGTTGTTGAATTCTAACTTTAATCCATGGTGATCTGATAAGAAGTTACGGATATTTTTTTGTAACTGGAGAAGTTTGCTTTGTTACCAAGTATGTGGTCAGTTTTCGAGAAGGTTCCATGCGCTGCAGAGAAGAAGGTATATTCTTTCCTATTTGGGTGGAATGTTCTATAGATGTCTGTTACGTCCATTTGCTTCATTACCTCCATTAATTCTCTTATTTCTCTGTAAGGTTTCTGTCTGATTGACCTGTCCATTGGTGAGAGAGGAGTGTTGAAGTCTCCTACTATTAGTGTGTGTGGTTTGATGGCAGCCTTGTGTTTCTAGAGATAAATGAAGGTCAGTGAGTCTATAATTTGATATCCTAAAGAAGCTAAATAAGAAGGTGATCCCAAAGAAAAACATATAGCTATCCTCCTGGTTACGGGAAGTAGACAAGATTGCCGGGCAAAAATTGGGATCTTGGGGGTGGGGTGGGAGGGGGTAAGGGGAGATGGGGAGATAAAAGTGAGAAGGGGAGGTTAGGGGGAACTTGCGGAAACGGGATGATTGGGATAAAGGAAGGTTGGATAGGGGGAGCAGGGAAGCACATATCTTAATTAAGGGAGCCATCTTAGGGTTGGCAAGAGACTTGGACTTAGAGGGGCTCCCAGGTACCCAGGGTGATGTCCCCAGTTAGTTCCTGGGGCAACTGAGGATAGGGAACCTGAAATGACCCTATACTATAGCCACTCTGATGAATATCTTGCATATCACCATAGAACCTTCATCTGGTGATGGATGGAGATAGAGACAGAGACCCACACTGGAGCACTGGACTGAGCTCCCAATGTCCCAAGGAGGAGCAGAAGGAGGGAGAATATGAGAAAAGAAGTCAGGACCACAAGGGGTGCACCCACCCACGGAGACAGTGGGGCTGATCTATTGGGAGCTCACCAAGACCAGCTGGACTGCGACTGAAAAAGCATGGGATAAAACCGGACTCTCTGAATATGGCGGACAATGAGGGCTGATGAGAAGCCAAGGACAATGGCACTGGGTTTGATCCTACTTCATGTTCTGGCTTTGTGGGAGCCTAGCCAGTTTGGATGTTCACCTTCCTAGACAAGGAAGGAGAGGGGAGGACATTGGACTTTCCACAGGGCAGGGAACCCTGACTGCACATAAGAAAGGAGAGGGAGGGGGAGAGGAGTGGGGGGAGGGGGAGAAGAGTGGGACGAGGGGGAGGGAAAAGGGAGATGGGGAGGGAAATGGGAGGCGGGGAGGAGGCGGAAATTTTTTTTTTTCAATAAAAAACAGAAATAATCATGACCCTTTAAACATTTAGGTACAAAAAATTACAGCAAACATTTTTTTTTGCCTTTTACAACTTTAAGTGTTGCTCTCTCTCTATTTTTGCTTCATTGGTTTAGCCAGACACTTTTAGACAACCTTTTTTTTTATTTTAGTCTCCTGCGTTGTAGAGGGAGCTGCAGGCTGAGTTCCTGCCACCTGGCTCCCGGCCGCCTGGCTAGCTTATGCCCCAAGATAACAACACACAAATTCTATTCTTTTAAACACTGCCTGGCCCATTATATCTAGCCTCTTCTTGGCTAACTCTCATATCTTGCTTAACCCATATTTAGTAATCTGCATAGCACCACGAGGTAGTGTCTTACCGGGAAGATTATAGTGTTTGTCCATCTTGGGCTGGAGCTTCATCGCATCTGGCCCAGAGAGGAGAGGCATGACATCTGCCTCACTTCCTCCCAGCATTCTGTTCTGTCTACTCCACCCACCTAAGGGCTGGCCTATCAAATGGGAAAAGGCAGTTTCTTTATTAACAAATGATCTTCCTTCATCATTTCCCATTTTTCTGTTTAAACAAAAAGGAAGGAAGTCTTTAACTTTAACATAGCAAAATTACATATAACAAAACAGTTATTAAGTAAGAATTATAGTTACAATATTTATATCTATTTTATCTTTTATCATAACAAAGGAAAACAACTATAACTATTCTTCAACTCCATCGAAGACTCCAGAAGAATATAATATTACCTAAGCAAACAAGAAATAAGCAACTTTCAAAACTCTAGAAATGACAGAGACATCTCACTGCCTGGACAGTCACTCAAAGTCCCTCTGTACTGTTGAGGCATCCACTTTCAGCCTACAGGTCAATAGTTTCCAGCAGACATTCCCATGAAGCAGGAAATTTCAAAGGCATTTCAGTCACTATCTGCTGTGTCCTGCATAATGTCTTGCAGACTCTTTCATGAATCAGGAACCCCAAAAGATCATCTCACCTTTAGGCAAATTTAGCACTCCTCTCTCTGCTGGTTCTTTGTGTCCAGTTTATTCATCAGTCCAGGCAAGAGCAATTTCTTGCCGAAATGGCTATCAAACTCCATAAGGATCCTCTTTGATGCCCATCTTCCTCTTGAAGTAGCTGGTGCTGCCAGGAGTAGATGTGTCTCATTGTCATGAAAAGCCCTAAGTTATTAAAATATTTAAAATGCCATTTTCTGTAGTCTTTGAAATATATGAACAATGCCTATCTGAAATATATCCATGCACATCTAGAAAATCTAACTAACATAACTACAAATGTGACTATTATAGATGATTATCTATTAACAACCTATATACATTACATTTTTAAATGAACTACACAATCACAATACCTTAATCAAGATCAGAAATACATATACATATAACAAAATTGACCTTAAACTTGTATCAATACTGCCTTTTCTTGCTTTTTAGACAATATAACAACTTCCATCATAAACTTTTTTCTATTCTCATTTTTTAGACAATATGCAAATTTCCATCAAAGTCTTTTTTGTGATTTTAATGAATCTTTGGTATTTACTTTAAAATCAATGCTTTTTAAAGTTATAGGTTGGTATGATTTAAATCTTCGTATAAACAGTATCAAGACAGGAAAGGGTTAAGACGGGAACCTACTGGCCAGTAGAAAAGACCTTGAGTGTTATCACAGTGAAGTACTTGGCTCAGAAAAGAAAAGAGGCACAGAGAGTGTCCTTGGCTGCCACGGAGACAGTGGGGCTGATCTATTGTGAACTCACCAAGGCCAACTGGACTGCGACTGAAAAAGCATGGGATAAAACCGGACTCTCTGAATATGG
>NW_026068106.1:0-1458 GCF_014885135.2 Alexandromys fortis
GTGGGGAAGAGACAGAAATCTTTAATAAATAAATAAATTAAAAAAAAGAAAAAAGAAAAGACAGACAAATTGGGTATTCAAGCAAATGATATAAAAAATTAAATAGGCACATACAGGAAAGGAACATGCAAAACTGTTGTGTACCATGGAAACACCAAATCTTGGACTTATATGCACAGAAGAAGGAGAATAGACCTTTCACTTTCAGTTATTCAGATAGTTTTTCTGGAAACAATACTTCAGGTTGGCATTCATTGTCTTTTAGAATGTGAAATACATTTTGACAGGCTCTTCTTTTTTATAGCTTTCATTGAGAAATTATTATTATTATTATTATTATCATTTATTGATTGATTAAAAATTTCTGTCTCCTCTCTGCCACTGCCTCCCATTTCCCTCCCCGTACCCCAATCAACTTTTCCTCCCTCATCAGCCCTAAGAGCAGTCAGGGTTCCCAGCCCTGTGGGAAGTCCAAGGACCACCCACCTCCATCCAGGTCTAGTAAGGTGAGCATCCAAACAGCCTAGCCTCCCTCAAAGCCAGTATGTGCAGTAGGATCAAAACCCAGTGCCATTGTTCATGACTTTTCAGCAGTCATCATTGTCTGCTATGTTCAGCGAGTCCGGTTTTATCCCATGCTTTTTCAGACCCAGGCCAGCTGGCCTTGGTGAGTTCCCGATAGAACATCCCCATTGTCTCAGTGTGTGGGTGCACCCCTTGTGGTCCTGAGTTCCTTGCTCGTGCTCTCTCTCCTTCTGCTCCTGATTTGGACCTTGGGGTTTCAGTCCGGTGCTCCAATGTTGGCCTCTGTCTCTGTCTCCTTTCATCGCCTGATGAGGGTTAATATTCAGGAGGATGCCTATATGATTTTCTTTGGGTTCACCTTCTTATTTAGCTTCTCTAGGATCTCGAATTTGACGCAAAATAGGAACATGGGATGTACTCACTCATAATTGGTTTCTAGCCATAAATAAAGGACATTGAACCTATAATTCGTGATCCTAGAGAAATTATCTTTTAATTTTATAAGCTTTCTTTTGTATTTGACCTGTGGTTTTAACTTTGCAGTTAATAGGCTCCTCACTTTTTCTATATATTTAGTATTTTAAATATAATATTTTGTGATTGTCTCTTTTTTGGTCTTGTCTATTCGGAGTTTTGTGTGCTTCTTCTGTCTGTTTCAATGTGTCTGTTCTCAACTTGGAGAAATTTTTCCATGATCATGTAGAAAATATGATCTACACCATTGAACTGGAATTATTTTTCTTTTCCTCACCAACCTCCCACCAAGTCAATTCTACATGCTATCCACTTGCTTTCTCTCAAACAATAAAATAAATCCCTTCAGATCAGGCTCCTTTTAGAATAGATTGCTCTGTACTTAAGATCTAGAAAACTTCACACTCAGTGTATGTTTAGGTCACTCTGATGAATGCTTAAATCCCTCATTTTTTTTTT
>NW_026068106.1:5110-33295 GCF_014885135.2 Alexandromys fortis
AAATCTTTAATAAATAAATAAATTAAAAAAAAGAAAAAAGAAAAGACAGACAAATTGGGTATTCAAGCAAATGATATAAAAAATTAAATAGGCACATACAGGAAAGGAACATTCAAAACTGTTGTGTACCATGGAAACACCAAATCTTGGACTTATATACACAGAAGAAGGAGAATAGACCTTTCACTTTCAGTTATTCAGATAGTTTTTCTGGAAACAATACTTCAGGTTGGCATTCATTGTCTTTTAGAATGTGAAATACATTTTGACAGGCTCTTCTTTTTTATAGCTTTCATTGAGAAATTATTATTATTATTATTATTATCATTTATTGATTGATTAAAAATTTCTGTCTCCTCTCTGCCACTGCCTCCCATTTCCCTCCCCGTACCCCAATCAACTTTTCCTCCCTCATCAGCCCTAAGAGCAGTCAGGGTTCCCAGCCCTGTGGGAAGTCCAAGGACCACCCACCTCCATCCAGGTCTAGTAAGGTGAGCATCCAAACAGCCTAGCCTCCCTCAAAGCCAGTATGTGCAGTAGGATCAAAACCCAGTGCCATTGTTCATGACTTTTCAGCAGTCATCATTGTCTGCTATGTTCAGCGAGTCCGGTTTTATCCCATGCTTTTTCAGACCCAGGCCAGCTGGCCTTGGTGAGTTCCCGATAGAACATCCCCATTGTCTCAGTGTGTGGGTGCACCCCTTGTGGTCCTGAGTTCCTTGCTCGTGCTCTCTCTCCTTCTGCTCCTGATTTGGACCTTGGGGTTTCAGTCCGGTGCTCCAATGTTGGCCTCTGTCTCTGTCTCCT
This sequence comes from Alexandromys fortis, assembly GCF_014885135.2. Taxonomy (NCBI): domain Eukaryota; kingdom Metazoa; phylum Chordata; class Mammalia; order Rodentia; family Cricetidae; genus Alexandromys; species Alexandromys fortis. The sequence continues at coordinate 5,918 of NW_026068106.1, forward strand.
TTCATCGCCTGATGAGGGTTAATATTCAGGAGGATGCCTATATGATTTTCTTTGGGTTCACCTTCTTATTTAGCTTCTCTAGGATCTCGAATTTGACGCAAAATAGGAACATGGGATGTACTCACTCATAATTGGTTTCTAGCCATAAATAAAGGACATTGAACCTATAATTCGTGATCCTAGAGAAATTATCTTTTAATTTTATAAGCTTTCTTTTGTATTTGACCTGTGGTTTTAACTTTGCAGTTAATAGGCTCCTCACTTTTTCTATATATTTAGTATTTTAAATATAATATTTTGTGATTGTCTCTTTTTTGGTCTTGTCTATTCGGAGTTTTGTGTGCTTCTTCTGTCTGTTTTAATGTGTCTGCTATCAACTTGGGAAAATTTTCCATAACCTTGTTAGAAATATTATCTACACAATTGAACTGGAATTATTCTTCTTTTCCTCACCCAACCCCCTGCCAAGTCCATTACATGTGCTGTCCACCTGCCTTCTCTCAAACAATAAAATAAATCCCTTCAGATCAGGCTCCTTTTAGAATAGATTGCTCTGTACTTAAGATCTAGGAAACTTCACACTCAGTGTATGTTTAGGTCACTCTGATGAATGCTTAAATCCCTCATTTTTTTTTTGTAATTTGAGTCAATAAAATACTTCCAATTTTCAAATGATCAAAGCCCCCACTGTGTCTATATTTTTAATAAGTCTTTTATTAAAGCATAAACAATAACAATTGTTTAATAATAACAGTAATAAAAAGATATATATAGTCATTTTAAAATGTACTATTGGAAATAAAGACACAGGTTAACACTGGATCAAGAGATCAGGGGGATACGAATCGGAAAAGGAAGTCAAATTCTCATTATTTGCTGATGATATGATAATTTACATAAGTGACCCCAACAATTCTACCAAGGAATTTCTACAACTCATAAACACTTTCAGTAATGTAGCAGGATACAAGATTAACTCAAAAAAATCAGTAGTTTTTTTGTACACAGATGATAAATGGGCTGAAAAAGAAATCAGAGAAACATCACCGTTCACAATAGCCACAAATAGCATAAAATATCTGGGAGGAACTCTAACCAAACAAATGGAAGACTTGTATGACAAAAACTTTAAATCTTTGAAGAAAGAAATTGAAGAAGACACCAGAAAGTGGAAAGATCTGCCATGCTCTTGGACAGGTATAGTTAACATAGTAAATATGACAATCTTACCAAAAGCAATCTAAAGATTCAATGCCCATCAAAATCCCAGCAAAATTCTTCACAGACCTTGAAAGAACTGTACTCAACTTCATATTGATTTGGTTTTTAATTTGTCATTTTTTTCAAATACTAATACAGTAAAATATTTTTAAATTGTTCGTGTCTGTCTGTATGTGTGTGTACATGTTCCTGTGTCTAATTGGAATGCCCATGTTACATAGCACATATATGGAAACCAGAGGATAACATTTCATGTCCATCTTAGAACATCTGCCTGTCTTCTCTATTAAAATTGCAATTATATGAATATGATAATTAATAATATAAGCATTCTTATATGTTCCTATTTACCAATACATGCCCCCACTTTATCACCAATATCATTCATCAAATTCTAAAACTGTTGTAATCAATGATCTTATACCATATTGTCATCTAAAGCCCTTATCTTACGTATTAACATTTAATCCTAGTGTAATACAGTCTATATTTTTTAACATGTGTGCTAATTATAATCACCCACTAAGTGTCATGATATGTATTTTCACTGCCTTTAAAGTCCCATAAGATCTACCTTTTTATCTCTTTTTTCCACACCTCCCATTTCCCTGATTGTCTTCACAATTTCCACAGTCTTTCCTTATTCAGAATACCATGTATTATGTCACCTCAGTTGAATGCAATCTTCCATTTATTATTATGCATATATTAGTGGCTTGTATTTTTATAGCCTGAGCACTCAATTTCATTTAGCACCGAATAACATTCTGTTGTTTAGACTAACTACAGTTCATTAAATCATTAGCCTATTGATAGGTATTTGGACAGCTTCCAAATTTTGTAGTTATGAGCCAAGATATTATTATTATCCATACAAAGACTTTAGTATGGAGATGATATTAAAATTCTTTGGGTGTATTTCAATGGGAATGTTTACTTGATCATATCTTAAGACTACTTTCATAAGTTTTAGTGGAGATTGACCAAAAGTATCCCGAAATGGCTTATATATTGTAATACCATTGTAAGTGAATTACCTTTCCTGCCGTACTACATCTTTCATGGTGCTCAGAAGGCATTATTTAGGGTTTAGTTTTCCAAAAGTATGCAATATCATTTCACTCTTTTAATTTTCAATCCCCTATGGCATCTTCTCTGAGCAGTATTCTCTGAGCCTTAGGTGTGGGACTGGGATCCACAACTCTGCATTTTGATTGGTTGTGGTTTTCTGTAGTGGACCCTATGCAAGGAGAAGATTCCTTGATGAAGAGCGTAGACTGCTCTTATCTGTGGATATAAGAACTGATGTTGTAGACTGTCATGAAGGATTATGCTGTCCTGCTCTTGGATGCCTTCTATGATTGCTTGTCCTCTGTATATTTTATTTTCAACTTTTTATCACATTTCTTATTTTGTTCATTCATGTGAGTAGCATGTGTGTGTGCTATGTGAAACTCTGTGTGTGCACACATGTTCCTGCTTTTATATAAAAATGGATATGTGCCACAGCATGTATGTGTTAATTAGAGGACAGCCTTTTGATGTCTTGTGTTTTCCTTTCGGAATATAAAGAACTAAAAAGATTATTTTTTTACAAACACTAATATGCACAGTTCTATTTTTAATTTTTTTAATAAACAAACTTTCTAAAGTTGGAAAATAAAAGCCTTCAGAATACTGGACCTAACTCTTCCACTAAGAGGAAACCATGAAGAACAAATGTGAGCTTGTGTTGAGCTTGATTTCTACACTCTGTGTAATTCAGGATCCCATAGCCATGGAACTGTCTTGCCCATAGTCAGAAATGGGTCTTCTCTCACCATTTAGCACAGCTAAACTACCTCCCAAAGGCAGGCCCAGAGGCCATCACCTGGAGATTCTAGAGCCTGTCAAGCTGGCAGTTAACAGCAATTATCACAGCTTTATTGCACCCATTACTTTTGACATGTTGAAACAACCTTTCTTCTGTGGAATCAAACCAGTAGTGAATAATTTTTCTAATGTATTGTTGAATTTATTTTGCAAATATTTTCTTCAGGATAACCCTACTATGTTTGCCAAATGCATTGCGCTGTTTCATCCCTTGTTGCTTTGAAACATTTTGAGAACTTTATACATGAACATTGCATCTACAAAACTTCTGCCCCTTCAACTTCACTTGTTTTCCTTCTCTCCCTCTCAGTTTTATAATTTCTCCTTTCTTCAACAAATATACAGCTTACGGTTTTTATTTAGCATTGATTCTACGAACATGTGTCCAGGCCTAAGGACTTCAAAGTGCTTAATCTATGCAGAATCTCTTTTTCTGGAGGACACTGATTCTCTCAGCAGCCACTGAGGACCAGTAGTATTTTGTTTTCATTTAGTTTAACCCTTTCCACAAGGTTGGACCTTGTGGAAATTCCCCAGTCCTTGTCAGCATGTCAACTGGTCGTATCTTTATGTTGCATGTATTAATGTAATCATATTGTAAAAAATTTTATTTTCTGTCATGTCTAGAAGCTAGAAATGCTCTGGTCCTCTGGCTCTTACAGTCCTTCTGTTCTCTTTTTGTGATTTCCCTTTAGATTTAGTTTGAGGTCATATTAAAGATGTTTCAATTGGTGTTAGGCACATCATGGTGAGTTCTCTGTATTCAGACTAGCTGTGGATCTCTGTAATAATCTTCATTTGTGGTCATAAGATGTGCCTTTGATCATGGGTAATGCTATACTTATTAGTGAGTGTAATTATAAATATTTAGAATATAATTATGTTAAGAAAATAAATTGTAGTTCTAGGGTCCATGACTTTAAGATCCATAAGGAGTTGGCTGTGTAACACTATCGGGTGTGAATTACCTCTCTTTGACTGTATCTTATGTCTAATTAGAGAGCCATTTGTTAATTATAAGATAAAAATGTCACTGTTGGATTGTTGTGCATATCTTTCTAAACCAATTGTTATTGTGGTTTATTAGCTATCCAGCTGGGTAGGGCAACTGTTTTGTTTTCCTCACTTGGCTGATTGCATAACATCTTCCTACACTATGCCAGATAGTACTCAGGTAGAAGGTTACCAGATTTAGTTCTAGATCAGTTCCTCAAGTTCTCTGTATAAAGAGCATACTGTCTTCAGAATTCTAGTCCTTTTCAATATCTGAAAATCATCCATGAATGGCAATAGCCCATATTTTTTGGGAGACAATTGTATTCTCCAACCAAGAACTTGAGGGATGGTTTCCTGTGATTGACACTAGTCTTTTCATTAGATTGTCATGGTCCTGGATGGGAGTACCATGACCTTAAGTGATATAACACACACACACACACACACACACACACACACACACACACATATATATGTGCACATATTTATCTGTACATATATTATCAGTATTGTTTGTCTGCACTCTGTGGTGTTTTGAATGATAATTTCCTCCACAGGCTTTGTCATCTGAATTCTCAGTTTCCAGTTGGTGGTACTGATTGGGGAGGTCGAGAAGATGTGGCATCAATGAAAAAATAACTCACTGGGTCAGGATTTGAGGTTCGAAATCCTGGCATCATGCTGAGCAAGTTTTCTCTGCTTCCTGCTTGAGTTCCATCCTTCATCCCTACTGCTTCTGCTCTGCCATCATGAACTCTTCTGTCTTTGGAATTAGAAGCCCTAATAACTCCCCTCTTTTTTTATAAAGTTGTGCTGATTGTGGCTTTTAGTTCTAAGATACAGCACTAGAGGATACACATTCTTACTGTTATTTATCTCTCTTTCTTCTTCTTCCTCTGTATTACTTTTCTCTCCCCTCCCAGTTAACATCCTTCCATTTCCCCATTATGCCCTTCATAGCACCTGCACCATCCTATCCGCTATTTTCTCTAGAGTCCTTTTGCCTTCTTGTACCTATGGTCCTGTTCTATTTTTCTAGTCTTTTGTTTTTTTCAAGTTATATATTTTTATCTAAGGATTTGGAATTAGTATCCAGATGCCAGATAGTATCTACAAATAAGAGAGAGCATGTTGGCATTTGTCTCTCTGAGTCTGGATCACCCTCACTCAGTATAAGGTCTTCCAGTTCCGTTCATTTACATATAGATTTCATATGCTATTAATGAGTATAATTCCATTGCATATATGAAACATTTTAATGCTCCTTATAGCTGAGTACATTTCCATTGCATAGAGGTACAGTACCCAATGGCCCTTTGATAGCTTCAGTGAGTCTCTGATCTTTTCAAAATGTATTCTTTTATCTCCATATTTTTTGTTTTACAAATTCTCATGTTAATTTTTCAGTCCATTCATTTTTATTTATTTATTTATTTATTTATTTATTTAAATTTGCTTTCTGTCTAACACATGTTAGAATTTGAAGAAAATTCTGAGTTTCTGAAATATGTATTCTGCTGCTGTGGGTGATGTAATCTCTCTATACATAAATGTTAAGATCATTTGATTATAATGTAGTTTAAATATGAAATATCTTAATAACTTTTTTAGTGTCAATGTTAAGGTATTTATGTAATTATTTATGCTTGTGTGGTTGTATTTACATCTAATATTGGTTGTTCTTTGTCACTGGTTGCACCAATATTCATCGCATGCTTATTTGCTCTCATTTTGCTTTTGAATGTGTTCTTCTTTCTAATACTATGTAATGGATGACCTTTGACTTTGATCTGCTGATTATGATCTACTGCTTGCTTGTGCCTTTTTATTGCTTAGGATATAATGCCTTCACTTTCACTGTGTGTTCTAGTCAGTAGTGCTTTTTATTTTTTCCTCTGTATTCTTTTTTATTGATATATATATATAAGCCATTAAAAATTTCCACTTCCTCCCCTCCTCACATTTCCCTCCCGCTTCCCCACCTACCTTCCTCCATCCCTCTCCAGTCCTAAGAGAGGGCAGGGAAGTCCAAGGCCCTCCCCCTCTCCATCCAGGCCTAGGAAAGTGTGCATCCAAAGAGACTAGGAACCCAAAAAAGCCAGTGCATGCAGTAGAAACAAATCCCAGTGCCATTATCATTAACTTCTCAGTTAGCCTCCATTGTCAGCCACATTCAGAGAGTCCAGTTTGATCCCATGCTCATTCAGTCTCAGTCCAGCTGGCTTTGGTGAGCTCCCATTAGATCAGGCATACTGTCTCAGTGGGTGGATTAACCCCTCCTGGTCCTGATGTCCTTGCTCAGCTCATCTTCTCCCTCCTTCTGCTCTTCAACTGGACCTTGGGAAACTTTCATTATTCTTTGTTCTTACATTCATTTTAGGATTTATCTCTATTGCAGCATGGGTAGGTACTTTAATGATCATATTTGCTTTATATTTCAAATGCACCTTTCACTTGGACATCTAAATCTTTAGCAAGAAAAAGGAAGGTGTATTTTTCCACTGTCTTCTATTCCTTTAGTTTATACTTGAACAGCATCTTTTCCATTCACTCTATCCCCATTGACTCTCCCCTCCTCTTCACTATATTCTGGCCTCCAACTCTAATGGCAACACCCTGATGGACCAGAGGCTAAGCAGGCTACTAGAACTACATGTAGGTTTCCCACATTCTGAGAACACCCCCACTATCTCTGCTTTCTTGCATTATCACCTGTATCCCATCTCTTCCTCTTTGCCTTATTCCAGTCCACAACTTAGACAGAGCCTCCCTCCCAGCTAAATCACAGGTCTCCTTGGCTTCAAAAACTCCAGGAAGTACCTCTGCCTGCCTGGGTATAAGCCTCAATTTCTTGGTTCAAGCCCATCATCTTGTTCCCAATCCCACCATTCCTTCTTATCACTGCAGCGGTTGGATTAATAATCACCAAAGATAATAGGTATTTGAACAAGTTTAATAACAAAACCAGACTCACGAAACCAAGGTTCCAGCGGAGTAGCCGGCGGAGACAGGAGAGAGTGCACAGCATCTGCGCCGCCCTATTTATCAGTAAACATACGCCCGAGGGCAGCCCGCCCCCAAGGGGAGGGCTTATCCCTACATATCACCATGCAACAACCTTCAGCTTGCATGGAGTTCCCCCTCCCACAAGACCAGAGGCTACCCTGGCCAGTTCTCAATTCCGGTATAGACCCTTTATTCAATCACAGGCCACTCTAACCAGAAGACCAGGGAAGAAACAGAAACAAGGGACTAAACACCCATCCAACAAAAACAAACTAAAAAATCAGCACCTAGACCTATGATAACCCAGCCACAGGTGCCTAGATACCAGTGTAAGAATACAGTCAACAAAAGTCAAAGGAATATGTCAATGCCAGAGCCCAGGTGTCCTATGACAGTAAGCCCTGATTTTTCCAAAACAGATAAAATACAAGAAAATGACTTTAAATCAAATTTATGAAGATGATAGGGGTCCTTAAAGAAGACATAAATAAATCCCTTAAGGAGCTTATGGAAAAGGTAAACCAAAAATTGGAGGAAAACCTATAAATTCCTCTAAGAAAGAGAGCTCAGAGACTTAAGGCAGAACTGTGGGAGTCCACAAAAGTGGTTCCATTCTAACTTGACCAAGGGCCAGAGAATTAAAACCTATCCCTGCTCCTTCTGGAGTTTTGATCCAGGGAGTGGCTGCCTACAGTATGCTTGGTCTAAAGTGTGGTCATTACATGTCCTGCCTAAACAACAGAATGCTTAAGTCAGGATAAAGCTGCTTGATGTTTCAGGAATTGAAGCAGGTTCTGCTTGTCTTTTGTATCATGTTAAATCAGCCTCCCCGCTTTTGGATTGGGGTATATAAGTATATGGAAAATAAACATGGGCAAATTCACTATCCAGTGGAATGCCCTCCTGGTTCTATTCTGTGACTCTGTTCCTTCTGCCAAATATTTATAATTCTCACACTCCTACCTCGGAACATGGGAATCACTTCAAGGCTAGACACTGACATAGAACCAAACACAACTACACACACACACACAAAAAAAAGGAAATTCAATGATTTCTACTTTGTTATGGGAATTCTGTCACTGTCCCCCTGACCAATTGAGAGGAGTTTTTTGTTTTCTTTTGGTCCAGAGGTGGGGCTTTAATTGGAAATGGACAGGTGGATGTTGTAGGAGGCTCTTCATTCATTCCCCGGTCACCCATACTCTCAAAATAATCACACAGAAATTATATAATTAAAATAATCGATTAGCCTATTAGCTCTAGCTTTTTATTGGATAGCTCCTACATCTTTGGTTAACCCATTTTCATTATTTTATATTTTGCCACAAAGGTTGTGGACTACCAGCAATGTTCAGGCTGGTGGCTCATGTGTTTCTCCTATGACAGCTCCATGGCTTGTCTTTGACTCTGCTTACTCTCTCTCTCTCTCTCTCTCTCTCTCTATATATATATATATATATATATATATATATATATATTCCATCTGGGCTACATTCTGTTGAGCCATTGACTGAAAGCAGCTTTTATTAACTATCAAAAGCAATACATATATAGAAGGGTTTCCCACATCAGGTGGACAACACCAAAATAAAGACAGAGTGGAGAAGTACAAGGGACCTTTTGAGGAAGGAACCAGCTGTGATGAAGTGTAAGCAATGGTTGGATATTCAATTCAGATTCCCTATTTATCTTGTGATATTTGTGCACAGATTTCACTTGGTAATAATTCTGTCACTGTCCCCCTGACCAATTGAGAGGAGTTTTTTGAGAGGAATTGAGAGAGCCTAAAGATGAGGCACAGCAGGTAGGACACCAGGAGACTCTTAGTTAAATTTATTAGGAAACCGACAGATTATTCACTAAGTTCAAGAATGTGGTCAATGAGTAGGTGAATTTGCATGTTATATGTTTCTTGTTGATGCCCATCTCTGTTACCTTAAGGCCTCTGGGCCATGCTCCTGAAGTTTACTTGGTCCATTTGATGCTTGTGAGCACAAAATATCCTCAGGGGAATCAAGACTGTGGACAGGTCTAACATGTTTGGATTAGCATTGGCCAGTTCATCAGATGATCTTTCATCTTGATAGAAGGCACAAAACATCCTCTCCAAACCCTCAATGTTATTTCCTTTATCTTGACAGTCAATAATGACCAAATCAACCTTGACATGATCTTGTGATCAGAATATAGGAGGCTTTTTTTTTTCCTGAGGCTTGTCAGAACCTGAGGTGAATGAAATTTATTACAACAAGGATTAAAGTAAGAAATCTAAGGCTTATCCACTTGTGTCTGTGCAAGATACAGTAAGATGGGAAGAGGCTATGGGGTCAGGACTCATCCTAGATGCCACAGGGAACACTGACTCCTTGTCATTTGTAGTTGGAGAGGATTTGACTCAGTGCAAAAGCAGGTTCCCCATTCAATACTCCATCAGGAGTCTTACATAGATTTAGAGCAAATTCTCTAGGGCTGCTCAACAACCAGCTTCCAGATATTAATACACACACACACACACACACACACAATTCTTTCAGTTTATTTGGGGAGAACAAATTTATCTAGGGAAGTGACTGTTTCTCAGTTATTTCAAGTTAGTAATAGAAATGCAATTGACAAACTATTAATACTGGTTCAAATTGACACATTATCTTGTGTATGTTTGTATGTAAGGATCAGGTATAAAACAATGCTTGTGAATTGTCTGAACAAGGCCTAAAGATGATTTTTCATCACAGTGTGGGAACCTAAGGGTAATTGAATGATTTTAAGCATATGTGAACAGTCATAGTGTCATTATCTATTTTCTTTGTTATTTTAAGAAGAATGTAAGAAGATCCACATCTATCCCTATGCACACAACTCAAGTCCAAGTGACTCAAAGACCTCTACATAAATCTGGTTACACTGAACCTGATAGAAGAGAAAATGGGAAGTAGCCTTGAAGGCATGGGCTAAGAAAATCACTTCCTAAATATTACACTAGTGGCACAGACACTGAGAGCAGCAATTAATAAATGGAACCTCCTGAAATTGAAAAGCTTCTATAAGGCAAAGATCAAGGTCACTAAGACAAAACATCAACCTACAGAATGGGAAAAGATCTTCACCAACCCCACATTGAACAGAGGGCTGATCTCTAAAAATGTACAAAGAATTCAAGAAACTAGACATCAAAGTACCAAATAACCCCATCAAAAAATGGGGTATAGATCTAAATAGAGACTTCTCAACACAAGATTCTCAAATGGCCAAAAGACATTAAAGGAATTGCTCAATATCTTTAGTTATCAGGGAAATGCCAATCAAAATGACTCTGAGATACCATCTTACACCTTTCAGAATGGCTAAGATGGTAAACACTGAAGATATCTGAGAGTATATACAGTAAGGTAATACTGTACTCCTTCACTGCTGGTGGGAGTGTAAACATGTACAGCCGCTTTGGAAATCTCTATGGCAGTTTCTCAGAAAACTGGAAATCAATCTATGTCAAAATCCAGCAATACTACTCCTAGGCATATACCAAAAGGCTGTGCAGTCAAAGCACAAAGATATTTTCTCAACTATGTTCATAGTAGCATGATTTGTAATACCCAGAACCTGGAACCAACCTAGATGCTCCTCAACTGAAGAATGGATAAAGAAAATGGTACATTTACACAATGGAGTACTACTCAGTGGTAAAAATTAATGACACCTTGAAATTTGCAGGCAAATAGATGTAACTAGAAAAAAAAAAACTATTCTGAGTGAGGTAACCCAGACCTAGAAAGATAACACAGAATGTACTCACTCATAAGTGGATATTAGACGTTAAATAAAGAATAACCAGGCTACAATCCACAACCCCAGAGAAGCTAGCTAAAAAGGAGGAACATAAGGCCTCCAGGAAAGACAAATATTTATGATCTGGGTAAACTGGGAAGTGAAGTAGAAGGAAAGCAATGGGGTATGGGAACGTGAGGGCTTGAAATGGCTGAGTTTGGGGAGGGATGGAGAGGATGTGCACTGAAAGAGCTATCTTGATAAAAGGAGACAATAAGGGATTGGGAGGAAAACAGGTGCTAGGGAAATTCCCATTAATTCATAAGGATGATCCCAGCTAAGACTCCGAGCAATAGTGGAGAGGTTGCCTGAACTGGTCTTTCCTTTTAATCAGATTAGTGACTACCCTAATTGTCATCAGAGAGCCAACATCTAGTAATTGATAGAAACAGATGCAGTGATCCACAGCCAAGCACTGGGCTGAGCTCCTAGAGATTAGTTGAAAAGAGGGAGGAGGGATCGATCATATGAGCAAAGGGGGAGTAAAGGTCATGACTGGTAAAACCACAGAGACAGCTGACTGGAGCTACTGGGAGCTTATGGACTCTGGACTGACAGCTGAGGATCCTGCATAGGACTGAACTAAGCCCATTGAATGTGGTTGACAGTTATGATCTGTCAGGTGTGTGGGCTGGATACATGATATCCTGGATACATGAACTGACTTTTTGGAGTCCATTTCCTATAGTGCGATGCCTTGCTCAGCATTGATACAGGGTGTGTCTGTCTTGATCCTTCTTCAACTTGGTATGATAGACTTTGTTGACTCTCCAAGGGAGGCCTTACCTCCTCTGGGGAGTGGAAGGTGGGTGGGATAGGGAGAGGTAGTGGGAGTGGGAAAGGGGAAGGAGGAGAAACTGAAGCTAGTATGTAAAATTTTAAAAAGTTTAAAATGTAAATAAATAAATAAGTAAATAAGTAAGTAAGTAAATAAATAAATTAATTAATTAATAGAAAATGCTCCCTATCCTGAGAGGGTGTTCCCCACTGAGGACCAGGACCCAGAAGTAAGATACCCTAGACCTAGGAGAGAACCAAATACAAGTGGGAAAAAGAGAGTCAATGGAATGACTCCTGATAAAATTCTGTTATACCCATAGACTGGTGCTTAACCCTGTTGTCATCAGAAAGGAACTTTAGACTGTTAAGCTACACCTGGATCCAGCTGTGTAGGCTGGCTCTACCCACTCTAGGATCCTAAAAGCAAAGCCCAAAGCTTGTAGCCCTGTTGGAGGTGTGACTAGGAACTGCATTCAAACCCCATAACTCTATAAAGTAGATGCTATGCTTGCATATGGCAGAAGCTTTTTACTTAATTTTTTGTTTCTACTTAGCATGAAAAATCCTCTTTAAATGCTCTGCTGTACAGAGGGTTTCTTAACAGAGCCTCCCCCCACTCTCTCTCCATCTCTCTCTCTCTAGCTTTCTCGGGCTCTACATGAAAATTTGAGTTTCACTTAGGTACGCCAAAATGTAGTTAGTTTTTTTTTTTTCTACTTACTCTTTACTCTTTTAGTCTTTTGGGAGACTGTCACCCAGCTTCCAAATAAATCACTCACTCAGAGGCTTATTCTTACTAACAAAATGCCTGGTTTTCATTTGCTTCTAATGAGCTTTTAATTTAAATAATCCCATTTACTTTTGCCTCTGGACGTTTTCCTTTTCTTACTTCTTCATATCTTACATTGATTCTTATTCTTTTGCTGGCTGTGTGGCAGGGTGGTTGGCCACTAATGTCCTCTCTCCTTTTCTTGTTTCTTCTCCTCTCTCCTAGACTTCTCCTTCTATTTAAACTCTCTGTCTGCTAGTTTTCCCTATCCTTTCTCCTGCCTCCTTGTTGGCTATTCAGCTCTTTATGAAACCATTAAGTGTTTTAGACAGGTAAAAAAAAAGAATCACAGCTTCACAGATAAACAAATACAACATAAACAAAATAATATATTTTTACATCACTAAACAAATGTTCCACAGCATAAACAAAAGTAACACACATTAAAATAATGTTCTACAACTTTACTATGTTAGTCAAGTGCATTACACAGGTTTTTCTGGTGTTGCTCTAAAATACATTTTGTGAACTTCACACATCAGGAATGTATTTTTACATAACTTCCCTTGTTTTCCTCCTCCCCTTTCCAAATTCAAACCCCTCCCTTCCTCAATGGGTATACTACTTACTGAGTCCATTTAGCATTGGTTTCATGGATATGTGTCCAGGGTTGACCAGTCAAAAGTGAAATACTCATGCAGAAGCTCCTCTCTGGAGGACACTGATACTCTTCCAGCAGCCACTGACCTCCTGCAACTTTTCATTTCATTTATTTTCAATCTATTCCACAAGGTTGGACCTTGTGGGAATTCTCCAATCTGTGTCAGCATGTCAATTAATGGTGTCATTATGTAAGTCTTCTTCAGGAAATCTTCTTGTTGAGCTTTGTGCTGAAGTTCTGTCGTGTCTAGAAGCTCAAGTCGTTCTGAATCTCTGACTCTCACAGTGTTTCTGGTCTCTTTCTGGGATATCCCCTGAAGCTTTGACTTAGTTTGGTGACATGTTAAAGATATATCAGTTGGAGTAGGCACCTCATGGTTAATTTTCTGCATTCAAGTACGTTGTAGATCTTTTGTAAAAGTTTCCATCTGTTGCACTAAGATGCTTCTTTGATACTAAGCTCATCACTGAGTTTAAAGATGTTTAGAATACTATAATGTTAGAAAATTGGGAGTTCTATGTTTTCTTCTAAAGTCTATGACCTCTATAACCATGAAAAGTTGGCTATGTCATAACTAACAGGTATGAATTTCATTCCATAGACTGTGATTTCTCTCAATTAGACAGCTGTTGTTTTATCCCAAGATAAAAACATCACTATTGGATTGCTGAGTATTTCTTGCTAAACCAATTGTTGCTGTGGTTTATGAGTTACCCAGCTGTGTAGGATCTGTTTTCCCCACTTGGCAGCTTATATAAAACCTTCCTACACAATGAGAGATATTCCTCAGAGAGGAGGCTACCAGCTTGAGTTCTAAATAAATTCCTTCAAGTCCATGTACAAATCACATAATGTCTTCAGAAATACCAGTCTTTTTCCAACATCTGAAAGTAACCCATGCAATGACAAGAGCCCATATTGTTTTTGAGGACAACTGCATTCCTTCATTCAAGAACTGGAGTGAAGGATTCCCATGGCTGACACTGGCATTAGATAGTTCATGATTCTTGGTAAGAGTACCATGAAATCACATACTGTAACTCCAATAAATATATATAAACACATATGTATCTATACATATATTATGTGTATTATTTATTTACACCATGTGGTGGTTCTATTGATAATTTCTTCCAAAGGTTCTGGTTCCCAGTTTATGGTACTGACTAGGGAAGTCTAGGAAGATGAACCATTGATGGAATAAATAAGTTACTGGATCAAGAATTGAGGTTCCATAGATTTGCATCATTCCCAGTCATTTTTTTTCCTGCTTACTGTTTGAGTTTATCCTCCAGGTCTTTTGCCTCTGTTTTGCCATCATGGACTCTTGTGGTTTTGGAATTACAAACCCTAATAAACCCCTTTCCTCTAAGTTGCTTTGATTGTGGCACTTTATCAAAAGGTGAAAGAGTAAAGGGTACATATCCTTACTGTCATTTATCCGTCTTCCCTTCCTCCTCACATTTTTACCCTTTTATCCCTCCCAGCTAAAGTCCCCATTTTCTCTTACTACTTTTGTAGCACCCGAATCATTCTATCACCTTATATTCCCTAGAGCTCTTTCTCCCGTCTTGTCCTCACGGTCCCTTACTTCTTTCCTACTTTCTTCATTCACATCAACTTGTATACGGAAATCTAAAGATTTGAAATTAGTATCTACAAATAGGAATGAATATGCTGATATTGCTATCCCTGGGTCTGGATTACCCCCACTCAGTATGTTTTCCAGTTCCTTCTACTTACCAGTAAATATCACCATTTAAATACTCATTATAGCAGAGTGTAATTCCGCTGCATGTGTGTACCATACTTACCACCTCATTGATGTCTTCAGGGACTTGCTGATCATTTCCAAGTACAGTGTTTTATCTCTACATGTTCTTATATGTTCTAAAACCTTTAACTTGTTAATTTCTAGTTTCATCCCCTGCCTTTTTAAAATATTTTTACCATCTGAAACATATTTCATTTTGGACAATGTTCTGAGTTTCTGATAGATTTAACCTGCTGTTTCTGGGTAGAATATTCTCTCTGTACTTACCTGGTGAGGACGTTTGATGTATAATGCAGTTTAAGTTTGAAACACCCGTGATAATTTTTGTTGTCAAAACTAAGTTATTTATATGATTAATTGTATATGTGTGGTGGTGTTCACATCTAATATTGTTGTTCTGTGGAATTCTTTGCACCAACATTCAGTGCATACCTCTTTGCTCTCATCCTTTCTCTTAATGTATTGTTCTTTCTTTTAATATATAATGACCATTGACATTGCTCTACTGGTTTTCAGTACAGCTGTTTTTTCTTGCTTCTCCTTTCTTTTTGTGTTCCAGTGAATGACACTTCTTATAATGAGGAATTAAAGCAGGGTCTCTTGTTGGTCAGCACAGTTTTTAACTCATGTTGTAGCTAATTCATCCCTTGACTTTCTCATCGTCTTAATTCCATCTGCCAAGTATTGGGATGATAGGTGCGCCATGATATCATGATATCAAGACTCCATCTTGATATCAAAATGAGTTTTTTTACAGACACTCATATTTATATTCTACTAAAGATGGAAAAACATAGGCCCCTCCAAGCATGGTTCCTAAAATGCAGGAAGCAACTCCTTACAGGCAACCCAGTGGCAGCTAAATGAGTGTGTTACTTGAGGGCAAAGGAGAAAACATGTACATGCCCTGAGGGCCACTTCTCTGGCACCTGCATACGCATTTGGCAATGACTGTGGTTATAACAATTCTCCTAGTGTACTTGTTCTTCATGTTCTTTTCTCCTTCCACACCAGTGGCTTCTGAAAATATGGATGTGCTGTAGAATAATATGAGTCTTCCCGATCTGATAGAGTGGGCAGGCATTAAAGCTGGACAGCAGGTCATGGGAAAACAGCTGACTAATGAAAGAATTGAGGAAATTTGGGCAAAACTCAGAAATTGTTTTTTGCCTGATTATGAAACTTGGCAAAAAGAATTATACTGAAAAAGAAAAGAACCTAGCTATGAAGAATGAAGTTTCTGAAGAACCTAGGGCTTTAGGGCTGACTGCCAACAACTTTGTAAATCAAAATGATATGTACTGGAATTATGAGGACCAACAATGGGAAAGGTAAAACAATGGCGTAAAACCCATTGAACTATGCTTCTTGAAACCCCAAGTAGTTAGCTTCTGTGGCGAAAGCCTCAGAAGTTGTTTTATGATTAACTCAGGCAAGAATTAAGAATATAGTGGCTGGCATGGGGCTTGGGAACTGGGGAAATGTGATGATGAATGATGATGTTCTGATTTCAAAGAGTCCTTGTACTTTTTGTGAACTGCTTTGCCCATGTAATGATTAACCTGTGGCAAGAAGAAAGAATCAGTTTCCAAGTTGAAAATTCACAATAAAAGCCTGAGGTTTGAAGCTCAGGTCAGAAAGGAAGGGATAAAAAGAAAGAGAGAGAAGAACCTGCCCTGCAGCTGATAACCTGTCACCTTGCATCAGAATCCTGTGTTCGGGTACTGACATCGCCGTCCAGACATCCCAGATTCAGAACAGGCACACTTCTCTGCTGAGGCTGTTCCTTGGCCATATACCACAGGTTTTGTTATGTTTCTTTTTCCTTATAAGGATTCTTGTTTGTTTGTTTGTTTGTTTGTTTGGTTGGTTGGTTTTTTTTAGAGACCTTATAAGGATTCTTATATTGTTTTTAGATGCTGTATAACTGATCCTGAAATCATTGAATATATTTTTAGCTTGATAACTCTTCCATTTCTCCTTTAATTCAGAAAGATCACTTCCCAGGTTATGGTAATATTGATTAGTATTGTTTCATTCAATGGTCTTCTGACTCTGAGTTTCTATTCAGATATCTGCTGGCATTCTGATTGGTTTGCTTTATAAGGAAAGGTGACTTGAACTGGTCAATAGTCTTTGTTCCTTCAGTTCTTTTAGGATTTTCACTGTAATGCACCTTGAATCGGTATGTTACTGTGTTGGCAGAGATTGCTCTTTTGTTTCCCAGCTGCTCAAATCTGAATAACCACACAGAAACTATATTAATTATAAAACTGCTTGACCAATAGCTTGGGATATAACTCTTATATCTTAAATTAACCCATTTCTGTTAATCTGTGTGTCATCACGGGACTGTGGTTTATAAGAAATTTTCCCTGTGGTTCTCCTTTGGCAGCTATATGGCATCTCCCTAACTCCACCTACTTTCTCTCTATATCTCTGTTCAGATTTTCCACCTAGGTTTACTCTACTAAGCCATTGACTGACACAGCTTCTTTAATAACCAATGGTAATAAATATATTCATAGCATACAGAAGGGAATCCCACGTCATTACTGATTATATTTGGTTGATGTTCCAAATGTCTCCTTTACTTTGGCATATACATTTTTTTGCAAGAAGAGGAAAATTTTATATTTTTTCCACTGAATAAGTCTCCTATGGCTTTAGTTTATACTTCCGTAACACCTCCAATCAAGCTGCCCTGATGTTCTACCTCAGTTTCTCCTTACCTTCTTTTTGCCACACTCTGACCCTCAACTCATGTGGAAGAACCTGGCTGCACCAGAGGTCAAACAGGCCCCCAGAACGCCAGGTAAGTTGCCCAGCCTCAGGAACCACTCCCAGACTCTCAGTGTTTGCCTCCACTACTACTATTCTCTCTTAACCTTCTTCATTGCCTTGTCCCAGCCCACATTCAGTCAGAGACCCTTCTCTAAGATATAGGCCACACTTGTTTTGGAATAGAATATTTGTTAACTATGTCAAGATGTCTCACATTCATCTGTGTTGCAGAATATTACTAAGCTATGTAAAAATGTGTTGCTTTTGTTTATGCATGCTTCATTTGAATAGTTAAGCAAATGTGGGTTGATTTTGCATGTGTTGCATTTGTTTTAGTATGCAAAGTTGTGGTTTTATTTCATCTTTCCTGCCTAAGGTACCTGGTTGGTCTAATAATAAGTGGAACTGGCAATAGTTAGACAGAGGAGGGATAGGCAGGACTTGGAGGGCAGAAAGAATAGGGGGCCAGCATGCTAGGGCTAGCCAGCTGGGGTCCAGTCAACCAGGCACAGAAGAAGCTATAAAGTTGGATATACAGAATGGAAGATAGGTAAAAAGTCTCGAGGCAAAACTTAATTGGAGTGAAACAGAATAAAATAAGTTTAAAAAGCTATCTAGAAATAAGCCTAAACTAAGGCCAAGCATTTATAATTCTTAGTAAGTCTGCATGTCATGATTTGGGGGCTGGTAGTCCAGGAAAGCAAGCAACACATTCTGACTTCTAGAACTCCAGGAAGGCCTCTTATCAGGGGATAACCCTTACTCTCTCAGTTCAGGCCTCCCAATCTATCACCAGTCCCCCCCCCCTTTTTCCTTATCATCATTTCCCAACCCCTAACTCCAGAGGAGATGCCCTGCTTGACCAGAGACCACACCAACCATCAGAAGTCCAGTCCCCAACCTCTGCTAGAAAACCTCTGCTCAACTACAGGTCACACTAATAAAATCAAACATATCGTTACAGAGGATTTCATAATGGACACTCTAAAGACAGAACAGCCTGGATAACTGTTCTAAAACTCTAAGAGACCACAGGTACCAGCCTAGACTATAACATCTAGGAAAACTTTCAATCACCACAGATGTAGAAAACGTGGTATTTTATGACAATGTCAAATTTAAACAATATTTCTAGATAAATCTGCTGCTACAGAGAATACTAGAAGGAACTATCTAATACAGGGAGGTTAACTAGGTCCACAAAACACTGGAAATAAACAATCTAAGACCATGAAAACCAAAAGAAAGGGACACACAAACCACCACCACTACCACCAACAAAAATAATAACAATAAAATAAGAAGAATTATCAATTTCTTTTACTAATATCTCTCAGTATAAATTGTCTTAATTCTACAAAGCACTATAAGGACTAACAGGATGTATACAAAAGCAGAACCCATCACACTTTTGCACAAAAAAATATACTTTTACGTCAAAAATAGAAGTTACCTCAGAGTAAATGTTTTGAAAAAGATTTTCCAAGGAAATAGATCTAAAAGGCAAACTGGCTTATCCATTTTAATATATAACAAAATAGACTTCAAACACAAACTAATCCAAGGAAAAAGGTAAGGACACTTCATAGTCATCAATGGAAAATTCCACCCAATTGACTTTTCAATTCTTATGTTTTTGGTTGTGAGCCTAGTTTTTAATGGCTGAGTGATCTCTTCAGTCTGCCTTTTCAATTCTTAACACCTATACCAAAACACAAAGAAACCCATTTACTAAAACTTAGATAATGCAATGAACTCACACATATGGAAGGAGACCTCAGCAACCCACTCCCATCAGGGACAGGCATCCAGACAAACACCACATAGAGAAATAATGGAGGTAACAGATATTACACACCAAATGGACCTAATAGATATCTGCATATCGTTCCATCCAAGTACAAAGGAAATGCACCTTCTTCTGAGCATCTTAAGGAACTTTCTCAAACAGGGTCAGTCAAAATCCTAGTCTCAACAGAAATAAGAAAACTGAAATAACCTCCAGTATCCTATCAGAACACAATGAATTAAAGCTTGATTTCAAGAATGACAGAAACAACAGAAAGACTACAGAGCAAAGTAAACTGAAGAACTCTCTACTAAATTACTATTAGGTCAGGATAAATATAAGAATGAAAAATGATTCCTAGAATTTAATGAAAGTGAATGTAAATGTATTCAAACTGATGGACCACAATGATGGCAGTGCTAAGAGGAAAATTTATATCACTAGCACCTACAAAAATTTGGGGGATATTAAACTAACAACTGCATACATGAAAGCCCTAGAGAAAAGAAAAAAGATGCAAGCACATCCAACATCCAAGAGGAGGAGGCAGCAGAAAATAAGCAAACTGAGAACTAAAATCAATACAAAAGAAACGAGAACACAAAGAAGAATACAAGGAGTTCGTTTTTTTTTTTTTTTTTTGGAATTCAACAAGATTAATTAAGTCTTATCCAAACTAACTAAAAGATTGGGAATGAACATTGGAATTAACAAAATCAGAAAAACATAGGAGGACGTAGCAATACACACTAAAGAAATCCAAAGAATCCTCATGCCATGCTTATAACCTGTATTCCCAAGAGTTGGAGAAGTCTAAAAGAAGGAATAATATTATCTATAGATATCACCAACCAAAGCTAAATCAAATCAGATAAACAATTTAAATAAACCTATAACTCCTAAGGAAAAAGAGGCAATCATTTTAAGTCTCCCAATCAAAGAAAGAAAAGCATAGAACCAGATGATTTTAGTGAAGAATTTCACTAAATTTCCAAAGAAGAGTTAATACCAACAATCTTCAAATGGTTCTAGAAAATAGAAGCAGAAGGAACACTGAAAATTTTATTTCATAAGGACATCATCCCCTGATACCTAAACCATACAAAGATTCAGGAAAGAAAGAGAATTATCAAACGGTTTCCCTTAAGAATATAGAAATAAAAGTACTCAATAAAATAGTAACAAACCATATCCAAGAACATATAAAAAAAAGGTCATCTACCATGATCTTCATCTCAGATATAAAGGCAATTAAGAGCAAGTCTATAGTCTACATCAAATTAAATGGAGAGAAACATAAAGCAGTTCCATTAATATCAAAAGCAAGAAAAGACTGTCCATGTTCTCCATATCTTCACTACTAGAAGTACTAGCTAGAACAATAGGATTACTAAAGATGATAAAGCAAATACAGATTGGAAAGGATAAAATAAAAGTATCATTATTTATAGATGACATGGCAGTATAAATAAGTAACCCCAAAAATTCAGCTAGGGAACTCCAACATCTGATAAACATCTTCAACAAAGTGCCTGGACACAAAATTAACTTTTAAAAGATCAATATCAAAATCAATATCAATATTCTATATACAAATGACAGGTGAGTTGAGAATAAATTCATGGAATTAACCCCCTTCACAGTAGCAACAAACAATTCATATCTTGGGGAAACCCTAACTGAGCAAGTGAGATGAATCAGGTAGGAGAGCTAGGGATGAAAGAAGACCATATAAAGAGAGATAGACTGGAAGTTTGAGGTATTTGGGAGGCAATGTGGAAAACTAAGGCAGTAGAAACTTCCTGGAACATGTGGAGGTGACCCTAGTAAGGACTTCTAGTAATGGAGATATGGAGTAGAGCCTGAAAAATACAACCCATTCAACTAGGCAAGACTTCCGGTAGTTGAACTGGGACACAGTCACAAGATCTTCCATCTATGACCTTCCCTGCTTGCCAGATGTACTGAGGCAATGAAAGCTCAAAGATTCTTTGCTGACTCTGGCCACTTATATCATTTGACTGGAAGGAGGAAAGACTAGTTTGTTGTGCTTATTTGCAGTCCTCATTCTTCTGGTTTTGGGTGGTTATCTAAAGTGGATTTAAGACTTGAAAGAGATCCTAAGAAGAAGCACAGCAGGTAGTACACCATGAGACTCCTAGTTAACTTTAATGCGAAACCAACTCACTCATTACTAAGTTCAAGAATTCTTACAAAGGATAAAATGAGATATAGTCTTGTTGGGTTGACTAACTCTGGTCCCTTAAGGCTATGCGTACTGCTGCTGAAATATACTGGCTCTAATTGATGTTTGTGAGTACAATATTTTCTCAAGGTCGTCAAGACTGTAGTCAGGTATATCATGTCACAATTTGCATTGGCCAGAACTTCAAACAATATTTGTTCTTGATGAGAGGCACAAAGTGTCCTTTCCAAAGCCTCTATGATATTTCCTTCACCTTGGCAGTTAATTTTGTACAAGCCTTTCCTGACATTTATCTTGTGATCAGTAGATATGGCGTGTTCTTTCTGAGTCAGAGCCTGAGGTAGAGATAGTATTTTTATTATAATTTATTATAGCAAGTTTTATAATAAGAAACATAAAGTCTACCCATTTCATGTAGTACAACGGGGAGAAACTGTGAGCTCATGACCCATTCTAGAGAACAAAGGGAACACTGACTCCTTGTCATCTGCAGTTAGAGAAGATCTTTGCTCAGAGCTAGAGCGTGCATCCCACTCAGTACTCTGCCATGAGCATTTCACAAGTTAGGAGCAAATATCCCCAAATCAATCTAGTGAAGTGGTGATTTCTCAGGTTCTTTTTAAAAATATTTGTAGAAATGCAACTGCTGAGCTATAAACACTTGTTCAAATTGACACTTTATCTTGTAGATGTGTATATGTGGCGATCAAGTGCAGGGGTAGAAAGATGCTTGTGCTTTGTCTGAACAAGATCTAAGGTTGCTTTTCCTCAACAATAAGTGGCCTGTGGGTAAGAGTAATGCCTTAGCACATGTACATAAATGCAGTGTCATTACATATTTTCTCTGAAGTTTCAGCAAGAAGGAACTGGAAAGAAAACAGACCCAGTTCCTTTTTTTTTTTTTTTTTAATTTGTACCACCTCTTATTTTGCTATTCCCTGTTTATAGCTTTCATCTTTGCTGGAAATGAGTCTGGGTGACATGGTTGTTTATTCAGACATAAATGCACACACCCCTTAGAAGTGGTGTTTGTGAAAAGCAATTCAAAGTTATATCAATTTTTCTAATACTGGAATACATTTTCACTTTTTTTCTTCAATAAGAAAATATGCACACTCATACCACAAGGACATTTGCTCAGCTGTGTTCATAGCAACATTATTCATAATAGCCAGAACCTAGAAACAATCTAAGTGCCCTTAAATTGAAGAATGGATAAAGAAAATGTGGTACATTTACACAATGGAATACTACTCAGTGGTTAAAAAAAAAAAAACAATGACATCTTGAAATCTGCATGCAAATGGATGGAACTGGAAAAAGCCATTCTGAGGGAGGTGATCTAGCATCAGAGAGACAAATATAGTGCGTACTCACTCATAAGAGGATATGAGACATAAAGCAAAGGATAACCAGCCTATAATTCATGATTCCAGAGAAGTATAGGTAACACAGAGAACCCTAAAAAAGGCATACTTAGATGCCTGAGGGAAGGTGAAACAGTCAAGATCTCCTGAGAAAATTGGGGGTGGAGGAGCTGAGGGAGGGTAGAAGGGGAGGGGTAAAGGCTTGAGAGGAGGAGAACATGAGGGAACAGGATATTCAAGAATGGGGAAGGACATTGGGGGAGAGAAAAGAAAGAGATATCTTGATTGAGGGAGCCATTAAGGAGCTAGCAAGAGACATGACACTAGGGAAATTTTTAGGAATCTACAAGGGTGACCCCAGCTAACACTCTAAGCAACAGCAGAGAGGATGCCTATCCTGGCCTTCTCCTGCAACCATTCTGATAAGTACCTTAATTGTCATTATAAAGCCTTTATCCAACAACTGATGCAAGCGAGATCCACAGGGGAGCACTGGACCAAGCTTCCGGGGGCCGGTCAAGGAGCTCATTGAATGTGGGGAACAGTCATGAGACTTGTGGGCGACTAGCAAGTAGAACTAGGATTTATCCTTTGTGCTTGATCTGGTGTCTTGGAGCATATTCCCTTTGGAGAGATACCTTGATCAGTCTAGATATAGTGGGGTGAGAGCTTGGTTCTGCCTCAAACTGATATGTCAGGATTTTGTTAGGATTTGTCAACTCCCCATGGGGGGCTTTGCCCTTTCTGGTGAATGGATGGGGGGAATGAGGTAGGGGGAAGGGTATGGTGATGGAGGGAGGGAATGAGAGCAGGGATAACTGTATGTAACCAGAAAAGATTGTATTAAGAAAAGAAAATATAAACACAACCAATGAATTGCTTATCTAGTCTGTTTATGTTCAAACAATTTGTCATTTGTTAGATATGCTGTTTCAAATTTTCATTAAGTTTTAAACATACTCTGCTTATTGCATGCAATGTCCCTTCTCAATGAGTCACCAATTCCTACATCCTTGAGAACCTGCTAAGGACAATTTAGTGTTACGCACGTACTCCACTTCCTTCAGGAACTCTAGCTGTGCTGTCTTATTTTGTATACTGAGCATATGTTCTAAATCCTCCAAATCTTTATTTTAAGTATATAATTTGCTTCAAATTATTACCTGCCTGAATGACAATGGAGAATCGTTATCAGCAAAGATTTAGTACATTTTACAATTTTTAATACCATTTCCCCTTACCTTCTGGCCCTCCCATGCTTCCTTTGAAATTTACTCCATGCCTTTTCATTGTAATTCATGACTAAACTTTTAGTCAAAACATCTCCACACAGATCTGTGATATCTTTTATAATGGGTCTTCTGCCATAGACAGCAATAGAAATTCAGGTTCTAGGAAACATCCCAATTCATTCTGGATCTTCATGCATTCAGTGACCATACCTTCCAGAGTGAGAGACTTTATGCTTATTCTTGATGAACCAGTAAAGTGGGAATTGTAAACAATGATTCTGTTCCCCGGGACACTGACCTTAGGGTCTAAATGTTAGACGAAATGTACCCTCACTCTTTTTAATCATGGGAAATGAGGAAACGTGTTGAATAGAGTTTTCTTCTCATCTGCTTCCCGTGTTGCTCTGTATTACTTCTCACCTGGATTTCCTTTTACCGATGGCTGGACAGTCCCTCCAATTCCCCGTATGTTTCAAAGACTGAGGTTCTGAAGTATCTTTGGCCACTCTAATATTAGTCTTGCAAATACTGTCATTGGACTTGTGAGCTTTCTTTCATTTCCCAGTTTTAGTTCGGGTCGGATCAGCTCCTGTTGCAGGTTCCTGTACTTCTGTGGATCTCTGGCTCTCCTCTTTCAAGGGTAGAAGCCAGGTCTTCCTAACAACACGTAGTTATGTTGCACTGAAAGTTCTTTCCAGCAGAGCACTTTGTTTACAGAGTTTCCCTTTGCCTCTGCTTCTTGCTCATCAGAATATTTAAGAAATATGGGGCAGCAGCCCTGAGTGATTTCCCAGCATTTGCTTGGTGCATCAGTACTTCACTATTTTACTTTCATCTTTTTAAATCAAGATTTGAGGTGAGGATATTCTCCCTCATCTCTATGCTTTTAAATTTTTTTTTTTTTTTGTTGAGAAAATTTCCGCCTCCTCCCTGCCTCCCATTTCCCTCCCCCTCCTCCTACTCGTCTCCCCTCTCCCCTCCCCCCACTCCATTCCCCCTCCCTCTGGGGTCTGAAGAGCAGTCTTGATTCCCTGCTCTGTGGGAAGTCCAAGGTCGTCCCCCCTCCATCCAGGTCCAGGAAGGTGAGCATCCAAACAGGGTAGGCTCCCACAAAGCCTGTTCATGCAGTAGGATCGAAACCTAGTGCCATTGTTCTTGGCTTTTCGTCAGCCTTCATTGTCTGTCATGTTCAGAGAGTCTGGTTTTATCCCATGCTTTTTCAGTCCCAGTCCAGCTGGCCTTGGTGAGCTCCCAATAGATCAGCCCCACTGTCACAGTGGGTGGGTGCACCCCTTGTGGACCTGACTTCCTTGCTCATGTTCTCCCTCCTTCTGCTCCTCTCTATGCTTTTTATCTAGCACGTTAGGGCACAGTTTGCTTTTTCCATTATAACTGAATTACACAATATTTGTGCGTATTTCTAGTCTTTCTTATTCTGCTATTTAATTTAATGCTACTTCTTTTTGCAATGATTTTCAAATTTTTGATAACATGGGTTTTATAGGATCATTTCAGGTTTGTGAGGATTTAGTAGAATATCCCTTCCTCTATTCTACCATATTTATCATCCAGTATTTGTTGAAAGGATAAACTGTATGTCCTTGAAATTATTAGAGAAACTCGATGCTCACTCTGTAGACACATGATTCAGATTTGACAGCTCATTCTTATAATTTGAAAGGCACATAGGAAAAGAAAAAAAAATATAACAGTCATTCAATTGTGGGATTTGGAGCTTATGGAAAAAAATCTCAGATAATTTTAAAATATTTTATGAAAAATAAAGTAAATGTTCACATTGAACCAAGAAATAAATTCTTATTATTGTTCATTTCAAAAATATTTTTATCATTTTTAAGTTTTCCTAGATTTAAGGGTGATTTGCTAAGACATGCCATCAACATTTTCAATGTTCATTCACTGTCAGCTCATTCAGGGATATAGTCTCACTTCGGCTTGGTGAGTTTGTTGAAACTGATGCTCCAACGCTGGAACTCAGAGGATTTTACATTGCATTTGTATTTCAAAAATTATTTTCACCTCTTCTTTTTTCTTCCACCATCTGATTCAAGATACCGTGTTACATTCAGTTGTCACATCGTAGTTGCCTATAACTATTTCTAAGATTTCTTTATTTTTCATGAGTTTTGGTGTTTTTGCAGTGCCCGGTCATTTCAGTAATATTTTGAAGAAAATCCCACAATTTGAGGATGACTAACGTTTTCAGCTTATAAATAGGCCCACACTGAAATTTTTCTGCACCCGCATAAGCCTCTCTCCACTGACACAATAATTCAAATCAGATCAAATCAAACTGAATTAGGAAAAACCTCAGGTTTAATAAATACAAACAATCCTGAATGACTTTCCAGCTCTTGCCCCAGATTAGACTCGAAAGAAAGACCAGAAAGCCACATTTTATTCTCTGCGGGGGGGGGGGCAGTTTAAATGCTCTGTGGAAGTGGTTTTGAGCATCTCTGGAGAAGGGTCATCATTTGGTGGACTTTCTCATGGGTGGACTCTGGGCTGAGGCAACTTCGTAGCTTGGGGTGAAACCTCCACCCGATATTCTAGATTCTTTGGATATATGGATGTCAGGGCCTGGAGTGTGGCTTCCATCCAAACATTTCAGCCTCTTTGGATATATGGATGCCAAGGGCTAAGGTGAAGTTTCCATCCAAACATCTGAGAGTCTTTGCAAAAAAAGGACACCGGGTTATGCTTGGCTGCTTCTTGCTGGCATGGGACAACGTGGCAGAGGGGAGAACTGGCAGTGGGTGGGCTCATGGTCAGCAGGAGGTATGGTTGAAAAAGCATTGGGTTAACTGTCTTCCTGGGGACCTCAGACATCTGTTCCTTAAGGGAGATGAGAAGGCAGGTTGCTAGGAGAAAAAATTGATTGTTATTACTGACCCTATGAATGCGGCAAGGCATGGGTGTTAAGTTTTATCCGACCCACAAACCTCTCCACAGATGCAATAATTCAAATCAAACTAGATTAGACTGAATGAGAAGATGCCCAGGTTTAATGGTTGCCAGCACTTCCGGATGCCCCCCCACTCCACCTCCCCCCCCCCCACAAAAAAAACCCGA
>NW_026068106.1:33338-41054 GCF_014885135.2 Alexandromys fortis
AAAAAAAAAAAAAAAAAAAAAAACACAGAAAACCAGGAGACCACGTGTTCATTCTCCCGGGGGGAGGGGCAGTTTAAATAGTCTGTGGGAGTGCTTTTGACCTTACCTGGGGAGGGGTCAGCGTTTGGTGGGCTTCTTGACCCTCCCTGGGAGAAATCACCATTTGTCAGGCTTCTCAAAGGTGGAGTTTGACTGAGGCAACTCCCAGGGGAAGGAGCTTTGAAATGAAACTTACACCCAACGTTTCAAGATGGATGCCCGGGACTAGAGTGAAGCACCAAGTGAGATGAGAGCAAGATATGCCCTTTAAACCTGCATTTTAGTTGCTGGGTAGGTGCCCATTTGAGCCTGGAGAGGTGGTACCAATGAGTTGGTACAGGTGGTGGCATTATCTGGTGGGCCCTCTGTAAGGTGGTCTTGGCCCAGGCAGCTGGAGTGACCTGTAAAATGTCCTTGAAAATGGGTGAGGTCAAAATATGCTCTAGAGACTGTTAGTTTTTACCAGACCAGATTTCTTGATAGAGCAGCAGGAATCTGCAGGTATCTGTAAGACAGCTGGAACAGATTAACATCTTGGTATCAGAGCAAAAGGCTATGGCTTTAGTGTTTGGTTGGAAACATCACCCCAGCCCCTGACCTTCATTTTGGAATGTTTGAGTAGAAAGTTCCATTTCAAGCCCCGTCTCCTGGGAGTTGTCTCAGTCCAAACTCCACCTCTGAGAAAGCCCTGCAAATGGTGACCCCCTCCCCAGAGAGGGTCAAGACCACTCCCACAGGCTATTTAAACCCACCAGATAACAAACACGTGGTCTCTCCAGTTTTCCCTCCCCCTCTCTGCGTTTTCTCAGAGAACCTCCCGGGAGCAATGGCTTCTATTAAACCTGGGCTTTTTCTAATTCAATTTGATTTGGTCTGATTTTGATTATAGTGTTGATGGAGAGGCTAATTGGGCCAAAAAACCTTTACATTTAAATTGAAAAAGATGAACATTTTAGACGACAATTAAAGGAAATCGAAAACTTCTGAACCTCTGAAATTACATCAGAAGCCAGTGAAAGAGGCACACTGATGTCCTTGTAATTATAACCTAAATAAACTGTACAAAACATTTATTGATGTAGCTTTCTATACTGTCTCCTATATGGGATTCAAGTCTGTTGAAAACACTTAGTGTGCTGTAGAGACAGACGAAAGATGAACTCAGGCAGCTGAAAGGAAGTGCAGTAGTATAAAAAGTGCTATCTCTTAGAGGCTTGCACTTTACTGTAAGACAAAACTAGGGGAAGGGAATCTTGGACATATGAAGGTGGGGAGACTGGGAGAAGTGGAGGGAGGTGAAACATTGCTTGTATATACTGTATGAGAGAATTATTTTCCATCACTCCTAAATTTCCACTGTGTGTCATTGTTGTAGTGACTGGTTCATGAACATGCCTACCATTTACCTGGTAAAAGAATGTATTGTGGTTTATATTAAGAGTCAAGGCGTAGACTGGCTTTGTGAATTACATAATTCACAGCACCCCAGGAATCTGCTGAATCCCGAAGAAGAAAATAGAATGAAGAATTCGCTTATTACAGGATATTTTTTTGACTCAAGAAACCACACGGGCAAAATGACAACACTTATGTTAAGTCTTTTGTGACTTTTGAAAATTTGAGATGTCTAAATGATTAAGACCTTGCTGCTCTTGCAAAGGTTCACAGCATCATGTTTAGTGGCTCCTAGTCAGTTTGGATACACACATAAACACATACACAGAGAAAGAAATTGAAAGAGATTAAAAATAAAAATAAAATAATTGCAACAAAGCACATAGAAACAAATTAATATACAAAATAAGAACCTATAACAATTTAAAATAACCTGGAATTTGGATGAAAAACACATTTTTGTATTTAATTTTCAATAATAGTAAAGGAAAAAAAGTAGATAAAAAGTAAATATCGCAGTGGGGGAGAGTATGAAAGAAGCCAAACCAAAGTAAGGAAATAACAATACAATATGTAAAATAAACTGACACAAAACAGGAAAAGAATAAACATCAGGGCTTTCACTACAAATGGTAAATATTGTAAGAAGGAATAAATAAAATTGTTAATTACCCTATAAAAGTAGCAGGCCTTTGACCAGGTATGATAATAACATATACATGCAGTTCTGTCACTCAAGAAGCTGGAATAGAATTGTTTGAGTTCATGGTCAGTCTGAGATATATAGAAAGTCTCCATTTAAAACAAAACGATCAAAACACAGGCAGCAATCTGGATTAGAATATTTGTACAAGAAAAAGGAACGAAAAACAAAAATCTACAGGCTCCTAGCAGTGGGATCAGGACTTCTCCCTGGCATTTGAACTGGGTTTTGAGAACCTACTTTCCATGCCCAGATGCCTCACTGAGCCTTGATGCAGGGGGAGGAGCTTGGTCCTGCTTAAACTTGATATGCCTTGGTTTGCTGACTTCCATGGGAATCCTGCCCTTTTCTGAATGCAGGAGGAGGTTGGGGGGTGGGTAGAGTGGAGGTGAGGGGAGGGAACAGGAGGAGAGAAGGGAGGGGAAACTGTCAAGTTGAAAAGGAACACTAACTACCACAGCTTCATTGCATCCATTAGTTTTGACATGTTGAAATACCCATGTTTCTTTAGAATGAAACCAAACGTATCATAGAGTATAATTTTTTAAACATGTTGTTAAATTTGGTTTGCTCACATTTTGTTCATTTTAACCCTATTATGATCTTCAAGTTCATAGAGCTGCTACTTTTGTTGTTGCTTTAAACTATATTTTAAGAATTTCACACATGACCACTGGATCTATATCATTTCTGTTCCTTCAACTTCCCTCCTTTTCCTTCCCCCTCAAATTTATAGCCTCTCCTTTCCACGATGGATATACAACTTATTTTGTATACTTCTATGTTCTCCTCTAGGGTTTATGACCTCTAGAGTCATGAGGGTGTGGCTAGGTTTCACTGCCAGATATGAGTTCTTTATGTTCAATTAGACAGCTACTGGCTAATCCCAAGAAGAAAATATCACTCTTGGATTGTGCATATATCTTGATGAACCAATTGTTATTATGATTCATGAGCTATCCAGTTGTTTAGAACAACTGATACGATTACCTCTCTTGGAAGCTTGCAATAATACCTTCCTGTACTGTGACAGATAGTCCTCAAGGGAAGGCTACCAGCTTTAGTTCCAGATCAATTCCTCCGTGTTCCATGTACAAAGAACATGATGTCTTCAGAAATGTCAATCTTTTTCAATATCTGAAAGTCATCCATGCAATGACAATAACCCACATTGTTAGGGAGACAACTGTATTCTTCAACCAAGAACTTAAATGAAGGGTTTCCATAACTAATCCTGATATTTTCATAAGCTAGTTCATGGTTCTTGGTGGCTGTACCATGACTCATGTACTGTAATTCTATTAAGTATATATGCTCACACACATACACAAAATCACACATATATGTACACGTATTATATGTATTATTTGTCTAAACCCTGTGGTTGTTTGAATGATCAGTTCTTCAACAGGCTCTGGCTTCTGAACAATAAGTTTTAAGTTGGTTATTATGATTATGTAGGTGTAGGAGATGTAGGGTTGATAATATCTGGGGTCACAATTTGAGTTTTCAGGTTTTCTTTGCTTCATGCTGAGTTCCATCCTCTATGACTCTAGCCTCTGCTCTGGCCTCATCAACTGTTGTGGCTTTGGAATTACAAACCCTAAAGACCCTATTTTCTGTTAGTGGCTTTGATTAGGGTATTTCATCACTAAGATAGCAATGTAAAGGAGTCACATTCTTAGTGTTATTTATCTTTCCTCCCTTCCTCTCCCAATTTCTCTTTACTCTCCTCCCAGTTAAAGTTCCCCAATTTTCCCATTATCCTTTGCTTAGCACCTTTATCATCCTATTGCCTATCCTCTCCTGAGCTTTTTCTCCTGTCTTCTCCCCAATGTGCCTTTTTCTGATGTTCTTCTGTGACTTCAAGTTATACACTGAATTCTAAGGATTAGAAAACTACTATCTACAAATAAGAGAGACTTTGTTGGCATTTGTCTTTCTGAGTCTGGATTGCCTCACTCAATATGATATTTCCAGTTCCTCCATTTACTTTCTAACTTCATGATGTCATCTCTCTTTACTTGTATTAATTCCATTGCTTGTACAAACCATATTTAATGCCCTTTTGGTGCCTTCAGTGACACATTGCTCATTTCAAAATGCAATGTTTTATCTCTATAT
Organism: Alexandromys fortis; assembly: GCF_014885135.2. Classification (NCBI taxonomy): domain Eukaryota; kingdom Metazoa; phylum Chordata; class Mammalia; order Rodentia; family Cricetidae; genus Alexandromys; species Alexandromys fortis. Next base: position 37,600 of record NW_026068106.1, read on the forward strand.
GTTCATATGTTTTCTATAATTTCTCTTCTTAATTTCTAACTTCATTAGTTTGGTGTTTGTCTTACTGTCTAAAATATGTTCCACATTAGAAAAATCTCTGAATTTCTGATAGATGTATTCTACTATTGTGGTTGTTATATTTTCTCTATACTTACTTTGTAAGGCCATTTGTTTCATGAAGTAGTTTAACTCTGAAATATCCTTGTCATTTTTTTGATGTCAATGGCAAGAAATTTTTATGATTAATTGTACTTGTGTGGTGGTGGTCACATCTAGTGCTATTTGTTCTGTGGAATTCGTTGCACCAACAGCTATTGCATATCTATGTGCTCTCATTTTCTTCTTAATGTCTTGTCATTTCATTTGGTATATAATGCCACCTGACTTTGCTCTGCAGGGTATGAGTGAAGCTGCTCCTGTTGCTCCTGCTTTCCTGTTGCTTAGAAGATAATGCTTCACTTTTTCTATATGTTCCTGTGAATGGTGCTTCCTTTAAAGCAGGGTTTCCTCTTGATCAGCACAGCTTCCTGATCACTTTTGGTGTAAGGAAGTCCTTGAATTTCTCATCTTCCTGTTTCTATGTGTCAAACATTGGGATAATGTGTGTGTTCCACCGTTCCTGGATGTATTTTGATGTTCTCTAATCAAGGTCTTTCTTGATTCTCATTTGCTTGTATACCCCAGGGTTTCTTAACTTCTTTTTTTTTTTCCTGCTAGGAATTCATTTATTTGTATTTAAATGTTGTATAGTTATCCTGACTTCATCAAATTCATTTTGAACTTGATAATTCTTTATTTTTCATTTAATTAAGAAAGCTAGGTTTACTGGTTATGGTAATTTTGATAAGTAGTTTTTTCATTCAATGACCTTCTGACTGAGTTTCTATTAAGATATCTGCTATTATTAGTACATTGGTTTGCATTGTAAGGTAGGTATATGTATTGAACCCTCAATAGTCTGTGTTCATCCAGTCCTCAGAGGATCTTAAGTGTACTGCAGCTTGGGTAGGTAATTTATTGATTATATTTGCTTGGGGTTCCAAATGCCTCTTTTACTTGGATGTCTAAAGCTTTTGAAAGAAGAGGGAATTTTTATATTTTTCCACTGAATAATTCTTCAGTTTATTTTTATATTTATTTTTGCATAAGTATATTTAGTTTCTACATTGAATATATTATACTTGCAGAGCATCAACTACACCATTTTATGTAACCCTTGTCTCTGAACCCTTTCAAGAATACTTATATTTTCTATTTGTAATTATTTTGATTTTCCTTTCCTGCTGTTTGAATGCTAGCATTAATCAACCATATCTTTAAACACCAAAAGTTACCTTTGGCTTGATCTAATTTATTGATGAGGCTTTCCAATGAACATTTTTTGAAATGCAGAACTTTGAATTTACATTTTTTCCAAAATCTCTGTTTATCAAACTTCTTACAAATATCCAGATTTTCTTACTTAATTCATATAGTTGTTTTTGTATTTTCTTAAAGTTCATCATCATATGATCAAAATATACTGTATAAAAATTTTTAAATAAAAATTCATCAACTTCTTGAAAATCATTTTTATATTTCTTTTTTTGGCTTTTTACTTCAACATCTCTGGATATTTGTCAACTTTTAAGGGAGTCATGTCATAATTTAAGTGTTTCTATTTTTATATATATGCATATATTGTTGTGGCTTGTTCTTCTACTTTTATGGGAAACTCATTGTAGGTAACAGACTTCTTTTAGTAATGTGCCTCAGAGTATCCAGTCATTATGAACTGTTGAATATGTCTACAATAAATGGTTTTAAAATTATTTTAACATTATTCCGCATTATGTTCTCTTTGAAAGAGGAGAGTATATTATAATAAAATTTAATCCTTGTTGGGACCAGACGGTCCAACTTTTTGTGTTATAATTACAAGAAAGAATTATTTTAGCATACTTGACAGATATATTGTAGGTGAGTTTCAGGAATTGAGGTTTTTTTCTATTATTCTTTTATTTACAGTATTCACTGAAATTTAGGTGGGCTGAGTTGTATATAGACTAAAGTATCATGACTTTAACTGGTCTGGGAGTAGTTTGGTAGTAGAGCATCTCCACAACAAGGTAACTTGCTGTGATCCACAGCATCATTTCAAAAAGAAGAAACAAAGAGCAGCAAAACAAACAGCAGTAAGCCAGACAGGGAAACAAAGGAGCCTACACAGTGACTATGGCAGCCACACCTCCAGCAGGAGCTACAACAGGCCTGTGAGAACATAGGTGATGCAAAACAGAAACAATTAAAAGGAGTTAAAGACCAGAAAAAAATCTACGAGGTTGAAATCAAAAGTAGAGAGGAAAGGTTACAGTATTAAAAAAGTAAAAGAGAGAAAATGAAGGCAATTATTATGGGGGAGAGAGAGAGGGGGAGAGAGAGAAAGAGAGAGAGAGAACTTACCTATTAGAACAGGAAGAAACAACAAAAAATAATAAAGAAATTATAACAAAATTATATTAAAAGAAAATAGACACCACAAAACAATCAACCAATCATCAAATTTCAAAATAGTTTTTAATATAATATAGATGTCCTTTTCCATTTGGTTTTGAATGATTTGGAACGCACTGCCTTCATTGCTATGATCATTATGGTGAGCGAAGGCACTCCCTAGCTCTCCCAACATTCCCTCATGTCTGTGTCCATTCTAATGAGAAAAAAAACCTGGGAATGGATGCCTCACTTCCTACTGTAGTGTTCAATCAGCTCAATCAATGTGCATGTCTGAGGGAGGAGCTGGCCAGATATTTGTTTGTTGGCTCAGTAGAACAAGGTAGCACCTAACTAAATTTCCTGAGGCAGTGTTTACTCCAGAGAGGTGAGCTCAGTGTGTTTTCTGGGCTGGGTTGATGCAAACTCCTGTCCAGCCTGTGTGATGGTTGGGGCAACAAATTAAATTGAGTCCAAGAGGCTGAGCTGACTCTGTGTTCTTCCCTGCAATACTGCCTGTGGTTTCCCAGGACCAGTCCCTGCATGTAGTTCCTCTTCAGTGGTTTCTTAAAGAGAGAGCCTTATTCACCACTTCTGGCCCACATCCCAATGCATACAGTTTTTTTTTTTTTTTTGTAAGTTTGTTTCATTCGTATTTAACTATCCTGAGTCCCAGGAAAATGGTGACTTGGATTACGTAATAAGATTTGTGTGCGTGTGTGTGTGAATTTCAGGAAAATGGAAAATAAAGTTTTATTTCCTACAGTCACATCCATTTTCAAGATAGCTCCATGTCACAGACCCAAACTTTTACAAAGAAAACCACCTTTTAACACACCATTCCACTTTTCTATTCAATTGAACTATGATTTGAAATGATATCTGGGAAAATCAGGGCTCTTCAATTCCCTGATGTTTACTTTGGCTCCAGTTGTCTAGAAAACCATCATGGCTGAAACTGTAAGCTGCCTCTTGCTCTGGGA
>NW_026068106.1:42300-50591 GCF_014885135.2 Alexandromys fortis
GTGTGTGTGAGAGAGAGAGAGAGAGAGAGAGAGAGAGAGAGAGAGAGAGAGAGAGAAAGACTGAGTCAAATTATGATTCCTTACAAGATCACGAGCAGGAGGATTTTACAAGCATGGCCTATGTTTTAGTGGCTAAACCTCTGAAGAAACTGACATTCCGTCCTCTAGCACTTAATAATAATAATAATAATAATAATGATGATGATGATGATGATGATGATAATAATAGTACCCCACAGAGGGGAAGGTTTCATGAGCCTTTTTCCCATCAAAGTGCATGTTATGGGGTTCCAGTCCTGTGGAGGCTTTTACTTTAACCACAACCACCACAAGTTTATGTATTCAATGGCCATGCCACGCCTGGAAGACATACTTTTGCCCAATGCAATATACTTATAATCCATCAAATTCATATTTTGTTCATTAGATTTCTGCAGAATAATAATGACAGTGACAAAGACTTAGTGGTGTGGTGAAGGCGAAGGCAGAAGTCACAAACAATCCCACACCAGTTTGAAATTATGATTAATAGAATGGTTATTTATTTAAAGGGCCCAATCAGGAAGGGAGTCTAGTCACCGGAAGCGGAGCAGGAAGTAAGAGAGAGTGAGGAGGGAAGTGGCCACTTTTTTAAAGAGAGAGAGACCATGCCCCAATGGACTGGTATCTCAGCAGCTATTGGCTGGAGGAGTGGAAGGACCTCCCACAACAGTGTGGGCTGATGGGGATGCATGGATACTCTCTCTGCTTTGGTTTCTGGAGTGCCGTCTGCAGAACAGATGGATGTATCGAGTAATGACATGATTGCTCTGCTGAACACTTTCATGCCTGTGATCATGAAGGCACTTACAATGTTAATTTCCATCAATTGTTCTTGCAGTGGATACAGATTGGGTTTGTGAGACCCACATTGTAGCTCTCAAACATTTGTAACTCCAGTTCCAGGAGAAAAGACATCCACCTCTGACTTCTGCAGGCACCAGGCACACACATGGTAAACATGTATACATGCAGGCAAAAGAAAAGTACATGTTAAAGTAAAAATAATAAATCTTTAGAAAATCAGTCCTTACTAAAAACCAAAATATTTCTGATAGTCTCAATATTCAAATGTCTTGCAAATAAATACACCTAAAATGATATATATTAACAATGTCTCCCCATTGGAAGCTGCTGCTTGCTTAAGTTTCTAAGCATGCAATTGTATAATATGATCCAGAATGCAATACCTCTAAAGTCGGTGAAGCAGCCAGTTGCCTTCTCTCAAATGTAACACAGCAAAAGAATGAAATACTGCAACCAGAGTCTCATTACATCACACGAAAATTACCGGTACGACTAATTAAGATGAACCCAGGCATAAATGAGCAGTTAAGATATAAATTAACTTATTAGTGTTGTGATTCAGGCTGTGGATTTATTGCACAATTGCTTAGTCACCACCAAATGTCTGCACTTTTATATATGTGTTCACGTGTGTGTAATGATTGTAATACATATGAATTACAATCTTGAAACTATGAAACCTTTGGAGTGTAACATTGCTGCCTTTCATTGTTGCTCCCTTCATTTAGATTCCAGGCTTCTCTTTTCTGTGAAATCATCTGTAGTTGGTGTTCTGTTTGATTTCGTGCCTTCTCAGTCCCTCCTCCAAGAGGCTACCCACTTGGATTTGCCCCCGCTACACAGAGGAATCTGTTTTACAATTTTTTGCAAGATATCAGAGGAGAATAAACCATCCAATTTTGAAATAATATAATTTAGTTCTAATTTTTCCCATATGAGGTTGATAAATATTATAAGCCCTGACACTAAATATAGTCACAAGTTTCTCTTAGAAATGTGGAAAATTCAAGTATACAACATATGTAAATTTAGTTGCAAGCCATTAGGTACTCAGAAAATGTGAATGGTATAAATGGCGTCTATTTCTAGCATTGTCTTTTCATTTAAATCAGTGCTGGAGCATTACTCCACTTCCTCACATGCAAAATGTTTAACGTCAGACTCATCCGTCATTTGCACTAAAACTCTTTCTTACAAAGAACTGTGAGTGTTACTTTTAACTTTCAATTTGATTGGGTTTATGGATATCTAGGAAATTAATAAACCGTAGAACTGTGGCTTGCTATTAGAATGTGTCTAGAGATACACAAAGGGCTAAACTAAATGCAGACAGCATCATTTGATAGTCGAAAATAAAAGATAGAGAAGGAAGAAGCCAGTGCAGTATTTGCATGTTCCTCTTTTCCTGGATACCATAAAATGAACAACTTGTGCCATGATGGTTTTCAACCATTTGTGAAGTGGTGTGATTGAAGCAGCTTCTTTAGGAACTAGGACTGTGATTTGCCTGGGCAATATAAAGTGCTATTAGTGGAAGGAACATTTCTGAGGAGTAGATATGCTAAAAATATAAATAAATAAATAAATAAATAAATAAATAAATAAATAAATAACAAAATAATAAAAACTGAAAGTCAGGTTGAGGCATAAAATGAAAAGGATCAGTGTAAGAATAGAAAACGGAGTTAGAAATTATTTTAAGAGCATTCTATATAGGAGTATTACTTTTCAAGAGATTCCTTTGGCTGAGAATGAGAATCATTCTTAAAACCATAGAAGCATGTGACAAAATAGTCAGGAGTATTAAGCACCTAGCTGAAGACACGATTTTGAGTTTAGGTAGGGAAGTGGACATTACACCACAGAAGGTCCTATAATCAAAAGAAGTTCCCTTTCATCATAAGAGACACTGGCAAAACATATCACTTGAGTGGATAACATTATTTGACTTTACTTGAAAAATTAACATGTCAAAATCTATAATCACAATCTGACATCTAATACAGGAAGACCAGCATTTTCTTAGGACTACAATGCATTTGAGATTACAGTTATAACTACAATTACAATCCATGAGTTGCTTTCATTTTTATGAACACTGGAATAAATAAAAAAATTCAAAGGTAAATTGAGAATGAGGTGAGTGATACTTTTTTTCTCACCATGACTACAAGTATTTCAGACAAAATTTTTAATGTTAAAATTTGAAAGTAAACAACTACAGTAAGTCTATAAGCTTTGTGTTAAAGGCCAAGGAGATTTCTTCTTGGATGGTGTTTAAGCAATAGTTTCACAGCTACAAGATTTGGCTTCAAGTGAGTCATAGGTGACCTTTAGACATTTGTGAGTTATTAAGGAAACACAGTCACATGTCAACCAGGTACGAGAGACAGGTAAATCTGTCAAATGTTTCTTTATTGCGTGAATCTTTATTTAATGAAAGATAATAATTTTAGGAAGAAGCTGTAGAAGGTAATAAAACTGAATGGCAAGCAGTCAATGGTTGACCTTCAGGAGAACAGGAAGATACCAGCACAAGATTAGAGAGAACTCAGCAGGGTTTTATATCATTTGTAATACTGCAGTTTTGCATGACTTGGAACCAAGCCCAGAGAAGAACAAACTGCCAACTGTGACAAACTCAAGTTTTCTGCTGGGCATGGAAAGACAGGGATTTAGTGGTTCCGGGAACAGTGCTCCAAGTTCCTCATACGGGGATAAAATAATAAACAGTATAAAAATAATTCTCTTCCTTCTTTTTCATCTTCTTACTAACCAAATATTATTATTGCCTAATGGTCAGTGAGGTTATTACTGTCCTGTGGTTGAATTATCCTTAAAATCTTGAGAATGAGAATCACGTTTATCCATTCTGTCTTATAAACCATCATATTCAACATGAAACATATTGCATTCATTAACTCTATCTAAACATTTTTGTTGCTCTTTTTAATTAATTAATTAACTAATTCATTAATTAATTTTACATACCAAACCACAGTTTGCCATCCTTCCTCTCCTCCTGTTCCTCCCATTCACTGCTCCTCTGTCTGCATTCAGAGGGTTAAGGCATCCCATGGGAATCAACAAAGCATGGCATATTGAGTTGAGGCAGGACTAAGCTCATCCTTCTTGCTTTAAGTCTGGACAAGACAACCCACCACAGTGAATAGGTTGCAATAGGATGCTAAATCATACAAGTATACTTGCTCAATTAAACGTTCTTAACCAAGCATTATCTTTCATGGATATACCTTTCCAAAAAATATTTTTGATTAAGCTAATTGATACATTTTAAATAGAACACTGTCTCAGTTAGGGTTTCTGTTGCTGCTACAAAACATCATTACAAATCAGCAAGTTCGGCAGGAAAGTTTTTAATCAGCTTACACTCAACATTGCCTTTCATTACTGAAGGAAGACAGGACAGGAACTCAAACAGGGCAGGATCCTGGAGGCAGGCGCTGATGCAGAGACCATGATGGGGTGCTGTTTTCTGGCTTGCTTCTCAGGGTTTGCTCATCTGCTGTCTTATAGGACCCAGGACCATGAGCTCCTGGATGACACCACCTTCCATGGGCTGTGCCCTCCCATTTTAATCAGTAATTGAGAAAATGGCTTAAAGATGGATCTCAACGAGGCATTTCCTCAACTGAGGGCTCTTCCTCTCTGTGAACTCTAGCTTGTATCAAATTGACATACAAAACCAGCCAGTACAAACACTAAGAGTAGGAAAACACATGAAAACATGTGTGTCCAGAAATAGAGAATATGACCATAGTTTAGAAGAGAGATAGATTTATGACAAGAAGTCATATATAAAAGTTACTAAATTTAGAGCCAGAGTTGTGGCTCAAGAATTTCAAGTGTTTACTGTACTTACAAAGAACCTAAGTTTAGTTCCAGCACCCATCTGATTGCTCACATTCCCTGTAATTTCAGTCCAGGAGATCTGATGCCTTCTTCTGGCCTCTGTGAGCTTCTTCATGCTCATGCTGCACATAAATTCATTTGAGCATTCATAATAATAAAATGTTCTTTCATAAAGTAATGAGTTAGAGATACCTGTAAAATAAAATGAAAACCTAGGTTAAATATTCAAATCTTCCTATCAGAGAGGGATGAGTCTCTCATGAGTAAAACAGCTAACAGTTTGTTTGAATGAGAAAGAAGGAATGAGAATTTAGGGGAAAGGAAAATGGGGTGAGAGAGTGGTTTATCCTTATAAAAATAAGGCTTGATAGAGGAGAATAAAAAGTATGAAATACAGCATGAATAAATTTATAGGGAGTCAGACCATGGAGACATTTCTTACTCTAAAGAGAGGCTTAGTGCCTTACTACACCAGTGACTGCGAAGTGCCTGAGCCTAAATGATATATCTACACTGGAAATCCTACCCTACCGGCACAGTGGACATCTCAGAGAAGAGGACAGAGAGACTTTAAAAGCTAGATGATTCGTATGATTACTTTAAGATTCTGTTTCTAACCAGAAGAAAAGATGAATCCATGACATCATAATAATATTTTTACAGAAGACCTGGGTTTGTCTCCCGGGACAGACATGGTGGCTCAAAACCATTTATAACTAAAGTTCCAGGGGGATCTGAAACCCTCTTCCAGCCTCCGAGGACACTTCACACAAGTGACTCACAGATATACATGCACACAAAACATTCATATACGTATAAATGAATCTTAAAAACAATCATTGCCCAAGCAATGCCAGCATGATGACATCACCAGTTCAACATGCCAAATTGGATGGGGGAAATTCAAGGTCATACCATAGATGAAGAGATATAGGCAATCTGAGGCTGATGAGAGAAGGTAAATCAGCCTCATCTAGGATTGATTATATGATCCAGTCTCAAGTGATCAGCTCTACAGTTACATGTACATAGGTAACATTCAATAAAGTCAGCTGGGTGTCTGTAAAACAATAATAATTAAAAAAGAAGTTATAAATTTGAGAGAGAGTTGTGAAAGGGGTACATGGGAGAATCTGAAATGAGGAAAGGATGTGTAAGTGAAGTAAATACAGTATTCATGTCTATAATTGTTGGAACTACTTAATTTAAATTTTTTAAGTTAAAAATAATAACATAAGAAGATTTGTACTCAGTGACTACATCCCAAATATTTTATACCTATCATAACATAGACACTAGCGATAAGAATATTTTTGATTTACTTTAATTAAGCTCTATCTAAGATGGCTAAGTCAAACATAGATGTAACTGTGGCTAGCAGAGAGAAAACCCATGAAGGTCTTGAAAACAGGTCCCAGAGTCCTGCAAAGTAGTAGAAGGCCATGTGAAGAGTGAAGGACAGCAAAAGTTGGTCAACTGCTATTGAACAAGAGGTATAAAATGTTGATACTACTAATAAACCATATAATAATAAATAAAAGTGATATGCATCAAAGACAAGAGAGAGGACAAGGTGTTTCTCATAGAAAATATAAAAAAGGATTTTTTTTACTACTCTTAAGATAGCCTTAACATGTAAAAACAATATTATGGCCATAAGGAACTTTTTGGCTGCAGCCAAACCCAGGATTCTAGCCTATATCACTTGGAACTCATAGAATTTAAAAAGGTTGAAGTGACAATAAACAGTGAAACTTTTCATGCATAATAGACAGAATGAGCAAAGATCTCAATCATGATTTTATATTTTAGTATTAGCAATAAGAGAAAAATACTTTGATAAAGTAATATTTGGTAATATATGCTTTAGATACCCCACATTTTAATAAAAACTTGACTATGAGATTTGTTCTTAGTGGAAAAGTTTCTTCTCATGTAACCTTCCTTAGCTATTTTAACATTATTATTTTAATAAGTTCCTTTTTTCTTTTTGTTTATTATTCCCCCGTACAATATATTCTGATACCTACCTTCCTTCCCTCCACTATTCCCAGTAGCCCCACCCCATCACCACATCCCCTCTCCCTTAGATTAAGTGCTCCTCAATCTCCCTTCAGAAAAAAAAATAGGACTGTCATGGATAAGAATCAACAGAGCAAGCATACCAAGATGTAATAAGAATTGGCAGAAACCCTTATATCAGCATTATCTTTTTTGATGTCATATTATTTTAAAAGACACTGCTTTCAAACACTTTTCTTGGCCTTACAATACTTTGTGGAATTAAAAATGTTATGAATTTAATTAATATTATAATTGTTTTAAGTATCAAATGCTCCCTTCTCAGTAGATCTCCACCATCCACACTGTTGGTCTTATACAGTCTATGTGGTTATCAGTTCAGTCTCTATGAACTCCTATGAGTTCAGGTTAGTTGATTCTATGGGATTTTTTGAGATGTCCTTAACCCTCTGTCTCCTAGTGAATACAAGCCATGTTTTTCTTTCTGGGTCTGGGTTACCTCACTCAGGGTGATTTTATCTAGTTTCCACCCATTCATCTACATATTTCAAGAAGTCTTTGTTTTTAACAGCTGAGTAACTTTTGTGTAAATGTACCACATTTTCTTTATTCAGTCTTTGGCTGAGGGGCATGTAGGTTGTTTCCAGTTTCTGGCTATTACAAGGAAGGCTGCTATGAGCATAGTTGGGTAAGTGTCCGCCTGGTGTGGTAGTGTGTCCTTTGAGTATATGCCCAGGAGTGGCATCGCTGGGACTTCAGATAGGTCAATTCTCAGTATTTTTTTTATTTTTCTCATATTTTATTTAAAATTGGAACCATGAAGTATATTACAGCACTTTACGTAGATACTTAAATTAGCCCTTTGATTATATTTTCTAGATTATTTACAATGTCTTATAAATCCTTAGTTTTTATCTGCAGTTGTGGTAAGAGTTAGATAAAGGGAGTCTGCAGTTTTAAATGGAAGAACTTTTGTAAATGCTTCAAATATAATTCCTTTCTGCCATCAGCCTATTTTTCCTATGTCCCTATCCTTATATCAAAACATTGAAGAGTTGCAATCTGGTTTGCTGTTGATGATCACCATTTCACACAAGATCATTTGCCTTATATCTTCATATTTAAAAATACTTTTAAATCCTTATAATTCATATAGATCACATAGTTCATTTGTCACATGTGCAAAAATGTACATAGAGGCTAGGTTAATACTATCTTCATATAAGAAATTAGATACCTATGAAATTCACATGGCACAATTTAGCCAGTCTTTTTCTTATAGCAATTGTATATTTCTGTTTCCAAGGAGAGTTACATATACACATTTCCTTTCTTGAACTTAGATACTTCAATTTCTTCAGTGTATAACGGATTCATTTACCTGATTTATAATTTAATAAGCATACATTTTAATTTTATATAATGATAAGACTATAACTGTATACTGTATGCAATTTTATATCAGTATAAGATATACAAAGCAACATTGTATATCTGGAATATTAACATTTTGGAGATTATTTTGCTATCTCTTTTATTTTATTTTTTTT
>NW_026068106.1:54025-64398 GCF_014885135.2 Alexandromys fortis
GAATTTAGAGCAACAGCTCTCAAAGGCAATGGGGTATAGTAGAAGAGAGAGAGGTAGAAGAGAACATATCTCAAAACACAGAAAAAAAATAATAATCTCTGATGTCTTATGGCATACAAAGGGGTCACCATGATGACTTGATAGACATATTACAAATAACTAGGAGATGCAAACTATAAGGTGAAAGCATGAAGTCATAAATCATAGTTAACTACCTTGATTTTATCATTTCATATTGTACCCATGAATTGAGTTATCATACATTATCCCATAGATCTGTAAATCTAACATGTATGTTTTGAAGGGATTGTCTTCAATCATTTTGGTTGAAATAAACTAGATTTCACCTAAATACATATTGCTTTCTAGATTTTGGACATCCTGTCCAGATTCATTCCCTTCCATACAGCTTTTTGCTGAATTATGCTTCCTCAGCAAATCATATGTACTGAGTTACAAGCTTTATTAGCATACTAATGAAAATAAATATACTAAAGTCAAAGAATCAGTTTATCAATTTAACTTTCCAACCAAAATTAAACTGTATATTCTCTGGGGTATACAATTAGGAAACATGAGTTATGAAGATTAACATTTGCTATAATATTGTCAGTGAAGAAAGGGTAACAAAATAGTGAGAAATGAGGAAAAAGTATATTGACAAAGAACCCCAAAGCTGCATCTCAGAGCTATATATGTACTACTTGTGGTTAATTTATTCTCACTTGTTTATCAAAAAAGATTCTTAACATCATTGCTTAAGAAATTTTCTGTCATTTGTCTGTCCTGCTTTAATTTTATTATGTGGGAACATTCTTAAAGACAATAAAACATTGTGTGAATCTACACACGCACATGATACCAAATTGATATATTGCTCAATGTTGTGTTCAACTTCATTCAACCAGAAAATAAAGCTAACACTAGGGACCTTAAAAATATCAGAAGGCTCTGGGGTTCTTTGCCTATATACTCTGAAAGGCACTATCCCATTGAATTTGCAAAGGAAAAAGACACAATTGTTTTCCAAAGCAATACTACCCAGCAATTAGTTATGGATGCTTTGGATTTCTGTGAAGGAATCTTGAATTCTCTAGGGATCATGAGATGTTCAGGAAGACCAGAAGCTGTCAAGTCCTCTTAGCTGGAGTCACAAGCAGTAGTGGACACCTGAGATGGGGGAAGAAAGAGAACTCATTATTCTCTGTAAGAACATAAGATACTCTGAACCACTCAGTCGCCTCTGCAGCCCCCTTAAAAGAAATACAGCTCTGATGAGATGAAAATGAATTGGTTCAGAGCTTTCAAACAATCTATTGAAAATATATAGATACATTATGATACTAGATGAGACCAAAGAGCTAGTAAAATTCTCTATTGTTTCTAATAACCATATGCAGAGTCACTGTATGATGTCAAAATTTCAATTAGATGACCAACAATAAAATCTAGCATGACAGATCCTGTGTCATACCTTGTTAACCAAGGTGTGCTTGTCCAACCACATTGGGCCAAAACAGGAACTAGGTAGAGTACAAATAGACAGTTCCCACTCTTGTCTGTCATCAGTTTTTTCTTCCAGGCGGGACAAACACCTCATTCTGCTCAGACACCAGCAGTAACACTCCTTTATTTTAAGCTGAATCTCTTGATGCCAATGCCTTTATAACTCATCAGCAGCAAAATTTCATAGTTAATAATTTGCATCAGGATTGTTGCTGAGCCGTACTGATAATTTTATTAAGAGCAAGTGTTTTTATTTAATCTTGAAAAGCTAAGTATACATGATTTAAGTACCTTATTTGTTATCTGGAATAGATTTTAACAAAGATGTGGGAATGATTTTTTTTATTCTACAGTCAAAAATAATGCCTATGGCTTTTCAAAGTAGTTGTGTTAGAGGTATCTTTACTAGAACTGTGATTTATAAGTGCAGCGAATTTTCTGTGCACTGATGCAAATATTTTTAGATCTTAGATGAGAAGGTGTGCTTCCTCACAAATTTACATTGGGAAAGTCAACCTTATAGCACTGAACTTGAAATAAATGTGCTATTGGTGATCATCAGAAGAATATATAACTGGTTCATAAATACATTGAAGACAAGCAAAAAATAAAACATTTCATAGTTCTGATCATAGGTAAATAGAGTCACGTAGCTTGTAGGTTTTTTACATGCATAAAATATGTGTATATCTTATATGACACAGCAGTTTCCCTCATAGATATTTGTGTTTGGTGGAGACAAGAAATGTTTCTGGAGAATATTAAGATATTATGATACTACTTAATGTCAATAAAAGTAGAATTATATGACACTGGAGAAGTTTGTAATCCCCAAGGGCATATATTGATGCCTTTCCCCAAATGCTTAAACTATGTACTCAGCAAGTTGACATCTGAACCTACAGTGCCTTCAAAACTGGCAAAACTCCTGATGTTGTATCAAAAGCAGTCAGGGTTATGCTAAGTGTCAATCCTGAGAGCTGTTAGATAATAGAGTGCATGTGGCAACCCTTGAGGAACTGGCAAATTGCAGAAATGTGTGTCAGAAATTTCAAGTATGGTAGATCAGGCACAGTTCTAAATTCTAGTGCCATTGCCCAGAAGAGTTTAGGACGCAGGGGTGTTATTTCTTGGAAAAATGAAAAGGAAAAAAAAGAATACTTTTCAAGAATTGACAAGACTGTTATCCTTATATGACATTTGTCCAGATTGTGTCCATAATTACATTTAGCAGTCTTGTAGAATTTATATTCTGCATTGACTGCTTCATAGATTCACTTAGCAAAGCAAGCTAAGTGTGGATTACACATTTCATTGGAATTTAGAAAATATTGTAGGCAATACTCAGGAGAATATGACTAGTTATCATGTGATTCTTCCTGTAATGTATTCACCCCCACATATCTCTGTGGGGGTTTGACTGACGTGTTTCCTTGTGTACATAATCTTGTAATACACCTCAGTCTCTGTCTCTCGGAGCTTAGGGCTTTGAAGCCACAGAGACCGTGCTTACGTTTCAGCTGTATTCCCTGAATTCTCATGACACCTCAGTATTAAATCTCTAATACTGAGATTGCTCATGTGTAAGTGGGATATTGAGTCACAGTATCTGCCTACCAGGTTTTTATGAGTTTTAAAGGAAGCTAATAGAGAGTCATGTAACAAGTGATATCAAACATAGTCTATGTTGTTTTGTGTGCCTGGATTAGGGTAAAGAATGCTTTGGAAAGTTCATTGAAAACTATCTAATCATGCACTGTATTTTATCTACATAGACCTTTATTCCTTCTAGAAAAAAGAAAACTTTTCTCACTCATTAGGTAAAATCATTAAAAGCAAGCTAAAGGTGCTGGCAATTTGTCTCAGTAGAGTGTGCCCTTGCTATGCAAACATTTTAAGGCCAGATGGTGTGATCACATGCTAAAAGTTTCAGTGCAGGCAGAAGGCATAGATGGAGAATGCCCAGAGCAAGCTGTGTAGCCAGACTAACTGAAATAATGAGCTTTGGGATCCCTGAGGGATCCTGTGTCAACTTAGAAGATAGAGTATTTAAGGACTCCCAATGTCTGAACATGCATTCTTATACAAATACTTTCAAATGGTACACATTCAAGTGTGTGTGTGTGTGTGTGTGTGTGTGTGTGTTTTACTTAATACCTTTAATAAGAGAATGCATTCCAAATTATATAAATTGTTTTTCCCTATTTTTGAACATGGCATTAACTTATCCTACATTTACCATTATATATAAAATATGATGAGGAGACTTTAAGGACTGCAGGTTCAGTCTTGGTATTATTGATCAAATTTGATAGCAAATGTAAAATGTATAAAGACACTAAGGCCATTGACTTAGCCAAAACAATAGAGTTGTGTTTGGTAATATACAGATATGTCTCAGCACTTGAGACTCTCAGGAAACCTTGTTAGTTTGAAGCTACACTGGGCCAGATAGTGACATCTTTTCTCAAAAAGACAACAAAATAAAAACTTTGAATGAATGAATAACAAACAAACCCCATATAATGGAGGAGGCATATCTTAAAATATCCAACAAGGGTTAATCGTGTCATAGTAGTGTCCTGTCAAGGTGATAGATGAGAGCTTTTATTACTCTTGGAAAAACAGAGGAAGAATTCCTAAATTCCTAGAATCCCATGAGAGGACCTACGTGAATTAAGTGTGACAGAGGGAGGAGAAGCTAATTACTCAGAGCAATCATAGGTGCCTGCTTCAAGTAGGCTCTATGGTTTGTTCCTTATTGCATGGGGGGGCACAGGCCTCTTGATCTGATTTTATTATCATTTGGATGATATAAATAGGAGGTCCTCCTTTCTATAGGGGTAGTGAATCTGGGGTATGGGGTATTCCTCCATATATTCTGCATCATTCAGAACCCACTGTACTAAACATAGTAATGTCGGTCTTTTTCTCCTCTTTGTTTTCTAGACATGACATTATTCTCATTGTTGTTGTTCCTGGCTGCTATGCTGCCCCCATCTTTTCAAGATAACTATGAGGTATGGGTAAGGTTTAATATCCTCTCAGAACAGTTTAGGCAACTATGAAGGCTAGGAAGCTATCAGACCACTCTTTAAAACTATAAAAAGCCAGATTGTGGAGTAAGTCTCAAAGGACTCATTGATAGTTTAGAGTGGTTGACACTATTTTTAAAACTATGTCGAATGACCTTGTAGCCCTAAGCACAAGTTAATATTAAACAGAGGTTAAGGTCATGGTACACATGAATGAAACAGGCATACATTTATTACACAAAGTAGATATTGAAGATAGGGCTGGATGCAAATATAATACATTTTGATTCAATGTCAATTAAATTGTATTTTTGTTATAGTTTTTAAGTAGAAATATTGATATTAATTTAAAACACTTTTTTCTTTTTAATGAGTTCAAGAAATTAAAATTACACATGATATTTGGGTTATATTTGTATTGGAATTTTCATGTCTGTGGATTGATTTCTTAAATTTTCTGTTCCATGAGCCGTTATTATTTTCTTTAATCCATTTCAATGTGCTCCTCATAGACAACTGATATTATATTCAAATTTAGCATGGCTTCAACTTATTCATTTCTGTATGTAACTTTCATAGATACTGTTTGAGAAAATTATAACTACATTTACAATTTTAAAAGTTTGCTACAATTGAGACGATGATGATGCTTAGCAACATTTGCTTAGAATGCACAAATCCCTGGGTTTCATCCTTGCAATGCACACACACACACACACACACACACACACACACACACACACACACTTAACACACAAGAGATGTTAAGTACGTCTACTATGCAAACCATATGTATGTACATGAGGCAAATAGTAATTATTTATAATATGTTCTTATTTTAGGTAATCCCAGATGAGGTTCAGTCATCTTCTTTCATGATCGAGTGTGTAGGGCCAGCAAAGTTACTCTCCTTTTGGTTAGAAAGCTATTAAAATAGGAGGATTGGGCATTGCTGTAGCCTTCATACACTTCTTAGGCCTCTGCACTGGAGACTATTAGAATTCCTCAAGAGTAGGGAGTGCCCGTAACTGGTTAAACCTGTTTTCAAATATAAGTTATATGTCTTTTGTTACAATAATCAAATTTGCAATCTTGAAACCAGTTGTTATCTAGGTGTTCTTTCAAGCTGTTGGCATCCCCAGTTTCTTTTTTGAAAAAATAGCATTTTATGGCACTTTTGAATCATCTATTCTCCTTCCCTTCCCTCCCCCTCTCTCTTTAGTCTACTGGTACTTTTTTATAATTGTCAAGATCCAAATAGCAGAGATATTCAGAGTCCTCTTTTATGAATGAAGGCTTCTTTGAGAGCTGCCATGAACAACTGATTCCTCTTCAGGTGTCACTTACTATTGTACCTCTTGGCTTTGCTTTTTGGTGTTGTAATTATTAGGTCCTATCACCTATCCAATATAAACCCTCAAACAATTTATTCTCACATTTCAGTGTTTCTAGTATGTTTTTATTTTTAATCTGTACCACTGCCTCTTAAGAAATATAAGCACACTTATTGTCTGGTGGACTTTTTATCTTCCATGGAAGGTAGGATAACAAGCAGAAAATAATAATGACTCTCTCAGAAGCTATATATTTTGTCTTTAGAAATGCAACCACTTTAAGTAGGTATTCATGTTAAAATGGAATGTTTGGGGGGAGGGGCTGGAGTAGTTACTTGGGGGACACAAGCCTTTACTACTCTTGCAGAGGACCATTTGGTTTCCAGCATCCACCTGAGGTTACTTACACTCACCTTAACTTCAATTCCAGAGAATCTAGTATTCTCTTCAGACCTCCATTTGTATTACAGTCATCTACATAAACTTGAACACAAACATGTTTGCTTCATTAAAATATATGTATTAGAAAATGATGCCAATCCCTTAATAAATAAACATCTGGGAACATTCTTACTTTACATTAAAATAAAACATGAGAATTTGCAAGCAACAACTTTAACATGAACGTCCTTTCTGCCTTACAGAGCAGAGGTTGTGAGAGATCTCTTGGCATGAGACTCTCAACAGTGTCTTCAGAACGTAAAATATTAGGGAGAGATGGATATGTAGTAGACACTGGCAATGCAGTTGACTAGACCCATAGTGCAATGGCTGCAGAGTTTTATGGGAGTAAGTATTGTAGGAAGGAGAAACAATTTCTCCCAGCAGGAAGATAAAATATATGTGAGGGTCTGTCCATCAATAATCATGCTGTAACATCTTGCTCTTCCCTATAAAACAGTACATTTTGGAGTATATTTTTACCAAAAAAAATGGCTCTTACATCTCTGTCAACTCATAGTATCATTACATTTTCCTGTCCCACACAGACACAAATATGTAAATTTGAATATTAGCATCCGAGTTAACTTAGCTGGCTTACTTCTGTTCACTGAAGTATAAAGTCAGAAACATTCAACTGTTTTCAGGAACTCATTGTCTCCAAATTGACAGGATATGAGATAAACCTGTCTTGAGAGTGACCACAGAAACCTGTCACATATAAAATTCTCATATTGTAATAATGTTGAATGCATACATGTACTAGGTCTGGGCCTACACATTATCTCACAAGAGTCCAAACTCCTGGTAAGACGGCCAATGCTTAGTAAGATCTATTATGTGTCTTCTTCCTTAACACTTCCTTGCTAAAATAAAAATGAGTCTGAATGAGTTAAGTTTCTCTACTGTGTATGGCTATCATCACTGCTCTCTCTTAAGTCAAAATTGACATATGTAGGCATCCTCAGAAAAGTTTTTACTTTGACATGTCATGAATTCATTTATAGTCTGAAAATTCTGTTTAAAGTATTTCTTATGAAAATGTCATAGATTTTCTTAACATTAATTATCAAGGTTTAACAGCTAACATATTCATGAGTCCTTTAACAAAGACCTTCATTTATCTTATCCAACTTAGTCACCTTTTTGTGCAACTTTAACAGACACTAACATGACTTTATGCTTATTTCTCTTTAGAAACAAGACTTTGCAGATTTGTCAACCACTACAGAGTCAGTTAGAGACGAGATTTTATTCAAACACCTTGAACTGAGAGTATTGCTTGATCCACCTGGTAGTGACTTACTGAAGATGGTGAGGACTCACAGCTGGACACTGCATCTGGAGAGCTATGTTTGGAGCCTCCAGATAACACTTGGCTTCTCCTGTGTGCTTTAGGAGGGGCTGCCTCTATTCTAGCATCTCTTTTTAACAAAAACAAAAGTATTCAATTATCAAGGTTTAACAGCTAACATTTTCATGAGTTTTTTAACAAAGGCCTTCATTTATCTTATCCAACTTAGTCACCTTTTTGTGCAACTTAACAGATACTAACATGACTTTATGTTTATTTCAGGATTTGTCAACCACTGAAAAGTCAGTCCAAGAAGAGATTGTAAACAAACACAATGAACTGAGAGGTTCGGTTAATCCACCTGGTAGTGACTTACTGGAGATGGTGAGGACTCACAGCTGGACACTGCCTCTGGAGAGCTATGCTTGGAACCTGCAGATAGCACTAGGATTTATGAGGCACCTTCTTACGGCTGTAAAAATAGTCTTAGCACTTCCACGTGGTTAGTGCTACTCGTAGAACAGTAAGCACTCCAAGTCTTCAAGGGATCCTGTTGTGATTTCAGCAAGTCATCAGGCCATTAAATATTTTAGTATTTCTGATGACCTTAGGAAGACTGACTATTTGTATTTATTTGGTACAGAAAGGGTCACGTAAAAGTGGAAGTAACTTTGGACATAGATTATGAAACTACTAAGAAGATCGAGAGAGGGTGGAAATGGACTATAGAAGACACAGAAAGAACTAAACAGAACATGTGTGACATCAAAGGAAGGTTAGGAGTGGGAGGGCGTGAATGAGAGGATAAGCAGGATCAGGAAGATGGGGGAGGAAAATATGCAAAAATAAACTTATTAATAAATGTTGTAATGAGAGTTAGTAATATATATGCTACCATAAAAATTTAGATATATTCTATATTATATATTGATTATGATGACAGTCAGAAGGTGCCTACCTTTTTGCAATGATAAAAGTCCTCATATCAGCCTGTCTGCAAAGATCATGTGACTTTGAGGTCTGAGTTTTCACATGGCTGTTTTCTTTACTTTTCCTCTTTAGAAGTGGAACAGTGATGCCCAAGTAAATGCACAGACCTGGGCAGACCAGTGCACTTATCAACATAGTTCTCAGGAATCCAGAAAAATCAAAAGTATGTATACTCAAAATTACTTATAATAAAATAGAGAATAAAAGCCCATTTTATATCATGCTTAAAAACATTGTAAATAAATGCCTATTCTGACACTGCCTTTCAAAAAATTTAAGTATCTCTGCCTTTTAAAAAAGTTAAGTATCTCTGCCTTTTTAAAAAATGTTAAGCACTTCTGAAAGGCTCCCTCCATTCTGTGCTTGTTGAATGCTTTATATTTTACACAAACTGTCTTTCATGATGCCAGCTTTGATCCTTGTGACCAGATCACAAGTGAAACAAGGTCTGGATCATTGCTTTCTCTGTTTTGAAGACGGAAACTGAAGTCTGGATGAAAATAATTACTAATTAAGATCTTATAAAGGAAATTTAAAACTGGAATCTTTTATTTCACTCTTTTTTTTATATATATGCAAGTGTGTCTCTGTGTATTTATGCACATGTGCACTTATGTAAAAGTGCTTCTAGAGGCCAGAACAAGGAGTCAGATCCTATGATGCTCACAGGTCACAGGTTGATACAGTGTTGCTGTCACAGGTGGTTGTAAGTTATCCAGTGTGGATGCTATGAGTTGGGTTCAAGTCTCCTGAAATAGTAAGGTGCGCTCGTACATGCTCAGTCATTTTCCCTGGCCTCTGAAATCATAATTTCCATATTTTAATCTAGTATCTTATCTGTACACTATGAGTAGCTGAACGATACATTATGTTAAATTAAAAATAAACTATGAAACATAATCTTCACATAAGGGTAAAATGATGACAAAATAAATAAATGGGTAATAAGATTAAATATTTCTTGAAACATTAAATATGATCACCTTTTTCTCCAAATTAAATCTAGTAAATTAATCACCTCTTTTCAAGGTTTTACAACTTAGATATTCTTAATTTAATAACACAATGATTAAAATTTAACTTTAAAGGCTACAGTTAAAGTTTAAAGTAAATGTTTATTTACAGAGCTTGGAAAAAACCATTAAACTATTTTTTAGGGTTAAAGATATTTTCTCCCATTTTCTGAAGAAAATATGGTCCAGAAATTTTAATTTCCTAGTTAAGACATTACCTATAAACTGTAAAAATATAGTCCCTTCTCGTTTTGTTTGCTTTGTACTTGTAGTTTTGAAAGAATGACTATAAAGAATGCTCACACAGAATAAATATCCTAAATATGTAAAATGTTTATATAAGAATCTCTAGGAGATTACAGGAGAAAAATGGAAGGTGCTAGTCTTTGTCTTCTCTATGACTGCAAATTTACATTTATTTTACATGAGACTCACTCACATGTGAGTGCACACACTTGTGTGCGGATACACACACACGTATCGAGAATTTAAGGTGTGAATAAATGAGATCAAAGAGAGAAGCTACTGAGGAAAAAACTTTCCTACTAAGTGCTTATGGTGTTCAGCACAAACATGTTGATACCTCTGGCTACTGTTCAGCCAAAAGTTCTTTAGGTCTGAATCATGCTTGTTATGTTATTCAAAAGGAACTGCAAAAGATGACTTTAAAGAACAGGGATCCCATTCGTGTGTGTGTGTGTGTGTGTGTGCTCCACTTTTTTCTCTATTGCTGTCTTCATGAGTGGCCTATTTTTCCCCC
>NW_026068106.1:65930-74223 GCF_014885135.2 Alexandromys fortis
ATGCAAACCATATGTATGTACATGAGGCAAATAGTAATTATTTATAATATGTTCTTATTTTAGGTAATCCCAGATGAGGTTCAGTCATCTTCTTTCATGATCGAGTGTGTAGGGCCAGCAAAGTTACTCTCCTTTTGGTTAGAAAGCTATTAAAATAGGAGGATTGGGCATTGCTGTAGCCTTCATACACTTCTTCGGCCTCTGCACTGGAGACTATTAGAATTCCTCAAGAGTAGGGAGTGCCCGTAACTGGTTAAACCTGTTTTCAAATATAAGTTATATGTCTTTTGTTACAATAATCAAATTTGCAATCTTGAAACCAGTTGTTATCTAGGTGTTCTTTCAAGCTGTTGGCATCCCCAGTTTCTTTTTTGAAAAAATAGCATTTTATGGCACTTTTGAATCATCTATTCTCCTTCCCTTCCCTCCCCCTCTCTCTTTAGTCTACTGGTACTTTTTTATAATTGTCAAGATCCAAATAGCAGAGATATTCAGAGTCCTCTTTTATGAATGAAGGCTTCTTTGAGAGCTGCCATGAACAACTGATTCCTCTTCAGGTGTCACTTACTATTGTACCTCTTGGCTTTGCTTTTTGGTGTTGTAATTATTAGGTCCTATCACCTATCCAATATAAACCCTCTACCAATTTATTCTCACATTTCAGTGTTTCTAGTATGTTTTTATTTTTAATCTGTACCACTGCCTCTTAAGAAATATAAGCACACTTATTGTCTGGTGGACTTTTTATCTTCCATGGAAGGTAGGATAACAAGCAGAAAATAATAATGACTCTCTCAGAAGCTATATATTTTGTCTTTAGAAATGCAACCACTTTAAGTAGGTATTCATGTTAAAATGGAATGTTTGGGGGGAGGGGCTGGAGTAGTTACTTGGGGGACACAAGCCTTTACTACTCTTGCAGAGGACCATTTGGTTTCCAGCATCCACCTGAGGTTACTTACACTCACCTTAACTTCAATTCCAGAGAATCTAGTATTCTCTTCAGACCTCCATTTGTATTACAGTCATCTACATAAACTTGAACACAAACATGTTTGCTTCATTAAAATATATGTATTAGAAAATGATGCCAATCCCTTAATAAATAAACATCTGGGAACATTCTTACTTTACATTAAAATAAAACATGAGAATTTGCAAGCAACAACTTTAACATGAACGTCCTTTCTGCCTTACAGAGCAGAGGTTGTGAGAGATCTCTTGGCATGAGACTCTCAACAGTGTCTTCAGAACGTAAAATATTAGGGAGAGATGGATATGTAGTAGACACTGGCAATGCAGTTGACTAGACCCATAGTGCAATGGCTGCAGAGTTTTATGGGAGTAAGTATTGTAGGAAGGAGAAACAATTTCTCCCAGCAGGAAGATAAAATATATGTGAGGGTCTGTCCATCAATAATCATGCTGTAACATCTTGCTCTTCCCTATAAAACAGTACATTTTGGAGTATATTTTTACCAAAAAAAATGGCTCTTACATCTCTGTCAACTCATAGTATCATTACATTTTCCTGTCCCACACAGACACAAATATGTAAATTTGAATATTAGCATCCGAGTTAACTTAGCTGGCTTATTTCTGTTCACTGAAGTATAAAGTCAGAAACATTCAACTGTTTTCAGGAACTCATTGTCTCCAAATTGACAGGATATGAGATAAACCTGTCTTGAGAGTGACCACAGAAACCTGTCACATATAAAATTCTCTTATTGTAATAATGTTGAATGCATACATGTACTAGGTCTGGGCCTACACATTATCTCACAAGAGTCCAAACTCCTGGTAAGATGGCCAATGGTTAGTAAGATCTATTATGTGTCTTCTTCCTTAACACTTCCTTGCTACAATATAAATGAGCCTGAATGAGTTAAGTCTCTCTACTGTGTATGGCTATCATCACTGCTCTCTCTTAAGTCAAAATTGACATATGTAGGCATCCTCAGAAAAGTTTTTACTTTGACATGTCATGAATTCATTTATAGTCTGAAAATTCTGTTTAAAGTATTTCTTATGAAAATGTCATAGATTTTCTTAACATTAATTATCAAGGTTTAACAGCTAACATATTCATGAGTCCTTTAACAAAGACCTTCATTTATCTTATCCAACTTAGTCACCTTTTTGTGCAACTTTAACAGACACTAACATGACTTTATGCTTATTTCTCTTTAGAAACAAGACTTTGCAGATTTGTCAACCACTACAGAGTCAGTTAGAGACGAGATTTTATTCAAACACCTTGAACTGAGAGTATTGCTTGATCCACCTGGTAGTGACTTACTGAAGATGGTGAGGACTCACAGCTGGACACTGCATCTGGAGAGCTATGTTTGGAGCCTCCAGATAACACTTGGCTTCTCCTGTGTGCTTTAGGAGGGGCTGCCTCTATTCTAGCATCTCTTTTTAACAAAAACAAAAGTATTCAATTATCAAGGTTTAACAGCTAACATTTTCATGAGTTTTTTAACAAAGACCTTCATTTATCTTATCCAACTTAGTCACCTTTTTGTGCAACTTTAACAGACACTAACATGACTTTATGTTTATTTCAGGATTTGTCAACCACTGAAAAGTCAGTCCAAGAAGAGATTGTAAACAAACACAATGAACTGAGAGGTTCGGTTAATCCACCTGGTAGTGACTTACTGGAGATGGTGAGGACTCACAGCTGGACACTGCCTCTGGAGAGCTATGCTTGGAACCTGCAGATAGCACTAGGATTTATGAGGCACCTTCTTACGGCTGTAAAAATAGTCTTAGCACTTCCACGTGGTTAGTGCTACTCGTAGAACAGTAAGCACTCCAAGTCTTCAAGGGATCCTGTTGTGATTTCAGCAAGTCATCAGGCCATTAAATATTTTAGTATTTCTGATGACCTTAGGAAGACTGACTATTTGTATTTATTTGGTACAGAAAGGGTCACGTAAAAGTGGAAGTAACTTTGGACATAGATTATGAAACTACTAAGAAGATCGAGAGAGGGTGGAAATGGACTATAGAAGACACAGAAAGAACTAAACAGAACATGTGTGACATCAAAGGAAGGTTAGGAGTGGGAGGGCGTGAATGAGAGGATAAGAAGGATCAGGAAGATGGGGGAGGAAAATATGCAAAAATAAACTTATTAATAAATGTTGTAATGAGAGTTAGTAATATATATGCTACCATAAAAATTTAGATATATTCTATATTATATATTGATTATGATGACAGTCAGAAGGTGCCTACCTTTTTGCAATGATAAAAGTCCTCATATCAGCCTGTCTGCAAAGATCATGTGACTTTGAGGTCTGAGTTTTCACATGGCTGTTTTCTTTACTTTTCCTCTTTAGAAGTGGAACAGTGATGCCCAAGTAAATGCACAGACCTGGGCAGACCAGTGCGCTTATCAACATAGTTCTCAGGAATCCAGAAAAATCAAAAGTATGTATACTCAAAATTACTTATAATAAAATAGAGAATAAAAGCCCATTTTATATCATGCTTAAAAACATTGTAAATAAATGCCTATTCTGACACTGCCTTTCAAAAAATTTAAGTATCTCTGCCTTTTAAAAAAGTTAAGTATCTCTGCCTTTTTAAAAAATGTTAAGCACTTCTGAAAGGCTCCCTCCATTCTGTGCTTGTTGAATGCTTTATATTTTACACAAACTGTCTTTCATGATGCCAGCTTTGATCCTTGTGACCAGATCACAAGTGAAACAAGGTCTGGATCATTGCTTTCTCTGTTTTGAAGACGGAAACTGAAGTCTGGATGAAAATAATTACTAATTAAGATCTTATAAAGGAAATTTAAAACTGGAATCTTTTATTTCACTCTTTTTTTTATATATATGCAAGTGTGTCTCTGTGTATTTATGCACATGTGCACTTATGTAAAAGTGCTTCTAGAGGCCAGAACAAGGAGTCAGATCCTATGATGCTCACAGGTCACAGGTTGATACAGTGTTGCTGTCACAGGTGGTTGTAAGTTATCCAGTGTGGATGCTATGAGTTGGGTTCAAGTCTCCTGAAATAGTAAGGTGCGCTCGTACATGCTCAGTCATTTTCCCTGGCCTCTGAAATCATAATTTCCATATTTTAATCTAGTATCTTATCTGTACACTATGAGTAGCTGAACGATACATTATGTTAAATTAAAAATAAACTATGAAACATAATCTTCACATAAGGGTAAAATGATGACAAAATAAATAAATGGGTAATAAGATTAAATATTTCTTGAAACATTAAATATGATCACCTTTTTCTCCAAATTAAATCTAGTAAATTAATCACCTCTTTTCAAGGTTTTACAACTTAGATATTCTTAATTTAATAACACAATGATTAAAATTTAACTTTAAAGGCTACAGTTAAAGTTTAAAGTAAATGTTTATTTACAGAGCTTGGAAAAAACCATTAAACTATTTTTTAGGGTTAAAGATATTTTCTCCCATTTTCTGAAGAAAATATGGTCCAGAAATTTTAATTTCCTAGTTAAGACATTACCTATAAACTGTAAAAATATAGTCCCTTCTCGTTTTGTTTGCTTTGTACTTGTAGTTTTGAAAGAATGACTATAAAGAATGCTCACACAGAATAAATATCCTAAATATGTAAAATGTTTATATAAGAATCTCTAGGAGATTACAGGAGAAAAATGGAAGGTGCTAGTCTTTGTCTTCTCTATGACTGCAAATTTACATTTATTTTACATGAGACTCACTCACATGTGAGTGCACACACTTGTGTGCGGATACACACACACGTATCGAGAATTTAAGGTGTGAATAAATGAGATCAAAGAGAGAAGCTACTGAGGAAAAAACTTTCCTACTAAGTGCTTATGGTGTTCAGCACAAACATGTTGATACCTCTGGCTACTGTTCAGCCAAAAGTTCTTTAGGTCTGAATCATGCTTGTTATGTTATTCAAAAGGAACTGCAAAAGATGACTTTAAAGAACAGGGATCCCATTCGTGTGTGTGTGTGTGTGTGTGTGCTCCACTTTTTTCTCTATTGCTGTCTTCATGAGTGGCCTATTTTTCCCCCATAGACTTAAGATGTGGTGAAAATATCTTCATGGCATCTTACCCGGCAACATGGTCTCAGGCCATCCAAAGCTGGTATGATGAATCCAAAGATTTTAAGTTTGGTTCAGGGCCAACAACACCGGGTGCGGCAATTGGACATTATACTCAGGTAAGAAAAGGGACTTTCTATTAGTGCTGGGCAAGGGAAAAAATTTTAATGACTTGATTGATTGCAAGGCAGAATTTCAGTGCAGAGAATTTGTATTTTCTTTTTGAGAGAGGGTCTCACTATATAGCTCCGACTGACTTTGAATTTCCATCTTCCTATCAGTCTCCCAGTTTCAGGGTGTATAGCGAGAGTGCACACCAGCCACATAGCCTTGGGAAAGATCTTGTGTGGTTGGTTATACATTGGCCTTGACAGTCATTGGCTATTGGAGCTGCCATCTTTCAATGGCTTATCTAACCTTTGTAAGGGAATATACTTGATTTTTTAAATCTCATTTCTTGACTCCAGCCCCCAAACAAACGTAATGTCAAGGCTGTGCATCAGCTCTATATGGCTCCTAAGTTAAATGGGGAAATGTATATCCTGGAGTTTTGTTACCAGAAACCCTGCCAGGTGGCTTCCTGCTGGACCTACAGGCTCAGGCCCTGGTCCCTTTCCCATCAAAAAGTGGCTCTTTAAGCAAGAATTACAGGATTATGCCTCTATCCTGTCCACTATCAAAAAAGGTCTTTCAAACCTAGGAGAGAAGGTGATGTGGTGATCCTGCTTGGCTTCATGGAGAAAATATCCAGATGTCGTATAGACAGGGGCAACTCCTAATTCATGGCCTAATCAGATCCTGTAGACTGAGAGACTTGAGCTGAATCACAGTTTCAAAATGGAGCCAGGAAATTCAAGAACACAACTCTACAGAGGAGCACCCCCCATACACATCTTGGACATATTTATTGTTACTACATAGCAGGCTTCCACCAGGCTTGGACCAGCAAGGCTTGCATGCCAACCACTATTCCTGCCCACACACAAATGAAGATACTCATGGCCACAGCTTAGCACCAAACTAGACAACCTCTTCTGTGAAGCTGGAGGAAGTTCTGGTTCATCTCTCAAGGTCAACGCTCTATGAGCACAGGACACTTGTTTTTGGAAAATACCTCAGTGTACATACCTTCAAGGTAGTCAGCAACAGCGTCATGGTCAATTTGATGTCTGACCAGGAATTGACCTGCTATCCTGGTTACCCTTTGGCTGTCTATGTTCATAAACCTGAAGGGTTGGAAGCAGCGTCAGAGAAATTCCACATCATACCAAGTTCCTCTGGTGTCTGTAGATTCTTTGATTCTTTTCATTGTGCCATGAAGCTTCCTGGCCTCAGCCCAGATATCTGTATCTTCATCATCTTGGAAACTCTCAAAGATGTTAAAGAACAGCTTCTCTGAAAAGGAGCTGAAGCTACTGTCAGCCTCCATAAATTACTCTGGGAGCTTCCTTATAATTTTGCCAGACGAGCTGACCAACATCAGCCCATTAAGGCTGTTTTAACATCTGTAGATTGATTCAATAATTTAAATCTGCCAATAAGGATTCTAAACAAAATAGAACATCAGTGCTTGAATTTTATATTTTCTATTTGTTTTACAACATTATTTTTCTCTCTGACATGTGCCTTGTCTTCGTCTCTGGGTGTATAGCTAGTTTGGAATTCTTCTCACCAACTTGGATGTGGAGTCACTGAGTGCCCTAACAACCCATTGAAATACTTGTATGTTTGTCACTATTGTCCTCCGTAAGTATCCACTTCAATTTGACATTTTTAATGATCATAGTTTCAAAACAAATTAAAAACATTTTACACACAAAAGGGAAATAAATTTTAAATATTCTTTAGAGTAGAAACTTATATAACTGAATCTTTGAAATGTACAACTCAGCAGCTTCACTAATCACACTCAGAAGCTTTTCCTTTCCTTTCGAAATGATTTCTCTTCCCTCCTCGATTGCTGCTTCCTAAACACATAATACAGGGATTATGAAGCTCATATTTTCAGTTTGTGCTGTGTTTGGAGGCTACAAAGCAAACTTTTAATATTCGACTAGGGCTAAGCATGAGTGAATGACTCAGATTAGTGATGTGGTCCTTCTAATTAAGCTGACCCTATCCCTGATTATATAAGTTGTCATAATTTTTAAAATTTCATTGCTGAGCAGCAGTCGTGTTTTACGCCTTTAGTCCCAGCACTTGGGGGCAGAGGCAGTCCAAGCTCTGTGAATCCAAGACCAGTCAGGGCCCCACGGAGAAACCTTTTCTGAAAAATCCAAAAAAAGAAAAAAAAATAATTTATTGCTTTTGGTTTTGAGAATTTCATATAGGAGTACCATGTTTCCATCATTTCCACACTTCCCTATCCTCCTTCAAATCTTCCTCTCTTCTCCTCCACACCTTCTCTAAAAGTCATGATTTCGTCTGTACACACACACACACACACACACACACACATCAAAACATGCACACACAAAATATCACCAAGTCCATTTAGAGTTGTTCTTCTGTGCAAGTGTTTAGAGTTGACAACTTGGAACTGGATACGCTATCAAGAGTCTTTCTCTGAAGAAAACTTGATCTTCCTTTCTATATAGCCTTTGGCTGTCACCCTTGGTTGCCTCCCTGAACTTGAAAATAAGAGTCTATTGCTAAAAACACATCAACTTCAGACACAGGAGTTGGAAGCATCCAGCTGGAATTCACCTGGAAGTTACCTTCCTGCAGACTAGCTTTCATAGTATTAAATGGTGCTATATAAACTGCCAAGAAAAAAAAATTACCAAGAGTGTTATCTTTTTGCAAAATCATAGTAATGACTGGCCTAGTTGTTATTTTTCCAAACTTTATTTTTGTTGCTTTGTTTATGCATATGCACAGTACCCCACAAAGACCAGAAAAGTGCACTGAATCCCATAGACCTGAAGTTAAAGGTGATTATGACCTACTTGATATGGTTATTGGGGATCAAACTTGGATCCTCCAAAGGAATAGCAAAATTTCTTAACCACTGAACCTTCTTTCCAGCCCCATGTTGCTACCTTCTACCTGTAAGAATTTATTAAATCTTAGACTTCAAAGGCTCTTTGAGAAGTTTTTTAACATATTTCCAACAGTTAAGAAAGCTAAAATCTTAATTCTTTCTCCTCAAAATGTACTAAAATTCTAAAAATCATGTTCAGTGGAACTTAATTTTAAAGACAGAAAT
>NW_026068106.1:78253-85650 GCF_014885135.2 Alexandromys fortis
AAATTACATTTGCATGTATGTTTGTCCTTGTGTGGTATGTGACCATAGGTGCAGATGCTTATGGAGACCAGAGGCATCAAATGCCCTGGAACTGCATTACAGACAGTTGTACATCACCTGAAGTGGGGGCTGAGAACCAAACCCAAGTCTTCTAAAAGAGGAATGTGCTCTCTTAACTGCTGAGACAGCTCTCTGTGTCTATTTGTATCTTCTCAATACAAGAAACTTACGTAACATGTGTCTGAGAATCTTTTCAAATCAAGACTTTTAAGTGATTCATTTCTGCTCTGTCTGTGGGTGACACAAGGTGTGGCATCTCAGTTGAAAAGGAAAGTCGTCAAAGAATTTTCAAGAATGTTTCTTTTGCCCTTATGGAAAATACAAAGAAAGAAGCCATTGCACTCTACCAGCTGTCTGGTCAAATGAGAGGCGCCTGGAGTCTGGCCCCTAGAAGGATCAGATGAATAATGAAGAGAAGCACGTGGCAGAACTTGTACCACACTTTATGACTTTTCATTTTTAAGATTGCTCAAACACGTAGAGCAATATATAGAAGAGAGGTTCTGCTGCAAGTCCTTGGAGAATGCATGCACACCCCTGCCACCCTTAGCACAATGGAGAATCTGACTTCTCTATTTTCATATGCCAGTCAGTGAAGTGATGATCCTCCCGAGGCACAGGCTGATCACTATCAGAGTACTGCACTTTTAAGATGGTTTTTATAAAGTGTTTTTCTAATTAACATTCTCAGTTTTTATAAGCATAAAAGTCTCATACCCACATGCTACCTTCAGAAAACCCCAAACTTTCCTGTGCTTAAATTCTTGAACCTCACCACATCATCATGGGGACCTCTCCCATACTGTAGGAATCAGGAGTCATAACATTTTTCTAACTGTCTCTATAGAAAGCATCTTTTATACCTAAGCAGCATCCTGTTCTCCACTGCCTTAGGAATTTTCCGGGTTCATGAGGAAATGAAGAGAATGTTTCTACATTAAAATGTTTCTAAACATTTAGATTCTTATTTATCGTATTTCAATTGCTCCAATTAATAGAACATGGTTGAAGAGTGAAGGCGTTAATTATCCCCTTATTTCACATCTATATCTGAATACTCTTAGAAAATGTTAGATTTTTATATGGCATAGCTAAAGATTTTAATAGCAATCCATATATGTTTATGTGTGTATATATATGTATATGTGTGTAACATATGCAAGCTTAAGAGTATACAAAGAAAAAATAAAAATATTTAATATTTAACTTTTCAATTTCAGTGGTAATTTTCTGGACAGGATATACACCCCTTACACAGTAGGAGAAATATGTGGCAGTTGTCCTAATCACTGTGACAATGGACTGTGCAGTAAGTGTTATTAACATACAAATATAACAACATAAAATGACAATCTGTTTTAAGATTTCATAACATGTCTTTATGTTCAAGAGGCAAAAATGTACTTAACATCATTTACTGGAATTACAAATTTTCCTTTGTTTAAGGTGTGTGTACTTTTGCCCTTGAAAAACGTGATACTTTATGTAGTCTAAAGAAACATCTAAACCAGTGCATACTTGTATCAATATTGGTATTATTGCTATTGGAGTCTAGAGAAATATTTCTGTGGATGTAATTCAATAAAATTTAAAGTAAATTTTCTTATTTTCTAGGTTAGTAGGATCTTAAGTTTAGCATTTTAAGAAGAGAAAGCAATACAAATCTAAGTAGTTGAGGTAATAGAACACAGGTCAGGCCAGAGAAAGAAGACAGATACTACAATTTTTTGCCTACCAAGAAACTTAATACAAAAACTCTTAAGGTCTTCCAGATCATCCTTTGAATTTTGTGTTACATTTTTATTTATTTGTGAATGTGTACTTATTTCTTTTTGTACATGTATAGGAACATGCATGTATGCCATGGCATCTGTGTGTGATTGTGTCTTGAGTCAAAGGACAGCTTATGTAAATTGCTTCTCTCTTTCAATAACATAGATTCAAAACTAGTCATTTTGTGTTATTAGTGCAAATGTTATGAAAATGGATTACACAGAGAGGAAGTAGGTATAATAATAATACATTTCCGTATTTTCACATAAAGAGGTTACTAAACACAGTGGCTTTAGAACATATTAATTAAACTTGTTTTGCTGAGAATATAGTGTTTAAATATTAGCTGTATTTAAGTTTAAAAATTACTTGCATACTGACTGACATTTTAAATAATGAGTTTCTTTTTAAAATATTTCTCTTTATTTCATGTTTATAAATATTTGTTTGTACATGTGTGAATATATTTATGTATACTACATTTGGGCCCCATGACTATGAAGGACAGAAGAAGACACTTGGTTCCATGGAGCTGAAGTTACAGGTGGCCGTAAGCTACCATGTAGATGCTGAATCAAAACCAGTTTCTCTGCAAAAAGAATGAAGACTCCTAATTGCTGAGCCATCTTTCTCAACTCTCAATAGCTCAGCTGCTCAAAGAATCACTCAAGTTAGTTTCCTTAATCCTTTTTTGAGTGAAGAAATATATCAACTCTACTAAAAGACATCTCACAAAGCCTCAGTTTAATGGAAATTCATCCATTTACTCAATTCCTTTCTCCACATTCATGTTTTATTTTGTCACTGTTGGTAGAGGAAAATAATAACAAAGTAATGAATATCTCTATTCTTTTTTTCAGCAAACAGGTGTGACTATGAAGATAAGTATTCTAACTGTCCATCTTTGAAAGCATCACTAACCTGTTACCACCCACTTACTATTGAAAACTGCCACGCTACATGCAACTGTGAAGACCAAATTCAATAAATTTCTAGTGCACGAGACCAGGGCCATGTGCAGGAAAACCTCCTCCCTAGCTTAGTCTTGTCACAGTCCACCAGGAAATTCTAGGTATAAGTACACTCAAATGATTCCAAACAGTAAAGATTAATTTTTTTCTATATAATCTAATTTAGCATAAATACTTTATAACCAAATATTTTAAAATAACAAAATCAGTAATACCTTTGGGACTTGGCCTCTGAATTCTGTGACGAATTTAAGCAATTCACTCAAATCCAAGATTTTATGTAGTTTGTCTGTATGACTAAGGTCACTAAAACTCTGTCTTGGGAACAATAATCAGGTTCCCAGAGCACAATGAAGTAAAGAAAAGCATATACTTCCACTGTAGCTTTCAGTCACCTTTCCTAGCTCTACCTAGCTAACTATCTCCAAAAACAAATGCGCATTAGCTCTCTTTGATTTCTTCTCAGTATTTACTCCTCTTCACATTCCCCAGAACTAGAGTTTCAAATTCTAAACTGTAATTTGCCTTTTAATTGTTAGGTATTTCATGTACCCTTTTAAAATGTAAATTCATAAACAGAATTTGCTTTTTCAAATGACTGCATTGACCTTGGTTTCTTTTTAAAAATTAAATAAATCTCAAAATTTGCATATTAATACCTCTCAGTTGTTTGTATTGGTGGATTTGGGGTTTATTTATTTCAGTATGGTACTACAATATTCATAATACTGCTTACTTAAATTTATTTACATTAAGGTTTTTAGCCTTCCCAAGAGTTGACTAATGAGTATACACCTCAGTTGATAATCAATAATGGAGCCCACTGAACAAATACTTCTGACCCTACCCTGGCATACCATGTCCAACCTTCAGACTTAGCTCAGATCATACATCCTCTATGCCCACACAGACTGATGAGTCCCATGGACCCTAGATGACCTGCATAATCGCAACCTTAAGACATCCTGTGCACTTGGACAACTCTAAGATATCATAGAATCAACATTAGACATAAATCCAATGAAAAAACCACATTCCCTGGTCTCATTGCAAAATCATAATATATACAGTTCCAATAATATGGGCCTGCCATGCCAAATCCACTAGTTTTGCAGAAATGTTTTGTGATGAGAATGAATGTCAGGACCCCCCAAAATTTTTTAAAATATAAAATTTTATCAAGGAATTTGAGCAGCTTAAAGAAGAGATTAACAAATATCTCAAGTAGTATAAAAATAATAGTGCTTGATTTATGCCTAATATATGTACATATATACACACATATTGAAAATAAATTATGAAGACAATTCAAATTTGAAAACTATGTTCAGGAAGAGAAAGAATCATTAAAAAACTGAAATCATTAAAAGACTGAAAAAAATCTTTTAAAACGTAAAATTTTATCAAGGAATTTGAGGAGGTTAAAGAAGAGATTAACAAATATCTCAAGTAGCATAAAGAAAATAGTGCCTGAGTTATGTCAATATATATATTGACATAATATATTGAAAATAAAATTATGAAGACAATTTAGCATTTGAAAACAATGTTCAGGAAGAAAAAGAAACATTAAAGGGAATTCCAGGGGAAAAATAGAATTGAAAAACTAGCCAAAACTCAGGGGAAGAATAAGCAGAATGTATGGAGAAGATGATAGAATATCAGTACTTAAAGAAAAGACAGACGAATTGGGCTATTCAAGCAAATAATATAAAAAATTAAACAGGTACATACAGGAAAGGAACCTGCAAAACTGTGGTGTACCATCGAGGCACCAAATCTTGGACTTACAGACACAGAAGAAAGAGGATAGTTCTTTTCACTTTCAGTTATCCAGATAGTTTTTCTGGAAAAAATAGTCTAGGTTGGCATTCATTGTCTTTTAGAATATGACATACGTTGCATCAGGCTCTTTTGACTTTTATAGTTTCCATTGAGAAATTACCTATTAATGTTACAGGCTTTCTTTTGTATTTGACCTGTGGTTTTAATTTTGTAGTCATCAGGCTCCTCACTTCGTTCTATATATTTAGTATTTTAAATATAATATTTTGTGATTGTCTCTTTTTTGGTCTTGTCTATTCGGAGTTTTGTGTGCTTCTTCTGTCTGTTTTAATGTGTCTGCTATCAACTTGGGAAAATTTTCCATAACCTTGTTAGAAATATTATCTACACAATTGAACTGGAATTATTCTTCTTTTCCTCACCCAACCCCCTGCCAAGTCCATTACATGTGCTGTCCACCTGCCTTCTCTCAAACAATAAAATAAATCCCTTCAGATCAGGCTCCTTTTAGAATAGATTGCTCTGTACTTAAGATCTAGAAAACTTCACACTCAGTGTATGTTTAGGTCACTCTGATGAATGCTTAAATCCCTCATTTTTTTTTTTGTAATTTGAGTCAGTGTTTTAAAAATGCTTTCAATTTTCAAATGATCAAAGCCCCCATTGTGTCTATATTTTAAATAAGTCTTTTATTAAAGCATAAACAATAACAATTGGTTAATAATAACAGTAATAAAGATATATATATAGTCATTTAAAAATGTACTACTAGTTTTATTCCTAAGATGTTTCTAAGATGTTTGCGGCGCAGCTGCTGGCCTGGCAGAGATGGTTGTCGGTCCCCGGGTGGGCTGGCGGAGCCTGCCATGCGACAAGCGGCTACAGTGCGAGGGCAGCTTCTAGGGCGGTGGTGGAGGGTAACAGACACACAGACACAGAAAATAGCCATAAATATTTATTAAGGGAGAGAAAGAGAGAGAAAGGGAAAGGGAGAGAGAGAAAGAGAGAAGAAGAAGAAGAAGAAGAAGAAGAAGAAGAAGAAGAAGAAGAAGAAGAAGAAGAAGAAGAAGAAGAAGAAGAAGAAGAAGAAGAAGAAGAGAGACAAAGCCCTGTGTGTACACCAGAAGAGAACAGAAGGAGAGAGTGAAAGATGGCGGTGGAGGTCAGAGGTAAAAAAGGAGTGGGCTTGGCTAGGGCAGGGACCAAAAGAATAACATTTCCACATCTTGATTTTAATAAAAAAGCAAATTAGACACCCCAGTTTGAAGGAATTGGGGCGGCAAATTCTCAAGACTGCTTCCGGCTGATTGTGGGCGTTGTCTTTCGTAGAAGGGGAACCCGACAGAAGGCTGGGTGCTAGTCACATCCTGGCATGGCTGGTCTCTTTGCTTTTGACTGGTTTCTATGGCATGGGAATGTCTCGTGTCCCTAAGGTATTGGCAGAACAAACAACAAAGTTAAATTAAGGGGATTTTTTTTTTTTTTTGGACCAGGGAATTGAGGGGGTATCTGACCTCTTTAGATGGATTTCTTAATTTGGCTCCCTGGAACTCGCAAGAACTCCTTGGGTTTGTGAAAACAGAAGTTTCAGACATATAATGACTGTGGCATAAGAGATAAATTTGATTTGAAATTTGTTTGGTGAGGTCACCTGGCAAAACCTCAACCTGGCAAAACCTCTCAGCTGTCAAACTGTCAGAGATCTTTGAGAAGGATAAAATTTTACTTGAGTTACTGATTAAAAAGTGACAGAGAACTTATTTGGTTGGCACCCAGAGCTACTCTTTTTTGGGTCCTCCATGGTCGCTGAAGGTTGCACTTGACCTTTGCTATTTAGCGCAGGGCCTGCAAGGCTGCAGAAGACTCTGTGGCCTAAGAAATCTGTAGGAAGACAGGCCTACCTTGACCTGAGCAGCTAGGCTGTCGATTCCAGCGATTCTGTCCATGTCTAGAAATCTTTACTTTAGATGAAAGGCAGGTTTGCCCAATGGTCAGCACTCTGCAGTCGAAAGCAAAATGCAGGACTGTCTTCTGTCTTCTTTGGAGGGAGCAGAGAGCTGCTGCTAGGAGCCAACCTGTCTCTTTTTTTGTTGTTCTTGTGGTGAAAAGTTTTTTAATAATTAAATACTTAAATATCACATTCCCCAGATCTCTGAGCAGTTCAGGGCTGGATAAAATATAGTTGTAGTATACTGGTTTTTAGCAGGTAAGTTTTACACTCGTAAAAGGGCAGAAAGAAGAAACTGCTGGCAATGGAAGGTTAATGTCAGAACTGACAATGGTAGCGAACAACTTAAGGGACTTAAAAGTACATACCAGTTTAAAATATGAGACTCATGTTTTGTAGTCTGAAATGAGATGTAATAAACAATAATTATACATAGAAAGAGTGAACAAGAATTGGGCACCATTGACGCCTCTGATGGGCCCTATCAAAGGCATACCATTGCTCAAAACACATGTAACAGAGTTAACATGAGGATTTCAGTGAAAACCGGGTGAAGAGGCAGGGTAAAACTGGGATTAAAACCATAAAACTGCATTTCCCTGATTGCTAATGAGGTTGAGCATGAACTTAGGTGTCTTTTGGCCATTTGAACTTCTTCTTTTGAGAATTCTCTGTTCAGTTCAGTGCCCCATTTTTTAATTGGGTTAATTAGCATTTTAAAGTCTAGTTTCTTGAGTTCTCTATATATTTTGGAGATCAGACCTTTGTCTGTTGCGGGGTTGGTGAAGATCTTCTCCCAGTCAGTAGGTTGCCTTTTTGTCTTAGTGACAGTGTCCTTTGCTTTACAGAAGCTTCTCAGC
>NW_026068106.1:87330-101794 GCF_014885135.2 Alexandromys fortis
TGTTGTGAAAAAAAGTTTTTGTTTTGTTGTAGAACCTCCATGACATAACAGAAGCCGCAGCGGGGAGGGGTAAAAGGCTGGATTCGGGGGGGAAAAAAAACACAAACAGCCATTACAGTTTTTCTCTAAGTTATATTGGGTTGAACAGAGACAGATAAGTGTAAGGCATTAAAGCATGAGGCCGGAGTGATAGGTCTGGAAGGCTTGATACCCCTGGCCCAAACCATGGAAAAACACTCGCAAAAAGGCACCTGAGGCCGTGAAGGCAAGGTGCAGTTGGAATCGACCACCATAGGCCCTATAAGCAGGCATCCGATCATACAGGGGACAGTGGTATGGCCTAACTGAATCCCCCCCCCCACCCCGCCTCCGATGGGAGGCAAATTCCCGGGCAGGGGGGGAAACAATTGGCCTGCCCCCACCATAGCGAGCTGTGCTCACACCATAGTGAGCTATAACTTGAGGACAGAAAAGAACAGAAAGGAGAACTGGAAGCCCCAGGCTTCCAGGCACGAGTGAAATGAGGCACGATTCCAACTCTCTGTTGGACCCAATATAACTTAGAGACAAACTGTAAATGGCTGTTTTTGTTTTTTAAATCATAACTGAGCCTTTATTACTTAGAGGAGAGAGAAAGAGAGGGAAAGAGAGAGACACAGAGAGACACACGTGCCCACGCCAAGAGAACAGGAAGAGAAGAGAGCGAGATGGCGGTGGGAAGGTCAGAGGTAATGGAAGTGGGCGTGGCTAGGGCAGGGACCCAAAGAATAACAACTAGAAATTAACACATAGGTTAACACTAGTCTTGTAGCCTGAGGATATTTCAATACCCCACTGTCTCCAATAGAAATGTCATCTAAAAAAAAAAAAAGTAGACAGAAACATCGGAATTAAATGGCATCAAATATCAAGTAGACCTAGCAGATTTCTATAGAATATTTCACCAAACACAAAATACGCATATTTTTCTCAGCTTCTAGATAATGGACAACACCTTGAAACACAAAATAAATCATAACAGATTTAGACAAACTGAAATAACTTCATGTATTTAAGTTTTATGTAAAACTTAATTTTATATAACATATACACTAGAAGCCTAAATTCAACAACAAAGTTCTAGTAATTACATAAGCTCATGGATATTAAATAACAATATTTAATGCTGAATATATTTTTAAAAAAGAAGAAACAGATAAAAAATCCTAATACAAATGCAAATGTAAGTACAGAAAAACCTCTTAGACACCTTAAAAGCAATTATAAGGGGAAAATAGACAGCTTGAAATACATTTAAAAATTGTATAGAGCACAAATAAATGAATTCATAATACAAACTAAAAAAAAATGTGGAAAAGAAAGAACCAGCCAAAACCCAGTCCAAAAGACAGGAAGAAATAATAAAAATCAGAGCATAAATGACTTAAACAGAAACATAACAATATAAAAAATCAGTACATCTAAGAGCTAGTTCTTCAGATAATAATTTGATATGGTCCAACTTGAGACCCATGCTATGAGAGGGTGGTCATACCTAACACAGCCAGGAACCAGAGTTGGGGAGCCAAGAAACCTAGGATAGAAATACACACGATTGGCAAAAAGTAAGTCAAAAAATGAAAATGATTCCTAATGATATTCTGCTGTATTCATTGATTGGTGCCTAGTCCAGAGGTCATTAGAGAGGCTTCATGAAGCAGCTGAAGAAAACAGGTGCAGAGACCTACAGTCAACTTTAGGTTGAGATTAGGGACTCCTATGCAAGAGGAGGAAGAAGAATTATAGGAGGCAGAGAGGTCAAGGACACCACAAGAAAACTCACAGAATCAACTAAACTGGGCTCATTGGGGCTCACTGACCCTGAACTGCCAGCCAGAGAGCCTGCATAGGACTGACCCTTATAAGCCCTCTGCACTTATGTTACAATTATGTATCTTGATCTTGTAGGACTCCTAACAGTAGAAGCAGGAGCTGGCTCTGATTCTTGCCTGCTTTTCCAACTGTTTACCTCCTATTGGATCATGTCATCCATCCTCAATACAAAGGGAGGTATCTAGTATTACTGCAACTTGACATGCCATGTTTGGTTGAAATCCATGAGAAACCTACCCCTTTCTAGAGAGAAATAGAGGACTTACGGATGTGAGCTTAGAAGGGAGGTGGGGGGGAAGGACTGGGAAGAAAGGAGGAAGTGGAAACTGTGATTGGATGTTAAAAAAAAAATAAAAAAATTAGGAAAAGAAGAATCACTACCAAACTTCATCTACAAAACTGGTATTACCTAAAACAGAAACCAGGTGAAGAAACAATAGCAAGATGAAGAAGGGGGGGAAGGGGAAGTATGAGAAAGAAGAGGCCGAAGAGAAGTAGGAGGAGAGAGGGGGAGGAAGAAGGTGAAAGTAAAGGAGAATACTAAAAAATATATTGATGATTATGATAATTCTGACCAACATCCCTAATGAACATGGAGGGCAATAGCCTTAGTAAAATACTTGTAAACTGAACATGGGCATATATTAAAAAAAAGTCATCCGCTTATATTATGTTAGTTCTATTTAGCCGATTCAGGGGTGGTTCAACAAACATAAGCCAACAAATGTAATATATCATATAAATGACTTAAAGACAGAAAAATCATATGATCTTCTCAAGAGATGTAGAAAACTCCTTTGACAAAATCCAACATTGTTGTAGAATAATCCTTTTGAACACTGTGAAGAAGTGTTGTTCTCATTGCTAATAAAAAGCTGACTGACTGATAGCTAGGCAAGATTTTGGGGGCAAAGAGAATGTTGGGGAGAAGAAAGGAGGAGCCTGAGGAGTCATAGCAGATTCTGTGAGACTTAAAGAAAGCAGGATGAAAAGTGCAGACATGAAGTAAACCAAACGAGTTTGGGGCAGCACATAGATTAATAAAATGACTTAATTTAAGTTATAAGAGCTAGCTAAAAATGATCCTAAGCTATCAGCTGTGAAATTATAATTAATAATAAATTTTCTGTGTAGTTATTTGGGAACTTGCTGGTATGACAGAAAAGTCTGCCTACATATAACACCTAATATGGGACACCTACATCCATATAAGATCTAAAAAAAACTTTCTAAAAGATTCTAAACACACAAAAATTGAGCCAAATGCAACTTCCTAGTCTCATGTCTCTCACCTGGATGTGTCTGGTACTTGTGGGCTTGAGCAGCCAGGGTGAGTGCCTCCAGAGAAAACCCAAACAACACACCATGAACTAAGCTGCGGGGCACATTTTAGTTTTGGCCGTGTAAACAGAAAAGTTTACAGATACTTGGTAAAGATAGATCAAGACAAAAAATATTCTGAACAGGTTATAGTGTGTTTAAAAATGTACGCAGACTTGGGAGAGAAAAATGAAATGGCATAGACAGTCATAAAACAATTTAAAAGTAATAAGATCTTTAAAGAAAGAGTAAAGTAATATAAAGGAAAAAGTCACACAAAAATAGAAAACAGAGAGTCTGGATTCTATATGTAATTGTGTTGTCTTTAAAATGTTTGGCTACAAATAAAGATGTGATAGCTGCTAAGAGACATTT
Organism: Alexandromys fortis; assembly: GCF_014885135.2. Classification (NCBI taxonomy): domain Eukaryota; kingdom Metazoa; phylum Chordata; class Mammalia; order Rodentia; family Cricetidae; genus Alexandromys; species Alexandromys fortis. Next base: position 90,898 of record NW_026068106.1, read on the forward strand.
GAAGAGACTGAACAAGCATGTGATGAAACCGGATTCTCTGAATGTGGCTGACAATGGGGGCTGACTGAGAAGCCAATGATAATGGCACTGGGATTTGTTTCTACTGCATGTACTGGCTTTTTGGAATCCTAGTCTGTTTGGATGCACACCTTCCTAGGCCTGGATGGAGGGGGGAGAGCCTTGGACTTCCCCAAGGGCAGGGTACCCTGTCCTTTCTTAGGACTAGAGTGGGAAGAGGGAGTGGAAGTGGGGGAGGAGGGGAAATGGGAGGGGAGGAACTAGAAATTTTGAATGGTATTATTTATAAAGCAAAATAAAATTAAATGTTTGCAAAAATAAAAAAGACATTTGATGATGAAAGCTGCTAGATTAAACCAACCTATATATTTTTAAAATATCTTGACTTCAAAATGAAAGTGAAAAATGTATTATTTGGGGGGGGGGTAGGCTTTTATTTCTACAGCAAATGAGAGACTGTGGCTATATTCCAGGTTCATATGGACCAGGTTTGATAGGGGAAGACCCCCTGAAAATCCTGGTTACAGACGTAGCAAAATTAACTTAGAAAATCTATGGAACTCAGAACATATATTTTACTTGCGCAAACATAAAACGGCAAATCATCTTTGGCTAACTTGTGTACAACAGAGAGTCTATATTTGCATCAATGCAGGCATGCATGTCACCTTTAAAAGTTCATGTATTTTCACAATATGGGGACCAGACACCAACAAAAATCAATGGGCCCATTGATCCAGCATTATAGAATGCCTCTATTATGGTCTCCTCAAAATGCTGCACCCAAAATAGCTTCAAGACTGTTGCTGAGATGGTCCAATCTCACAAACTACTCTAGTCAAGACTCAACAATTATCCTGATTTTTTAAAATTTTCCCCAAAGATACCAGCACCAAACAACAATAGAAAGCAGTTTAAAAACTGATGTCAAAATTCCAAAGAGATGAGGAAGAGGTGTGTTTTAGTTAGACAATGGATTATGGATGTTTGTCATTGTTTAGGGAGGTAGGTAACAAGTTTTTATTGGCTATAAAGAAATGGCTAAATAAAAATTCTAAATTCAAAGATCTCTTTCTAAAGAACAAAAGGCTGGTATAACAGAGGAATGATAGGGACATGGTAGATTATTGAATCTACTTCAATCCAAAAAAAAAAAACAACTATGAACATCAAAGCATTTTGATTTATTAATATAAATGTCAAGTTTTTTTTTGCTATACTATGTGTATGTGTATACTCTTGTTTGGGGTACTTTGCGTATGAAACTCATTTTAAAATGTAATGTATTATTAAAAATACAGTTTAGTAGTCACCTATAATAATCATATTATAATATGACTATGTAGTCATATTAGATATTATTTTAAAGTTAAACATTTATATTTAGATACATAGATGGTCTTCTAACACTTAAAAGATCTATAAAATATGGCATTTAAGGTATTTAATAACCTAAGTCTTATCATGACAATAAGTCACATCTGTTCTGACAGTACCATTTATTTCAAAAGAGAATGATGGGTATCAAGAAACTGTCATATGGAATATACTTTCTTCATGGCAAAACTTAGCCATTTTGGCAAAGAAACTGCCCTTGCCTCAGTTGCTGACAGTATACTGTCAAAACTGGACAAGCAGAATGGAAAAACAGGTGACTGCCAAGCTTTGCTAAGACAAGGCAGAACAGTCCTTGAAAATTCCCTGCTTCTCAAAAATATTTGTCAAATATACTGGTCTGTAGGCCAAAGTTGGATGCCTCAATGTTACAAAGGAACCCAGGGTGACTGTCCAGGAAGTCAGCTGTTTTATTGTCATCTCTCAATTTTGAAAGTCACTTGATCTGTACTTCCTGTTTATTAATGTTATATTATAACCTTCTGTGGTCTTTGATGGTGTAAAAAACTATACAGTTCCAATTACAGTTTTCCCTAAATGTGGTAAAAATAGAATAAGGTATGAAACTCTGGACTATTCAGGCGAGGACTACTGGAGTGTTTTCTCTATTTTGTCAAGTACAAGTGGACCAGCTATTATAACTACAATTCTTACTTGATAACTGTTTTTGTTGTATATGATTTTACTATGTTGAATTTAAAACCTTCCTTTTTAATTAGACAAAAAGGAGAAAGTGCTGTGGAATAATTGTTCTGTACACTGTAAAGATGTGTTGTTCTTTTTGTTAATAAAAAGCTGATTGACCTATGGCTAGGAAGGATTTTTGGGTCAGAGAGAATGCTGGGAGAATAAAAACCTAGTGTGATGGGTTGTGAGACACAGAGTGAGCAGGATGGGAAGTACATACATGTGGTAAATAAGCCTCAGGGCAGCACATAGATAAGTAGAAATGGGTTAATTTAAGTTATAAGAGCTTGCCAAAAACGAGCCTAAGCTACTGGCCAACCATTTACAGTAAACAATATGCCTCTGTGTGTTTATTTGGGAACTGGCTGGTATGACAGAAAAGTCTGTCTACACAACATCCCTTCATGATAAAAGTCCTAGACAGGTGAAGAGGAAACTCAAGAAACACATATTTTCCCTTGATTTCTAAACCATACAAGGTGTAAGCCTAAGAAAGAAAACAAGGAAAGAGACAGAGAGAGAGAGAGAGAGAGAGAGAGAGAGAGAGAGAGAGAGAGAGAGGAGAGAGAGAGAGAAGAAAAAAGACAATATCATCACTCCTGAATTCTTCAAGAAATGCTTTGCTAGGATCCTATGCTTTCTGCAGAAGGCAGCAAACATTCTTTCAGAGGAGTCTAAAAATAAATAATTTTAAAAGTCTATGGTAAGAAAAATGTATGATTCTACACTAAACAAGAATATTTCACCATGCCTAACACCAAGCTATGACCGCAGCAGAAATATTTACCAAAGACAGAAGACCTATCTTATGCTACCTTGAATTAAAAGAAAAAAGTACCTTGCTTTCAAATCTTCATCATTTGCATTACTGAGGATTTTATTTAGTAATATAACTGGAGATTGGATCTGGGGAAGGGTTATATGCTTGCTTATGCTTTTTATTTTTTTTTTTTTAAGAATAAAATAGATTTGAAAGGAGTGTGAAAACAAGAACCAGGAGGAAAAAAAAAAACTCTGGCCATCTGGGACTCTTTTGAAAGTTTTTTTTTTTTAATTTCCCATCTAGTGCCCAGCTCTCTGTTTCACTGTTTAGTATTCTTGTATGGCAGTTTGAGTCTGTACCGGGCAAAATTTTTCAAATCAAGATAGGCAGGATCGTGAACCAATCACAGAGCTGAATTTCCTTTCAAAAAAAGTATCATTGGCTGTTGTGCAGGAGACTTAGAACTCAGAGAGAAGAGGCGGGGCCAAGACTCAAGCGTTAAACTCCTCACCATCAAGCCAGCCTCCTCACAGCAGTAAAGAGGTTGTTCAAAAGACCATTAAGATGGCTCTTTCTAGTAAGTTGACTCTGGACAAACTGGATGTGAAGGGGAAACGAGTCATCATGAGAGTAGACTTCAACGTTCCCATGAAGAACAACCAAATCACTAACAACCAGAGAATCAAGGCTGCCATCCCAAGCATCAAGCATTGTCTGGATAAAGGAGCCAAGTCTGTAGTTCTCATGAGTCACCTCGGCCGACCTGACGGTGTCCCAATGCCAGATAAGTATTCCTTAGAACCTGTTGCTGCTGAGCTCAAATCGCTGCTGGGCAAAGATGTTTTGTTCCTGAAGGACTGTGTGGGCTCTGAAGTAGAGAAAGCCTGTGAAAACCCAGATAACGGATCTGTCATCCTACTGGAGAACCTGCGCTTCCACGTGGAGGAAGAAGGCAAGGGTCAGGATTCTTCTGGAAAGAAGATTACTGCTGACCCCGCAAAAGTACAAGCCTTCCGAACATCACTGTCCAAACTCGGCGATGTCTATGTCAATGATGCTTTCGGCACCGCACACCGGGCTCACAGTTCCATGGTGGGTGTCAATTTGCCCCAGAAGGCATCTGGGTTCCTCATGAAGAAAGAACTAGATTACTTTGCCAAGGTATTAGAACACCCAGAGAGACCCTTTCTGGCTATCCTTGGTGGAGCCAAAGTGACAGACAAGATCCAACTCATCAAAAACATGTTAGACAAAGTCAATTTCATGATTATTGGAGGGGGGATGGCTTACACCTTCCTGAAGGAACTCAAGAACATGCAAATTGGTGCTTCCTTGTTTGACGAAGAGGGAGCCAAGATTGTCAAAGAGATCATGGCCAAAGCAGAAAAGAATGGTGTAACGATAATCTTTCCTGTTGACTTTGTAACTGCGGACAAGTTTGACGAGCATGCAAAAGTTGGACAAGCCACTCTAGAATCCGGCATCCCATCTGGCTGGATGGGTTTGGATTGTGGTCCTGAGAGCATTAAAAACAACGCTCAGATTGTGGCCCAGGCAAAGCTTATCGTTTGGAATGGACCTATGGGAGTGTTTGAATGGGATGCCTTTGCTAAGGGAACCAAAGCCCTCATGGATGACGTCGTACAGGCCACCTCTAAGGGCTGTGTCACCATTATAGGGGGTGGAGATACTGCTACTTGCTGTGCCAAATGGGACACTGAAAACAAGGTCAGCCATGTGAGCACCGGAGGTGGGGCAAGTCTCGAGCTTCTGGAAGGTAAAGTCCTTCCTGGGGTCGAGGCCCTCAGCAACATGTAACGGTCAAAATAGTCTTGCCTCCTGTTTCCAGCATGGAGCGCTGAATTCAACTTAGTGCCTTCACATCTGAACCTAACTTCACGTCTACTCTGTATCAAGCCCCAGGTAATGAGCAAACAGTGAGCCGTCAGGACAACCGGAACACATCTTGGTAACTCTGTCATGCATTTGTTATCCTCTTCAAGATCTCATCAGGACTTCTGCTGTACTTAAAAGGGAGGAAACTGTCTCAGGTCACCTATTAAAGAAGTGAGGCGAATAAGTTGGATATGTTGTCTTTACTTTAGTTCAACTTGATTGTTTTTCTTTGAATGTGGGAAATAACACCCAGTCTGTTACAGGGGAAGGATGGGCTAAAGGTTGTCTAAGGGCTAAATGACACAAATTAATATCATTATGCAAATGTAGCTCATTTATAATTAGATCTCTACTAACATTTTCTTCTCTAAATAAGAAAAAGAAGTACTTAGTAAGCCCAATAGCTTTCTTTTAAAAAAGTAAAATCGACTGGTATCTCCATTAATGAGAAAACTAAAAAATCAAATTCAGGGCATGAATAAAACATTATTTGAGAAAGCAGACGATGTTTAGTAAGATACAACACTTGAATTCTTAAAATTGGTTTATGAAATTAATAAAAATGTATTTTAGTATTGAGAAAACAAATCTATAAAAACTCATTTTAAAATAAGCAACAAAACATGTAAAAACCAAAAATATTTTCTGTTTAGGTTTTTTTCTTCTTCTTCTAAATCTGTATGCAAAGAATAAGAGGACTTTTCTGATTTTAACTGTGAACATCTGGTAAAGCTCTTGGAGGAAGACCTGAGAAATGTCAAGGCCTAATACTGTTCCCATGTTTCTCAGAGTTTAATCACAAGAATTCATTCTCTCTAGGCTGCAGAACCCCTGTGCTGGCACTGTTTCCCAAGGTGTTTTTTTTTAGAATGTGTTATTGGCTTTTTGCTTTCTTCAATTCCAAGGCCACGGTTTCCCGCTATCTCAATTGTCTCTCACATTTAAGCAGATGTGTTGATCCTCAGTGTGTTTGCATTGTACCTCTTTGTAAAGCAGATATCAACTTCGGTGTTCTTGCATCCTGTAGAAAATATCAAAGTCTTTTTTTGCTTATTTTCTATTTTAAATGTTACATTCTTAACAAATTTTTAATTTAATATATTCATAATATTAATATAGCCACATACTATGTTATGGGGGATGGGATACTTACAGAATATTATCAGAATTTCTCCTTCAAATGTTGCTCACAGTATTTTCATGAGTGGGATTATTTCACATAAGGGGTAAACATCATATTAGCCCAAAATATAGCCTCACTGTTAGAACATTGTATTTCCACATTTTCTATTAAATCATGTTTCCTATTACAGTCCTTAAGGCATGGGCTAAGTCAGTTTTCCCATTGGGAGCATATCATGATACAGTCAGATGTCTACATCCTTTTTTTTTCTTGTTTAACACCTCTAAACTCCCCCCCCTCCCTGCTTTTATTTTTCAGTAGAAATCTAAACCATTTGGCTTTGTTATTATAATTGGGTCATTTTTTTCTGTTGTTTTTATGTTCACCCTTTTAAGTTGTTTTAATTTAACAGACAAATTATGCTAGTCACTTTTCCCGTTACAATGACACTGATCAGAAACAACCCTCCCAAAAGAGGAGCAGTTTATGCAGGCACAGGGTTTTGGAGGCTTCAATCTAGTTAGCTTGTAATGGCTGAGCAAAAGTGGTTCGCCTTGTTGATGGGGTGGGCTCTTTTCCTTCTGCGCTTTGTTGTTGTTGTTCCTTTTTGCTGCGTTAGCTTATGTTTTGTTTTATTATCTTTTAGAAGCCTGTTTGTTTTCTCAGGAGGGACAAAAATGGAGTGAATTCAGATGGGAGGGGAGGTACAGGGGAACAGGCAGAAGTAGAGGGAAGGAAAACCTTAACGAGGGTATCTATGTGAGGGAAGAAAATTTGTATTCAGCCAAAGAGGGAAAAATCAAAAAATTAAATACAATCAATAAAAAATTAATGAATATCTGTTTGGAAAGAAAAAGGAAAACAAAGAAGGCCTGTTTTGGCAGTCTCCCCTTCCACTTCTCCTTCAGCCTGATGTCCGTGTTGCCCACAACCATGGCAGATGCTGAGGGCAGACTCTTCACAAAGCTATTAATATTTTGTAAAATTGCTTTTCAGTTTGCACCTTACCCTTGGTGACAATCAATTAACAAGCATTCCTGTCCAACGCTACCCACGGAGCACGGACTTCAGTAACCTTTTTCTAAAATAAGAAAAAGTATTATCTTATGAGGCTGTCAAAATGCATGTTTTTTTTTTTAAAATAACCTATCAGGAGAACAAAGTTCAAGAACTTATCAGAGTCAGGAATTGTCTGTCTCTGAGTTCCTTGATGCACATATAGGGTAAGAGCCACCCCGACTATAGTGGAGGACCAGGTGAGGGCACTCTGCTACGGGCTTCAGCTCAGCCTATATGATTGACACGACCTCCTTGGATTGTTCATTCACATGTCTGTCCCTGCAGACACAATTTTATAGCTAGAATCCTCAGCACAACTCAAGGATGAGGCCAGTTTTAACCCCATGGCCCTGCAGCTTTACAGTGCCAATATTCATGGAAGTATGCAGTGATAATGGTGGGAGTGTATTCGGGACTAGAGTTAGCTCTAATAGCCACAAGTCCAAGAGAACTATTACAACCAAGGCTTCCTATGGTGTGGAAGAAAGCCTATAGACCTCTAGAATAACAGACACGGAAAACGTCACCCACTATATTATGCAGCATATGTTATGACTTGGATATACAAATATTCATCCCATTTACTTTGTAGTCCCACAGCAAAATGATAGGGAGTTGGGATCACAAGAGGGAGCCAAAGCACCTTGTTTGATAAAATACCTACTATTTTATAAATTTTCAATGTCATGCTTTCCACCTTTAATATAATGTGAGTCAATCAGGTAAGTACGGACTTAATGTTCACAACGTTAAACCATCTTTGCTATGTCCCCAGCACATAAATAAAATTAATAGATCTATTATTATAGAGCAGAAAAAATGTTTAAAATGCAAGTGCCACGTAGCCTTAATACTGCAACTGAAGAAAAAAGAAACACAGTTAAGATGCCTTACTAGTGTATTGAATTCATATTCAAAGATTTCACATTTTCCACTTCTACGTCACATCTCGTTGCATATCCTTCATAGTAACACAGTCTACACATCTAGTGTATGAAAATGACTATGTTGTAGCAGATCACCCAAGGAGAGGATTTTGCCAGCATTTCATTGTTTTTTCTTACAGCATAGATATAAAACAAGACTTTGGTCTGCTCTTCTAAGCAATTCAAGCAGATGAGGTGTGGAAGGAATTTGCTTACACAAAAGAACATGACTTATCAGGATGCCTAGAGAACATGTATACATGGTGACAAAAATAAAAGGATTCTGTCCACTGAAGTTTTTTTTTTTTTTTTTTTTAATCCTAGACCAGCCTTGGTCCTCTTAGATAAACGTGAGACAAGGTTCATCACCCAAATATCTAATGAGACTGTAAGCCCTGGAGAAGACACTCAGTGGCTTCTCCCAAAAGAAGAATCTGTTGGATTGATGAACAAATCTGATACATGTTTAAATGGTGACTTTATTGCCTTTAGTGCCCAAATAAAACTCTAATCACAGTCAAATTGAACCAGCAAACAACTTCAGGTCCATGGCTTCCTCCACTGAACCCATCTTCCTTCCACTGAAGTGACTGTTACCCAGAATAGCACAGAGTGACCACAAATCAAATGTTTACGTCAATAAAGCCTGAGATTTGCTGGCTGCACTGAGCTCCCATCAAAGTATAAGAGCAGAAGAACAGAATTTTAATATTTGTCCCTGTCAGTAATTGAAGATATATAGTCATTCTCCAGCTATTCCTGTTTTTATTGCTGTTCTCATTTGGAACATGAAAAAAAAATTACCTTCTATAATTTAGGCTATTTATCATTCATAAAAATGCATCTGAAAAAAATTTTCACACTAAGAAACTACATTGATTCTCTTTAGCCAATTGTTTTTCATAAATATATTTAAAATAAATATTTGTTCATCATCTAAATTACCAGGTTGCACATATTTGTAACTGTCAGTATTTGTTACTTGCCATAGGAAAATTTACTACTAAATCACACATTTGATTTATTTGCTCTTTCCTATATTAAATATTCCACTTATCACTATTTGAATTTGAAATTGCATGAAAACTCAGACTAGCAATAGTAAATTATTTAGCCAATAAATGCAACATTGAGACTCACATTTTACAGAAGAGAAGAAAGGGGTTGTGCATTCTTTAGCATCTCTAAACATTAATCTTCTGATCCCGGTAACCTAAAATGAACGTGCTTGGAGATGGAAAGCTAGCTCAGTAGTTAAGAGCACTGACTGCTATTGTAGACTTCAAGGGTCATTTCCTATCACCCACATGGCAGTTCACAATCACCTGTACTCCAGACCCAGGAGATCTGACACCCTATCTGGCCTCCATGGACAACTATGGGCACATTACACAGGCATAAATGTCGGCAAAGCACCCATGCACATGAAATATTTTCTTAGGCACATGAGCTGAGTAAATCAGAAGTTAGGTACTTACTACAGAGCGAGTACATTCTGAGATCAGGGAATTTGACCATTGGGTACTGTGGGTGTGTCTTCCCAGTGCCCACACTTCCTCTCTGACAACATTATCATTAACCAATGGGACAATGGGGTCTGCCTTTCTAAGGAGGTTCTTCCCCCATCACAACGAACTGATTCTATATTTAAGAGTTCAGGGAAACCCTTCAGAAGACAGAGAGGAAGTATGGCAGTAGCCAGAGGGGTCAAGGAAACTGCAAGAAAACTCACAGAATCAAGTAACCTGGGCTCATGGGGGCTCACAGAGACTTAACAGAGAGAACCAGAGAGCTTGCACAGGATGGATCTAAGCCCTCTACACATACGTTACAATTGTGTAGTTTGGTCTTTTTGTGGGACTCATAACAGTGGAAGCAGGGGCAGTCTCTGACTCTTTTGCCTGCTTTTGGGATCCTTTACCCCCGACTTTGTTGTCTTGTCCAGCCTTAAGATAAGTAGATATGCCTAGTCTCATTGTAACATGATTTGCCATGTTTGGTTGATATCCCTGAGAGGCCTGCTTTTATTAAAGGAAGTGGGGGAGGGGAGGAGTGGATCTGATGTATTAAGAATTTGGGTTGTGAGCATAGATTTAATGACTGAGCTGTCTCTCCAACAAGTTGCAGGACAGGCTCCAAAATCGACACAGAGAAACCCTGTCTTGAAAAACCAAAAAGGAAAAAAAAAAGGGGGGATTTTTCAGGTGTTAGTGCTTTCATATTCTTTGGCTTCTTTTCTTCATCTTCTGGCTGGCCAGTCTATATCATTTGGGCTTATGGGACTGCAGTCTAGTTTCACGTGAAATAGTTCATCTTACCGAAGCTAGTTCTATAGCTCCCATGAGAAGTAAGTAAGAGTAAATACGGAAAATAAACTATATTGCAATCCACACTTCCAGGTTTCATTATCTGAACTTCATGATCAGTAATTGTTACAATTAAAGGATTCCATGCAATACTAGGGATTTCAGCATTAGAAATGTGAGCATCTTAGTGAAACACAGCAGCAAATTATGTGAAGTGACCTTTTTTCCCCTCAAAGAAACCCAAGTTACAGTTAAAACTGGAATTTCAAAGGGAAGAAACTTATATGCATTTTAAGAAACTATTTCAAGAAAATAGTTTTGCTTCTTGCAAAAAAAGGGCTTATAAATTATATACTTTTTTATCTTCTTATTATGTCCTAATTTCAAACCTTTAGATAGGTTAGAGGAAGCAAAAATTACACTTCTTACTTTGGTTTTCTTTTACCCATTGATGTTCTGTAAGCCTTTGAATTTATAATATGAGCATTATGTAGCCCTTTTAGAGATTTCATTTTCAGTGTCTGCATACTAGCTTGTGAGTATATGGTACTGAGTCCCAATATTCTATTTGTAAGTAATCATAGCACCATTACTGTCAAGCACCATTTGGGAACACCTTGATAATTTCATCATTTCTTTTTTGTTTGTTTGTTTGTTTCTTTTTTTTTTATTGAGAATAAGAAAAAAAAGTTTCCGCCTCCTCCCAGCCTCCCATTTTCCTTCC
>NW_026068106.1:102156-109858 GCF_014885135.2 Alexandromys fortis
TGTTCTCCCTCCATCTGCTCCTCATTGGGACCTTGGGAGCTCAGTCCAGTGCTCCAGTGTGGGTCTCTGTCTCTATCTCCATCCATCACCAGATGAAGGTTCTATGGTTATATGAAAGATATTCGTCAGTATTGTTATAGGATAGGGTCATTTCAGGTTCCCTATCCTCAGCTTCCCAAGGGACTAACTGGGGAGATCGCCTTGGGCTCCTGGGAACCACTCTAGGTTCAAGTCTCTTGCCAACACAAACAGGAAGACTGGGATAAAGGAAGGTTGGATAGGGGAGCAGGGAAGCACATAATTTCTTCATTTCTAACAGCACAATTGTCAAGTACCATTTAGAGACACTTTGATAATTTCCTCCTTTCAGACAGCACAATGAGAGTCAATTCCACTTCGGAAGTTCTGTTATCTTGAAGTTTCTCTTTCGCCCCTGCAACTTCACTTTCCTGTTTGATCAGTTTTTAAGTATTTAAGATTTCTGATATTTACATGAAGTTAGACATGAGATAATAGCTTGCTAGAATCATAAATTTTTATTAAAATTCTAAAATCTTTGTTTTTAATTCATTGTAAAACAATACACCACTGTAAATGTCCCCTTCGCTTACTATTACAGAGATTTATGCTTATATGTGTCACATAGTATTTCAACCTAGAGATTTTTGCTTGTTTTTATCTTTGTTTTGAAAAATTATCGTATATATATAAAATTAAGCAATAAATATTTTATACACCTTATCTCTGCAAAAATTAAAGGATTATTTCTCAGACATTATCACCTTTATTAGTAATCTAGCTAAATATATGTCATTCTATTTTGGTCACAAAATATCAATATAAAGTGATAATTTTACTTTAATCTTTACAAATGGCTTTTTCAAGACACTGTTTTTGTAATTCTGATGACAGCAGGTTTTTTTTCTGAATTGATATGCACTGTAACAACTTTTAACCCTTCATGACCCTCACTGGAGAAACTAAGACAGTCCACTTCATTCTTATTAAGGACATTTTCATTCTTTAATAAGTGTATAATTTTGTTTCTCTTCTGGTTCTGTTTTCCTTCAGTCAGTGCAAATAGCCATCTTATACACACTGGTACAGAAATCAGTCTCTAGATTCTAAAACTCGTGCTAGAGAGCACTAGATAGTCTGTGTGATTTTGTTCAGCTGGTTGAGCGCCCCTACTTCTCCAATACTTGGAATAGTGTAGGGAAACAACATCGTGTTTGTTTTTACGCAGAATCCCCATACAGTATCTATTTCCTCTTGCAAAGAACCTCTGGCATAGAATACAAAGGTTTGTTTACAGTTAACTATAAAGTGTATGCTGATTGGCAATGGTCCATTACATTTTACCTTTATATTTTTAACAAATATAAATATACAAAGAAACTGAACAAAACTTGGAAAAATCACAAATAAAGTAAAAAAATCTTTGCAACAAAACCAAGAATAAAATTTGAAATTATTTGTGTGACAAATGTTGTCAGTGTTTCTTGAATGAGATTGATGCACACTAGATTTTAATAAATCTGGAAACAGGCAGAATGTTTAAATAGCTTTCTGACCTTTGTCCTATATTGTCTTCATCCAACAGAAAATAAAAGTCCAGTTCTTAGAACCAAGAGAAGGCTCTCAGTAAGGTAAACATCTTAGTATTTCAGTACATTTATAATCCATTAGGTAGCACATTCTTGAAAAATCAATTGAGAACCTCCCAATATCCAGTGAAAGTAAGTAGTATTTCCATTTAAATGAAGATTGAATTTAACTTATTCTGTAAGTTTTATGTAGTCAGAAAATTTACACAGATATTTTATAATCTGTATGTGAACATGCACCTGCCTTCCAAGCAAGTACTCCATTGACACACACCTGACCTCAGTTGATTTCCTTATATATGAAGGAAGATTCCATAAACTCCTTCGTACTATTTTTGACTCAAAAGACAGGGCTATATGGCTGAAAAAGCCAAGTTCTGTTTTCTAGGGCTGAACTTGGCAGCATTACTCAATTACATCTGCATCAGCACTCTACTGAGGAAAAATTCCGTCACTATTTAAGTTTTTCGTTAATTCCTTTTAGAAGCTCAAAGTTTAGCTGGGTAAGATCATCACTTCCTTTTTTCAAATTGCACCAGGATTTTCTTTAAACTTTTTATCTCTTTGAGAATTGGACATAACTCCATTACACACCATGGTGATCCTTTTTGACCTCAATCTGCACATTTTGTATTTTTTTCCTTGTTCAACTTACTTCTTTTCCTTATAGATAGGCATAAGAGAAACCATTAATAGGCACAAGACACAGCCAGTATGTGGATGCCTTGCAATCTTCTCTACCATGCCATTAACCCAATACTCTTCTGCTTTGCCTCAAGTCATTTTGGACAAAGGCAAAAATGGTGACTTTTTTTTTTTACCAAAAGACCACATGAAAGTTCTCTAGGCCACTTATTAACACTTTTCTATCTATGTCTTGAGCCTACATTGCACTCAGAACAACTGATTTCCATGGTCCTAAGTATTGCCTTTTAAGCACAGTTTTCCAAACCCAAAGTACCAAAGTCCATGTGCTGTTAACAAGCAACAAGGTCAGGCCTGCCTCAGCATTATCCCAATCCCTGGTGTATCCTACTTCTGTCTGAGACAGTGTTCTACTCCTGTGAAGGGGCACCATGACCAATGTAGCTCCTATAAAGGAAAACATGTAATGGGCTTGATTACAGTTTCAGAGGTTTAGTCCATTATCCACATAGGAGTAGAATGGCAGCATGCAGACCAACATGGTAGCTAAGAGTTCTACTTCTGGATCTGAAGACAGCAGTAAAAAAGGGAGATACTGAGCCTGGCTTGTGCATTTGAAACCCCAAAGCCCACATGCAGTGACTCCTTTCTTCCGACAAGGCCACATCTCCTAATCTCTGACAAGTAGCACCACTCCCTAATGACCAAGCATTCAACTATCTGAGCCTATGGGGAATATTCCTATTAAACCACCACAAAATCTTCCACTGTTGGGGTTATGATGGATTTTTTAAAAAGGGGATTCATTCATTTCCTCTTTAAAAACCTTTAACATTGATAAAGGTTGTTTTAAATACTTTTTCTTGTGCTTCAGATGAGTGAAGAAGTGATGGAGAGGTGGAAAAGACAGAAGAGTGGAGCATTTTGTGACTTTTATTAATATTTTTATTTTTTATTTTCTTTTAGGGTAGGTCCTTGCAAAGGTAATGGATGGATGTGGATGAACAGGGAAATGAATGGGACTGGAGTGTATGATATAAAATTCCCAAAGAGGAATTAAAAAAATGTTTTAAACAACAACAAAAAAAAAATAGAAAAAAACATATAGCATACATAAAGATACCAAACATTCAGCTTATCTGAATGACACCTTTAATCTTGGGTCCTATCCTACTTCTGGAAGGTCATCTTTCATCAGGAAACAGACTGAAGAGGAGGCACCAAGTTGATGACTGAACATATCATAGATTTTTTTTCTCAGAGGGAGCAAAATTTAATTCTCTGGAGCCATCAAAAGGGGAAAACACACACACATACACACATCTTTAACATGACTGTGTCTCTCAGGATCTACTTCTTAACATTTCCCTTAAAGCTTGTATAATGTAGCAGAGTCTTTCAAGCAGTATAAAAATTGCAACATGTTTACATTCTACTTTTAAGTAAATAATTACAATAGATACAAGTAATAAGCAGCATCATGCCAAATACACTTATATATTTTATATTTTACAAATTGCAGGTGAAATACAAATTATACCCTAAGACACACATATATTCATGTCTAAGAAACTTGTTATGGATAAACAGAGTTCTTTTATTTAGCATTACTATTGCAGTGATGAATCTGATGAAACACTATATCCAAAGTAACTTGGGGAGGGAAGGATTTGTTAGTCTTTTACTATCTTATCACTGTTTGTCATAGAAGGAAGTCAGGACAGGAACTCTAATATGATAGGAACCCCAAGGCAGGGATGATGCAGAGGCATAGAGTTGTGCTGCTTACTGGCTTGGCTCCTCTGACTTGCTTAGCCTGTTTCTTTTTAGTATCCAGGATCATCAATTTAGGGAAAGCATCACCCATCAGTCAACAAATTGAGAAAATATCCTGCAGATTTGTCTACAGCCTGATCTTATGGAGACATTTTTATAATTGAAGTTCCCTTCTCTCAGGTCTTTAGCTTCTGTAAAGTTTATACAAAACAATGCAGCACATTATGTAAAAGGAGAATTAAGAAAATTATAAGAGGCTATCTACTAAAAAACTTAGAACACAGCCATGAGAAGTTTAATAGGAAGTGGCCACGCAAAGGAAGTTCTTGACTTCCAACCATTATCATCTGCCAGTGTAGGACCAAATCGTGATAAGCTTAATAAAGGCCTCAGTCTCATTAGTTTACCCTGAGGCGATACCTGGTTGCAGGAGAAATTACAAACTGAGATTATGCAGACGCCACCCAAGAACAGACCATCCAAAGGAAATTTCTAATGTTCCAACCATTGTAGATCGGATTACATGCCAATGCACATTCACAGGACACCCCTAGACAATTGTCAGCCAATCAGGGGTACTGAGCCTTAGAAATTCCTCACCCCCACTTATACTCCTATAAGAATGTGGAGGCACAGGCCTTTAATTCCAGAATTTGGGAGGCAGAAGAAAGCAGATCTCTGTGAGTTAAAGGCCAACTTGGTCTATAACAGACTCTTAAGCTACAGAGAAACCCTATCTCGAAACCTCTCCCCGCCCCTCCAACAACAAAAGAACTCAACTCTAACTGAGCTCTGGGCTCTCCAATTATTCCAATACATTGGACACACAGAGAGACTGAGTTTGCAAACTTGCATACAATTAAGACTGTTTGCTTTTACATATGGGTCTCTGTCTCATTGGTTGGTTTTGGGGATCTGGGCATTTTTTAATTCTGAGCTGGTCTGGCATTTCTTTTAAACATCCTTCTTCAGGGCATAACAAAAAACATTACAAATAAACTTAAAATGGAATCCATTAAAATATTCTATGATTTAGATAAAGTCAAGGAATGAAAACAGGAAGGAATCACATGGTAACACACACAAATACACATAAATATACATATACACACATGCACAAATACACATGCACTCTCACATATGCACACATATGTATAACATACATATATACATATACAAACCACCGAAAAGCACACACATGCACACATACACACCACAATTAATGTAAGAGACATAAGCACTAATAATGATTTGAGGTGTAAGGAGGACAGAGAATCTCTGGGAACAAAGTGACCTAGTTCAACCTGGGATTGCACTGGGCTACAGTGTGAGCTCTGCTAAGACAACATCACCACATACATTACATTGAAACAAGCACCAGAGAAAGTTTCTGACCAATGGACTTGGCATGCTAGCAAAGAACTAGACTAGTGGGTTAGGAAACTGAAGGGGAAGCTTCAAAGGGGGGCAGGCAAAGGTTTCAGTTACTCTTTCAAAACCACAGGCAGTAAGTTGGTAGGTCAATGTGTTTCCCAGATGGAAAAGGTCCATACTAGTCTTATCTATAAAGGGTTAAGAAGAAATGAAAACAAAATTAAGCCTGGGAACAAAAGTTCAGGTTTCTGCTTTATTAAACATCCTCTTAAGAAATGCAACAGAGCCCTCTGCTGGTATTATTACATCAATGCATCCAAACTTCCAAAGTGGATGATTTTGGTTTAAGATAGTTGCTGTGGAAAGGAAGTTGTTTAAAATCAAAGGTCACTGTCTTCATACTAATATGAAGATAAACCCCATCTCCAATCTTTTATATACTAGAAATAATATGTTGCCTTTAATACTCCAAGTACATTGCAAGAAATCAAATGCTACTGTGGAAGAGTGACTCTCAGATGTAAAATCCCAAGCTTGGAATACAGATGCAATTGATTTCAGAATCAAAAAAACTGTTATGCCCAGATCACAGAGTACCCTCAAAACCAACTAGGGACTGAGTCCTGTATATTAAAACAAAGAGCCTCTATTCTTACCTAAGTTTGCAAATTTGGACTGACTGTCTGTGTGTCCAATGTATTGGAGTAGTCTGAGAGCCCTGAGCTCAGTTATGTTTGAGTTTTTGTAGCAGCAAAGTTGGGGGTGAGGAATTTCTAAATATCAGGACTTCTGATTGACTGCCATTTGTCTATGGCTAGGGTTAGGGCTAGATGTTCTGTAGGCCAGTGGATATGCTCTGCTATCACGCCCTGTGGGCTCTTATCTTTAGGTACAACCAAATTGTAACTATAATCCTGAATTTCATCTTTGGTTCTGTGTTTGTGCATAAAGAATCAAAGTGTCTTTTAATTATAGGACCATTTTAGTTAATAAATACATTAATTGACAACTCCGGGCTATTTTTTATGGTATTTTAATGGTCACTATAGGTAATCATTTTGTTCTTCATGCCAGGGAATTGTTCCTTGTTTCAGCATTTCAACCTGTTCTGGGCAAGGAGCATGAGACAATGAATTTGTTGAAGGAGCTACGGGCTGCATCCTGCCACTCGGCTAGCTTTACACCCAAAATAATTACACAGAAACTGTATTCTTTTAAACACTGCCTGGCCCATTAGTTTCAGCCCCTTATTGGCTAGCTCTTACATATTGATCTAACCCATTTATAATATTTTGTGTAACAGCACGAGCTGGCTTACCAGGAAAGATCTTAACCTGCCTCTGTCTGGAGTGGAAGAATCATGGCGACTGCCTGACTCGGCTTCTTTTTCCAAGCATTCTGTTCTGTCTACTCCGCCTACCTAATTTTCTGTCCTATTAAAGGCCAAGCAGTTTCTTTATTTAACCAATGAAATCAACACAAAACAGAAGACTCCCACATCATGAATTCTTTTCTGTAACTACTTAGAGCTGACATTGGGGCATTGTTGTCAGGTTCCCAAGAAGGCTGAAAGGCTAGCCAAAGGTAGAGAGGGAATTCAGGCAATGGAACACTCATCTGAATCATCTGGTTCACAGATATTGTCAAAGAGACAGGGAACATTCACATCAACTGGAATGGTCTACATTAGCTTTTAGAAAATCTAGGGCTCACAGTCATTTAGAGCAGGTTGTAGTTAGCAACTGATGCTTATATATGTCTTCCAGCCAAGAGGGAACCTATTTTCAAAAGATTAAATGAGAAACAGAAGTTATGTACTTTAATGAAAATAATAATTTAAAACTTTTAGGCCCCTATTGAAATCCATGTAGTAGAAAAAAAACAGATAACAAGTATCTGGAAAACTGCAGGAATAGACTCATACCTTTGAGTCCTAACTAAAAATACAGATTTTGGTTAGAAGTATGTATGTTTCTCTGCTGTTCAGAGAGCCAGGTTTGGATTGGACAGAGATGTCTTTGGCCTGATGAGAAACACCTTAACATCTTTACGTAGATGACAATCAAAATAAATGACTCAAACAATAAGTAGTCATTGCTCTATCAGTTTATCATAAATATACCATAGAAGGGGAAATAAATCAGAAACATTTTTTAATATCTTAATCTGTATTTACATCTAAATCATTTATTTAGACCCTCGTAGCTTATAAATGTTTATATCCTCAGAAATTTATATGTTTAAAACATTTTTAAATCATTTTTTACGTTAAGAGACCTAGTAGCTTTAGAATAGGCAAG
>NW_026068106.1:110070-112717 GCF_014885135.2 Alexandromys fortis
CAGTCTTATAGCCTTAGCCAGGCCCATTAATTTTATTTCCTGTGGAAGAGGGACATGAAGAACAGTGACCTTATTTTGTCTAGGCAAAAGGGGTGCAATCAATTCTCCAATGTCCTGCTGTTTGACCACAGTCTAGAACAAGTCCTGGCAGCAGGTGTCATATTGGGGCATCTGGCCCAGTGGTCAGCATCATCATAATCTAAG
Source organism: Alexandromys fortis (assembly GCF_014885135.2). Taxonomy (NCBI): domain Eukaryota; kingdom Metazoa; phylum Chordata; class Mammalia; order Rodentia; family Cricetidae; genus Alexandromys; species Alexandromys fortis. The sequence continues at coordinate 110,275 of NW_026068106.1, forward strand.
TGGAGACATCATGGTGTACCTTAATCATTTTTGGAGACCTTGGGTCACTGCTAGGATCTCTGAGTCTTTGTCTAATATAATAAGCTTTTAAATCATTATTTTAAATGTCATATTTTGCAGATCTCTGAAATATGAGGGCTGCCTAGGTACATCTGATTAGGCAAACTTTGTTTCAAGTTACTTGTTTTAAGTAACTCTTTGACTTTGAAAACATATATAGGGAACTAAATAAGGCTTATCTCTAATTATATCAATACTTTAAGAATGACTGACTAACATGTTTCTAACAGTCTATAATATTTTAGCAGCTTTAATATGACTGAAACTTTATATTGTGTCGGGTTGAGCCTTAAAAATAATGATTTTGAATTAAAACTAATAAAAAAAACTTGAATTAGTCATTCCAAGGGTAAAACAGAACAAGTTTGTATCCAGCTGTTAATGCTATCTTCTGGGAAGGCAAGGGAAAGGTCCCAGGGCAAAATGGGAACAGGACAGTGCCAAGGGATAACATTGCCTTTGACAAGTTCTAAGGCACCAAAGACATTTGTTAGGGAAGAGCCAAAGTTCCTTTTGCCCTAGATAAGAAGGGTAGCATTTCTTTTAGAGAACAAAAGGGTTTTTCAAGCAACCTTAAAGAATGGGAGCTTTACCTTAATGCTTGACCTTGGGAAAAGGACTTTGAAGCTTTATCTGTAAAGTGTGAGCTTTATAGAAGACAACAATTTTTCAATTGAAGTATCTCTCAGTATTAATACAAAAAATGCATAAATCAGTTTATTCAAATAGCTTAAGCCCAACAACGTTACCAAAAGACAAGGAAGCTAAACATACATTTTTTTAAGCCTGAATAGACCGTGAGCAAGGAAATACATTTTAAAAACTATTAGTTAATATTTTTAATATTTTAAACTTTTAACATAGTTTTTCATGTGGTGATCACCCCATTACAAATTTTTCCCATTGTTATTTTATATCTGAACTTTTAAAAAAAAATGTTATGAATTTCAGTTTAAATATCTGACATGCAAGTAAGTGGTCCTAGGATACTGTGTACAAATCTCAAAGGCCTGAGGCTCATAGATTTGGACACTGTTCCGAGTCCTCTATCAAACTGCTTAGGTCATTGTCTTTTGCATCACAAAAGCCAACTGATGTTAACTGATGTGGGATTCCCCTCTGTATGTTGTGAATACCTTTGGTTAATAAAGAAACTGCTTTGGCAGAACTTAGGTAGACAGGAAAACTAAAATGAATGCTGGGAAATAGAAGGTGAAGTAGTGAGAAGGAATGTAACCCTGCCAGAGACAGATGCCAGAATTTTACCTGGAAAGCCACAGCCATGTGGCGATTCACAGATTAATGGAGATGGGTTAATTTAAAATATGAGTTAGCCAGAAATATGCTTAAGATATTGCCCAAACATTATTGTATATAATATAGTTTCTGGGTGGTTATTTTGTGGTCTGATCACCTGGGAACAAACACGCAGCCTCATGCAACAAAGAACATCCAGTTACTGATTAGCATTTTGTGCTTATAGCTGTGACCTTAATTTTAGCTTTTCATTTTAAGTCCAAACATTAACAATATATCACAAATGTCTCATAGTCTTGACTGTTCTTTTAAAAAACTTAAAATTTATATTTGTTAAATTGGGAGCCTAGCCCTAGCCCCTGGCCTGGAAGTTGCTTTGCTCTGGACTCCAAATCCCAGCTTGCAAGGTCCTGACCCCTCCCTGGGAGTGGTTGGGAGAGGCGGGTGTCAGGACCAGTCCCACAGGGTATTTAAGGGGCTTCCTAGAGGAGGAACACATGGTTTTCAGGTCTGTGTGGGCTCCTTGCTGTCCTATCTCCCCACCATGCGCTAGGCCACCTGAGAGTGTCTTACTTAATAAAATGATGGGCATTTTGAGTTGGTTTGATTTGACCTAATTGGATTTCTTGCACTGGCGAAGCTGCTCTTATTCTTAACAGTGTCCCACCGAGGGGTCTTTTTTCCTGCGGGGTCCGAAGCCACCCTGGAAAACGGGCCTTCCGCCAGGCAAGTTCGGCTTCACTTGGTGAGTTTCCCTTTTAAACTGCATGCAGTAGGGTTTTGGGGTGACCTATTCGTTTTTATCAGGTTTGTTTTTTTTTTGAAGTCACGGCCATGCAAAAGGCCTGTTCTGCAGCGGCAGAGACAGGGTTCTCTGCTGAGATGGGATTTGGGTGCCAGAAGACGTTCCCTCCCAGTTTCTCATATACCCCATATAGATTTCGACTGACTCGGTGCCGCCTCTCCAGTGGACGCACTGTGACGGGCCTGGTCAAAGGCATGCTTTTAAAGTGAGTTTCTTACATTTCCTAGCCAATTTCAAATGCCTTAAGAGGGCACTTAAAACTTTTTAAATTGTAACTATCTAACTTAAACAAATTACACTCCAAGCCTGCATTTTTTCCCC
>NW_026068106.1:115324-126527 GCF_014885135.2 Alexandromys fortis
CATATCTAGATAACTTGGTGTGGAGGGAGAGTGGAGTTAACCATTACTATGAGCCCAAACTTATTATAGATCTTTCCAACTGGAAAGAGCAAAGTAAAGAAAAATTTGAGTCATGGCACCAATGTTCTGTTCTGCTGCTTCTTCTGCTTGCTCTTCTTCGGAAGCGAAAGGATGCAACACACAACAAAACCCACGTGGAGTGCGAGCTTTATTGCACCCTGCGGGAGAGAAGGGGAAAAGAGAGCGAACAGACAGCTTTCCAGCCTTTTAAAGGGTTTCCCACACATGTGCGTCAGACGCCAAGTTCTGCGCCTGGCAGCCTTTGCGTGGACCGCTAGGGGCTCCTGGGAAATGTAGTTCCCCAGGTGAGCTACGCTCAGGGGCCTTCTGGGGAATAACAACTTCTGTCTCCTTCTTTGCGTTCATTGGTGCTCCCGCTCTTTGTCCCATCTGGACTTCCACCCCTTTGTAACCTCCGGGTGCTCTGCCATTGTGCACCTGCCATGCCCGAAGCTTTGTGCTGCACTATGCCTGTAAAAGCAAAGAAGTCTCAACAAAGATGCAGGGCCACCGGTTTTAAAAGCCCAAATGTGGTGTGGCCAGTTTGCTGAGAGGCACTCAGCCCCAAAGTGGTGCTTTGCGGAGTAATAGATGCAGCACCATTTCCTGGAGCACATTTAACCATCAGCTTCTGGGCCTTTCTCCAGCTGTTTCCCCTGGTCCAAAGCTGCCCCACCTTTTCCTATTGACAATAAATCTGCTTTTTCCCCCCATCCTTCCTCTCTGTCTTGCCTAGTAAGCTGACACAACTCCAAGTCTGTTCTGTTTCTCCGTTAAAATAATGTGGCCACAATATGTGTAACTGTGTTTTTGTGTTATAAATTTAAATGTTATATATGTATATGCTTCCAGATTACAACATCTTTAAAAGTATGTACTCATAACTGGATTCTAGCCATAAATAAAGGACATCGAGCCTATAATTCGTGATCCTAGAGAAGATAAATAAGAAGGTGAACCCAAAGAAAAACTTATAGTTATCCTGCAGGATATTGAAAGTAGTCAAGATTGCCGGGCAAAAGTTGGGAGCACGGGGGTGGGGGTGGGGTAGGGGTAAGGGAAGATGGGGAGAGCTTGGGGGAATGGGATGGTTGGGATGGAGGAAGGGTGGATACGGGAGCAGGGAGTTAGATAATTAAGGGAGCCATTTTAGGGTTGTCAAGAGACTTGATTCTAGAAGGGTGCCCAGGTGTTCAAGGAGATGTCCCCAGCTTGTTCCTTGGGCAGCAGAGGAGAGGGTGCCTGAATTGGCCTTATCCTACATCCACACTGATGAATATCTTGCATATCACCACAGAACCTTCATCTGGCGATGGATGGAGATAGAGACCCACATTGGAGCACTGGACTGAGCTCCCAAGGTCCAAATGAGGATCAGAAGGAGGGAGAACATGAGCAAGGAAGTCAGGACTGCGCGAGGGGTGCGTCCACCCACTGAGAAGGTGGGACTGATCTAATGGGAGCTCACCAAAGCCAGCTGGACTGGGACTGATGGAGCATGTGATCAAACCGGATTCTCTGAATGTGGCTGACAATGAGGGCTGACTGAGAAGCCAGGGACAATGGCACTGAGTTTTGATTCTACTGCATGGACTAGCCTTGTGGGAGCCTAGTCTGTTTGGATGCTCATCTTCCTAGACCTGGATGGAGGGGGGAGGACCTTGGACTTCCCACAGGGCAGGGAACCCTGACTGCTCTTAGGACTGGAGAAAGAGAGGGAGAAAAAAAATAAAATGTATCTTAGAAAAAAATCCCTAAGGTCTACTCAGGTTCACAGTAAAAAAAATAAATAAATAAATAAATAAATAAGAAAAATAAAAAAAAATTAGCTCATATGTTCAGTTTAAAATACCAGACAATGATTTTTGTTCTCAAGTGCCTCTACAGACCTGAAACAATGGCATTTAAAAAAAAATAAAGAGCTTCGAATATAGAGACAAGCCAGCCTGTGCAGCATCCTGTGTGTGTCCTTTTAGAAGACAAAGACCTATGTTTCCAGGTTTCCTCTGGTTTACAAAGCACCCACACAAAAGCAAAAAAAAAAAAAAAAAAAGGCCTTCTTTCTTAGGGAATTGATCAGCTTATCTGTCAAGCCAGGTAATACCTTCTTCCCCTCACAAGAAAAAAAAAAAATCTTTGGGCCTCTCACACTCAACAGCTAATGGCAAAAAACTACTTCTAAGCTTGATGTTCTCCAAGGACTAGGAGAGGATTTGGGATTGCCTGCTGGCCAAAAGCTGTCTTGTTTTTGCTCAACTATTCCTTCCAGATCCGTCTAAAAGCATTTGATATGTCAAGGTGACTGCTCTTTAACAGGTTTCATAGTCTGGGATTAGCAGGTTTCAACCTTCAGAGGTTCAAAGTTCTGCAACCCCCAAGGCAGGCCATGGGAACCCACCCAGCAGCTTGGGAGTGGGCTGGTGGCATACAACATGGGGAAAAAAGATTTGCTAGCTTTTCTAGCCATAGTAATTCTCTGTTCAGTGTTTGAAATCGTATTGGGTCCCATCTGCCCCCTACAACTGTGGCTGGCAGCCTTACTAATTGTAACAAGAAGGCCATATAGCCCAGTCACCCATCCATACAAGAGTGCTGCCCTGCAGCCTTGTGATTGTATGGCAAACCTTCCCACATTGCCCCTGAACTACAGGCCAAGGTTGTCTCCTTTCAATGAAATGTTTAAGACCTATAGAGGTTGTTTGTCTCATCCTTTTTAGGAAATATACCTCTATGTTTATGGCCTTATCTCTAAAGTTCTGTAAGTGATCCAATATCAAAGTCAAAGAAGTTGCACTTTGAGTCTGTCCCATCACTTTAGTCTCATAACTCAGAAAGAGGACATAAAAAAAAAAAAGCAAAAACAAAATAGTCCACAGAACAAGGCTGTGAGGGCAAAACTTAACTGAAGATGACAGTCTCAAATTGTTTTGTGGGTATTAACCAACCGTCTATCTACTAATATGCTGGAAACACCCTGCACATTTATCTACAGAAACAAGAGACCCACCCTGATACAAAAGGGTCCTAGGACCCAAATACGGAATGACCCTGGGGAGGTCTCCCCAGTTACCCTGCCTGTGATCTTTCCACATGTCCACATAGACCAACTACAGGCTCCCACAAGTTCTGGGCCCATATACAGAAGGATAGACAAACAGAAAGATGCAAAACAAAGATCACTCATGAAAAACAGAAAACTTACTGGCTGGCTCAAGGATCTACAGGACAGTGGTCCTGGTGGGCTTGGGGGATCCTGGAGAGACCCCAAATTATTGCCAGATTAAAGAGTTTTCCCCAATCCAACTAGGAAACTGAGTTCCATATGTAAAAGCAAAGAGCCTTTATTCTTCCACAAATCTGCAAACTTGGACTTTTCCTGTGTCCATTGTATTGGAGTGGTCAAAGAGCTCCGAGCTCAGTTAGGGTTGGGTTTTTATAGTAGCAAAGTTGACGGTAAGAGATTTGTAAGTTTCAGAACCACTGTTTGACTGACATTTGTCCAGGGGTATCCTGGTGAAAGGCAGTGGGTATGTACTGGCAGGTGATCCTAACTGCAATGGTTGGGACATTAGGAATTTTTTTTTTGGATGGTCTGTTCCTGGGTGGTGCCTGGGTAGTCTCAGTTTCTGGTCTTTCTTGGAACCAGGTATTGCCTTAGGGTAAACTACCGAGACTCAGTATTGAACTTTTCATGATTGGGTCCTACAATAACTTCCAAACCCTTTTCACACGTTGTTGGGCTTTGTTTATTTGTAGAATACACAAACTGCCTTGAAATATTTTTTTACTAAATAATTTCTCAAGTTTTTTAATAAATTCATTTTATCTATTTAAGGAAAATTTTATATTTGCAAAACATTATATACACCTTGGAGGCTTTTGGATAAAAGAATGAACAAAGAATGCCATCAGAGAGCACTCAGAGTAAGTAAAAGCTTAGAGAGGTGAAACTTTTTGCTTTAAAAGTAGCATATATAGCTTGCCGTCTTGTGGTCTTGTATGTGAATGTGCCTGAAAAATTGCTGTGGTATAAGTGGTTCGGAATCCTGAACTTTTTGTTTACGTAAACCTGAACAGCAGGTTCTTCTATAAGGCTACACCCTCTCCTGTACTTTTCCATGCTCCCATAAAGATGAGCAAACACCAAAGACTCATTTAAGATTTGCAGGTGTGCTACATCCTAATTATAATAGTGGTTTGGATGAATGATTTCAGAGTTATATGAGATATAGAAATGATCCCTTTGCAGTGATGTAGTAGTATTCTTCTCTGTTGAAAATGATATGAAATTATAGAATTAATTAACTTCACTCTGAAGCAGTATTCAGTCCAGACATTTGAAAGTTCTCATTGTTTTTGTCTCCACATAAACTTTGAGGACATTGTGCTACTGAACTGCTGTAAATCAAGAATGTGACACACATTATGTTTTGGATTTTTTTCATACTTTCTATCTTCTGAGCCCACATCCCCCACCTCCCTCTTTTTTTTTTTCTGTGACCAAACGAATGTGTTACTTTGCTGTTTAGCCTGAATTCCATTGTTTTTCTTAATACCCTTGCTTATATTCATGAATACACACAAGTGTTAGATGCTGGAATCTTTTCTGAAATACAGCATAGCATTGACCAGTGTAAACACTGTAGTTAGAGTTCGCAAAAGCAGAGCATGAAGAGCGAGCCTGGAAGTATGTAGAAAAGTGCCCTACCATCTGTCTCACAGTTTTTGGAAATATTTGGCAAATAAAGCACATTTGGGATCACAATAAATTTTCATCTCTGATGCAAAACAAGGTTTTTAATGACTTTTACTAGAAAAGTGTGTGAAAAATAACATGGAAAACTCATGAAAAATAATTGAAAAACTTTCCTTAGAAACATTTTAGAAAGAAGTAAATATTTGAAAGAAAAAATATTCCAGCAAAAACTATAAATACTGGTAATGTTTCTTTGATATTTGACTCATAAACTTTTGCATCCCACTTGAACCCAGCAAGGTTTTGGGGTTATAAATAAGTTAATATATGAAGAACATACCACAACATCATCATCTATTGTGTTTCAATTTCTGTTTTCCTTGTTTAAAAATGTTTGCAAACATAACAATTTATAGGATACAGTTTTTTCCTAGTGAAGTAATATAATAGGTCCACATAAAATGATATTTTAAATAATTTGACAGCATGATTTTCTATTCCTTCAGTTATGATGTAAAAAAACACAAAACTCTGACAATGGGATGTTCAGGGCAAGGTGAGGAAATAGAGGGACACTGTTGAAGTGGAAGTGAAGGGCAAGGTACCCAAAGACAAACTGGCTCTCAATTTCCTCTTGTCACAGACATGCATGCAGAGAAAGGAATGAGTTAGTGAAGCATTTAAACCATTGTTAGTTGAGTAATACCTACACATTGAGTTGAGGTCTGACTCTTGTTTGGTTGGTGAATTTATTTATTTATTTATTTATTAAAGATTTCTGTCTCTTCCCCACCGCCGCCTCCCCCTTTCCCTCCCCCTTCCCCCAATCAAGTCCCCCTCCCTCGTCAGCCCAAAGAGCAATCAGGGTTCCCTGCCCTGTGGGAAGTCCAAGGACCACCCACCTCCATCCAGGTCTAGTAAGGTGAGCATCCACGAAACTGCCTAGGCTCCCACGAAACCAATAGGTACAGTAGGATCAAAAACCCATTGCCATTGTTCTTGAGGTCTCAGTAGTCCTCATTGTCCGCTATGTTTTTAATACTTGATTTGAAAGAGAAAAGAAATTGAAAAGTAAAGCAAGGAAACAAGAGAGTTAGAAGTTAATTTAAAAAAAAACCTTACTTTATATGTTATAGACAAATAATTCAATTAAAATATTAGTTAGATTATATCGACCCACACACCAAAATCAGATGTATTAAATTTGGGGCTAATATTTGACTTGCCCTTTCATTAAAATAAGAAGGGAGGGCCATTGTTGGTGACAGCCCCATGAGCTATTAATCCCAATATTTGGGAGACAGAGGTAGTTGGATCTCTGTGAGTTTGAGGCCAGCCTGATCTCCAGATTTAACTCCAAGACAGCTACAGATGTTGCTCAGAAAAATTATGTCTCAAAAAACCAAAAACATAAAAAGTAAACAAACAAACCAGAGAAACAACACAGTCATTTAACACTGTGTTACTATAGGATGGAATGGGAAACGGGGAGCATGGTCTTGAAGAATATACAATGATGCCAACAGATGATAATTAAAAATTAGGCTCTTGATCATGATAAAAAAGCAAATGAAATTCAGTGAAGTTCTTGTAGTACATTCACGTGAATTCAATTACCCTGAAAAAAAAAAAAAACCTTTTGTCTTCAGAGCACAGTAGTAAATAGTAGAAGATTTTCTTATTTCAGTTTTACATAGACAGGTGGCCTTGTAGAATTGTAGAACTGAAGAATGTGAGGATCCAATAAGTGTCACTTGTTTATCACAGTTGTTATATTCATCATAGTCAAGGCAGGGGTTTGCTGAAAACGTTGAATAGTACGCAACATTGTACCTAAAACAGTTGCAACCATTGAAGAAAGACCTGCCTTTTTAAGAGGCAAAAACAAGGGTTCTATATAATAAAAGATTAACTTAGCTAAGGTGATCTGATTAGTTGTGAATGCAAAACAATTGAGTTGAATGAATCAGATCCTTTTGAAATAATGAACAAATTTGTCTCATGACACAAAGCAGTTTTATTCAATCTCAAGTTTTAAAACTGGTGACACTACATCTCAACAAACTGGAGATGAATAATCTTTCCAATTACTTTGCAATTTTGAGAGCAATAATGCCATCATAAAAAAAAATAAAGCAATAAAGTTTCAGTCATTTTAAGAATTTATTTGGAGTATATCCTTGAAGGATATGGGTTGACTTAAGAGGAAACAAAAATGAACGGGCGATGGTAGCACATGCCTGTAAAAATCATCTAAAGCCACAAAAATGTCTTCCAGCCAAGTCTCTCCAAAGACAGATCAGTTACAGTGGTAAATCAGCCATAAAACTGTGCCCACAAAAAATCCATCAGCGGAGAGATCTCAGTATCTGGTTTATTGCGTAATAGGAAAAGAATTTTAAAGAAATAAAAGAAATGCCATGAAAACTCCTTTCTCAACGTGAAGAAATACAGCATAAAGAGATCCTCTCTAAGCCCAGGTCATAAACCTGGAATTCTATGACACTTAACACAGAGAAATCCAGAATCAGAGAGAGTCCAGCCCCTCCCCTATGTCACTGCTCATGAACTGAGCCTCTAGTTCTGTGTTAACCTGGTCATTATGGCCTTGCTCCTCCAGTGCTCTGATGTGGAAAAAGGCACCATTCACTCTTACTCCAGATAAAGTAATAATATCCAAGTACAGGAAAGTCAAGTTCACTCTTCATATTTAACTCAACCCAGAACCTCACAGGTTGTGCATTCAGGGACTCAAAACTGAAAGTCAGATTGGAGATTCTCAATAGTGTTCCACTTCATTTCACGGTGCACTCATCAGTAAAGAGAGATGTGCGCAATTTTTTTTTGTTTTGATTTTTAGTCTAGTAAGAAAGAAACTGTCAGCCAGGAATTCTGTACTTGCCAATGCTACATTTTAGAAATGAAGAAACGATAAATACACTGTCAAAAAAATATGTTTAAGGCAGATTTTACCACGGCTGTTCTACAAAAATAATGCTAAAGTGGATTCTTTATTTTGAACAAATGTAAGTATAAAATGCGTAGTGGAAAACATGGGAAATGTAAAATTTAGTCTGAAGTGTAAGTCTACACAAATCCAGGGTGCTTCAGTATTGGAAATGCGAGGAATAAACTGTTTTCCTCTCTAGTATAAATATTAAAATTAAACAATTAAAATTAATAGCAGGTTCATTAATACATTGCAGTAAAAGATAAACAGGAAGATGTGAAGTGGAACATTTTAAAAGAAACTAATGTCAGAGAAAAAGGAATGAAACCATAGTTTTTTTTTTTTAATCAGCATTTACTTTTTGTTTCCATTATCTTTGTTTCCATAGTAAGTTTCTATCATCTCTAAACTGTATAACCAAAAAATGGGGGTTATCCCCCACATGGCACTGAGATCTTTACTTAGTAACCTATTCCTAAGAAAACAGCAGTAATCGACAAAACAAACATAATAAGCAAGACATCAAAATGTCCTACCATGCTAAGAATCTAACTACAAGAGAGCTGTAAGATTGAAAAAAGGGCCACTTCATAGCAAAAAAAAAAAAATATATGAGTTTAAGCATGACTTCTATGAGAACTTATTTATACTTGATGACTTTGAATGCAAATAAATTGATTTCATTTTCTTATAGAAGATGTAGTAAATGAATAGACAAAAAATTAACAATGCTCAGGTATATGTTGCTTGCAAAAAAATCTCTGAGGACACAGAAACAAACACACAGATGCATTAAAATATATCATTTCAATAAAGCTAGAAGAAAGCAAAAGTAACCATGTAAAAAGCAGGTAAGATGAACTTTAGATAAAATCAATAAAATCAAAGGTCATTATATAAAAATTAACAGCAGTGGATAAAATCATAAAAATTATAAGTACATATGACAAAAGCTTCCAAATATGTAACCCAACATTAGTCAGCTTCCGAGAGGTATTGCTTGGGGACTTTGGCACTCCACTTTCAGCAATGAATATATTGTCCATAAAGAAACTCAACAAACACTAGAGCTAATTTATGATGTAGGTCAAACAGACTTAATAGAATATATAAAATATTGTAACAAGTCCAAAGCTCACATCCTTTTCTCCAGCATGTGGAAAATCCCTGAGAATAGATCATATGATAAGCTAACACTCAGGTTATAACAATTTCAAAATACTGAAACTATATCTAGTAATTTTTATACTCACAGTTTACTAAAACTAGAAATCAGGAACAATGTTTTAGAAGTTATGGAAGTATATGTAAATTATGTAAATTATTTATAAATAATAAATTGGATGGGGAAGAAATCAAGGACTAATTTTGTCAATACCAGTTTTATAATTTGGCATAAATAAAATTTTGTAATTTAAAATATTTTACCATTTTATACATGAGGAATGCATTTATATCATTTCAATTCTTCCCTCTTTCCTCATCCAATCCCACCACTGTTTCTCCATCTCAAAGGTTAACTGATGACATGTTATTTAAATATTTTATCTGTGTCAAGGCTTGGAGAACATAACAAAGGGTTCATTCCTGAAGAAACTGATTTCCCTTTTTAAGCAAACAATAATTGTCTGTAGCTCATTGTCTAGAGGCTGATCATGATGAGGGTTTGACCTCCACATATGCATGCCAGCTGGTGTTGTCGCTGTGCACATCTTGTTGTAGTGACTTGATTGTTGGTGTTTCATTGCTATATAGCTCATCAATGATATACAGAATACATTATGTCAAAGCAGATTTCCTGGTCCTCTGGCTCTAACACTTTTTTGACCCCCCCCCTTCTCGGTGATGCTTTATTAACTTTGGGTATAGTGAGTGTGTTATAGATGCAACAAATTGGGTTGAACTTTGACCAGTTGTGGGTTTCTATAATGCTCTTCGTCTCCTGCAAGAGAGGGGCTTCTTAGCTGATCAGTGAGAGCTAAGACTAATTGTAAAAATGAGGTGCTGAAGGTCCAGTTAAAACTGGTCCTGGTTTAGGCAAGTGACAGGAGTAGGTTATCTTCAAGGGCCAGTGACCAAATCCGTGGGTGATTAATCTTTTACATTATAGTGCATGAATTTCCTCCTATTGGAAGGGCCTTTAGACCAACAAGATAACTGTTGGCTATTCCCAGCACTTGGGGATATTTTGTTATACTAATCTTTGTTGGAATTTGGAAGGCTTTGCAATAGCTTAGAGGTATTATTGATTTCTTTTGTTCTCTAGCAGCTTGCATAACACCCTTACCACTATGAGAGGTAGTCCTCAGAGAGTAAGCTACCAGGTCAATTCAAGTTCCCCAAGTCCAATGCACAAAGGCTGTAGTGTCTGCAACAAGAAGGTCTTAATTCAAGTTCTGGCTGGCGACAAAGCAGGATGACGACAGACTACGTTGTTTAAGGAATCTCTTAGAATCCCCTGTCCAACAATGGGAAGGTGAGTTTCCTAAGCCTGTCACTTATGATTTTGATATTGTCTAAGAATTTGGGTGGAGCATTATTGAGGAAAGTATTATTATCTCTTGAATTTTGTTTTATTAGGGGTTGAAGGGTAGATGTGAAGGAACCGGGAAATAAATGGAATCAAGATACATAATGTAAAAAATACATAGAATTAATAAAAAAGTATAAATTCAAATAAAAATTAATAATAAAGAAAAGCTGAGTGGTTTAGGCAGGAACTTGGACAGCTGGCAACTTCAAAGGAAGAAACTGCAATAGTTACCAACAGGGCAGAACTGAACTTTTGGGGCCTTTGCTTGGTTCAGGGACTCTGAGCGGGCAGGATTGGAGAGAGAGACCGAAATGGAGTTTTCCAGATCATGTAGGTATGAGATGAAGGTTCCAAAAGATCACATAGTTTTGGTGATTTTGTTAAAATTCAGGTGGCTGTAGTCATGTAGACTTATGTCCTGGTTTATTTCTATTCCAGTGATATATAAGTCTGTGTTGTAACAGCACCATGATATGCTACTGTAGTATTCCTTCAAATGAGGTACTATGATACTCTTGTAGCATTGATATTCTGCAGTGCCCTTTGGCTCTCCTTTGTCTTTTATGATTCCATGTAATTTTGAGACTGATTATGTTACATACCTGAAGATTATCTATGATATTTTGTATTGAAGCAATGAATTGCATTCGGTAGAAGAACCATCTGTATAAAAAAAATTGCCTTCCATGAACTTGAGAAGCATTTCTGCCTTTTAGTGATTTCTCTCATTTCTTTTTTGGGGTGTGAAGGTTCTCCTTATACAGACTTCATGTAATCAGTTAGGTCAATTCACAGGTATTTTTTGTGGCTATAGTGAATAGGATTGTATTCCTGATTATTGACCTACTGTTTATAAAAAGTTTCTGATTTGGGAGTGTTAATTTTCTGTTCTGCAAATTTGGTGAAAGCATTTATCCACTTTAAAAATCCTGTCATAAACTCTCCCTTCTACAGAGTCACATCT
>NW_026068106.1:127984-143492 GCF_014885135.2 Alexandromys fortis
ATAACTTTAAAATGCCAGGATATCTCACCACCTCTTTCTATTTTTTGTTTACAGCTTATATACCCCAGCAGAATCTTTGAAGCAGTATAAAATTTACAATGTATATACAGCCTATTTTTCAAGTGTGTTATTGCAATGAAAACAGTATTAAACAGCATGTTTCCCAATACTCTTACATAATTTACTATATTATAAATTATACATGAAATACAATTATTTCCAAAGTTCCGCATACAGTCACGCATAAGACGCTTGTTAACAGGGTGTAAGCAAGAAAGGTGTTTTCCTAAGCTAGTTCTTTTACTAGCAGGCTGCACATGGCAATGAAAGGATATATCATTTTATCATTCCTCTCAAAAGTAATATAAAAAGATCTTAAAAGGATAGCAAATCTACACGTTTGTATTAAAAAAAACAGTCATTTCTACTTTAAGGCTCCACTCATCATCAACTTTTTAATTAAGCCATATAGAAAAAACTGAAGTCAAAAGTGGGTACAAAGAATTAATCATCACCTTTGATCATCATCCCATCTTTAGGAAGAAAGGTACATAAGCCAGCAGTAGCCAGGTTGCCATTCTGCTTGTTTACTGATCTCCTTCAACCTTGCTCAACCATCAAATGTGTGCCTTTCTGTACTTTAAATTGTCCCTCTTAAATTTCTATACCAAAACCATTCACAAAATATCTTAATCTAACTTTATAATAGCCTGCATCTCTCAATAATTTCTAAGAGTGATGGTTGAATATTCAATCACCTCCAGCAACAAAGCTTGGAAAAAGTCAATCACTATTATTGGAAGTACCAATAACACTGGTCAGTGAAAACTAGAAACCCCTTTAGAGTTTTCATATATTATGAAAACGCATAGAATTTCATAGATTATAAGGAAGGTGGAGACTACAATGGCTATGCTTAATAATAGTATGAGGTCCTCAGAACACATAGTCTTGAGGGCTCTGTCTCTCCAAAGTTCACCCAGTGTGTTTATGATAACCGCTGAGTTATATTCCATGAGTTGCTGTTCTTCTATCAGGACCCTGATACTGCACAACTGAAGCATCATCATCAGACAGGCTCTTCCATCCTTTCCCCAGGGAAGCTCCAACACTGGTCCATAGTTTCAAAGCTTAATTGGTCTCCATGACACACTTCATGTTTTCAAAACCAACACCACATGCAGACCCTTACACAATATTTGTCAAGGTCTGCTGCCTTACCATACCTTCTATGTGATGGTCCTGAAGAAATACTTAGGAGATTTCACCTTGTTAATACTGATCTGTTATTAATCATACTGATTTTTCAGGTCATGATAACAACATCAATTGTCTCAGGAAAGTTTCACTCCAGTGGTGCTGGCATCTTGTTAATCATAGCCTAAATTTGAGCCCCAGTAGTCCAAATTGTTGTGTGATTCCTTTCTGCATGCTATGAATATGTTTTCTTAACGTTGGTTAACTAAACCTTGGTTTAGTAACATTGGTTATTAAGTACCTGCAATGGTTTATGGCAGGGCAGAATAGAATAGGTGGGAAAACCAAACAAATCTATATATTGAGAGAGAGACACACACACAAAGAGATAGAGACAGAGACAGAGAGACAGAGAGAGGGTGATATCAAGGAGATGCCATATAGCTGTGAAAGAGAAAGACACTCAGAACCTATAACAGAAACCACAACCCTGTGACAAGAAACAGATTGATAAAAAAAGTTAGTTAAAGATGTAAGAGATAGTTAAAAATACACTTGTGTCATTGGCCAAGGAATGATGGAATTAACAGAGTTTCTTTGTGACTATTTTTGTCTGGGCAGCTGAAAACGAAAAGCAAATTCTGCTTACAAGAATTAAGTTTTTGATTTAAAATATCAACAAACGTCTGTGATCGAATCTTTTATAAAATTCTTTCTGAATCCTCACAGGCCATGCGTCCTTAATAAAATTATTCTCAGCATTGTTATCTTCCAAGATCCCAAAGGACAGTCCCATTAAGTTTCTGCCTTAGTTATTGCAAGAATAAAACTGGTTAAAATAAGGAGAACTATTACACTCAAGTGGGTTTTTGTGTGTGTGTGTGTTTTCTTTAAAAGCAAACTAAAACCTGAAAATGCAAATTGATAAACAGTACATTTGACTCATTTTCTACAAATTGACCTTCAAACATATTCCTTTATTTCAAACCTTACACCGTTTTTTAATATTCATAGAAGGTGGCACATTGTAGATCACTATGTAGATTTATTTCCTATATTCCTTTGTTTTAATCTCTCTGGCTTAAAAATATCTGGATTGGAGTATTACTGTGGTATTTCCAAACACATAAAAAATGTCCATAACTAACAAAGTGTGTGTGAAAAAGCAGTTATCATCTTCTTTCTTGTTTACACAGTGCCCTGTTATTTTAACAAGCTAAACAGAACAATTTTGTTCCAAAAGATTGAAACCACCTGTGAATTGAACTACCTATGATCTAGGATGGTTTCAATCCTCTCCTTATTGGTCAGTTAACTCCTCACTTAAATGTCCAAGTATTCTTTCTTGAAACCCATTGTGTATAGATTTGATAATGTATCATAGGTTACAGTAACATATATGCTATTATCCCAGAATTACAAATGTTTTAAAAATAAAGGTGAGAATTCTATTTCTTAATGAAAAATGCAGTTGTCCTTTGGTATCTGAAAAGAATTAAGACATCCTTTTGTATAGTTTTGTTCACAGATGATTTCCCCATATTCTTACTTTTAAGTCCTTTTTACCCTTCTATTCTGTGATGTTCCCTGAGCTATATGTGTAGGATATGATGTAAATATATCTCTTGGGCCTAGGATTCCCACAATGTCTTGATCCTTTAATTGATTCAGATTGTAGTAATTTGTGGTAGTCTCCATTTGATGTAAGGGAAGCTTCTTTGATGAGTGTGATAGTTACACTTCTCTATGGGTATAGAGATAAGATTTAGAGTGCAGCAGCAAGGATTGGTCTTAGTCTAACAATGGAGGGGTAGTAGATTCTCTTCTAAGATCCACAACCACACTAATCCTGGAATGTAGTATAGGTGCGCAGTACCAGGCATGATTTCTTTCCTCTTGAAAGAACCTTAAGTCCAATTAGACAGTTTTTGGCCGCCACCAAAATGTGAATACCACTTATTGGACCTTTATGGATGTGTTTCCCTGATGATAATTGTTTGTGCTTTATACATGGTCTTGCAACTGGGTATGACTACTGAGTGAGAAAATCTCTTAGAAGTTTGTACTGTACAATCTGGAACAATGCAAGCTACACTGAAGGAAGGAGACTTTCAAGTTTCATCTTACACAAATTATCTGAGTCCAGTGTCCTAAGTGTGACGTGTCTTCAATAACACAATCTCACTTTCAGCCTGTGTGATATAACGAAGAGACACACCAACAGTCTTTATTTCCTTGAGAGTTATCTAGACTAATCTGAAAAGCCTGTCATTCAAAAGATTTCTCAGTCCTGGTACTGGGGTTTATTAGTATGTGGTTCTTTGTGGGTGCATTATTAGACCCAATGACATAATTTCATTAAAGACACACATCCACATACTCACAGATATGCACACACTCACACAATGTATACATGTCTATACATAAAGATCTATATGCATACACTTATATGAATTGAACATAATTCTATTAAATACAAAATAATACTTGGTGCTAAATCAGTAAATCTTTGTGTCACTTGTCCCTTGTCATCCTGTCTCATTTTATACTGACATTCTCCTCATCATTAATTAAAACCCATTTCTCTGGTGCCAGTTCTAATTGTAAGTTAAAAACAGCAGGCATCTCAAATTGCAAAATTTTCTTCAAAATTTTACTGAAGAATGTGGGTACTGCACAAAACACTTAACTTAAAGAGGAAAAAGAAATCTGAGCAACATTTGCAGGCAACAAGAGACTACCTTGGGATTCTGAATCTGAATACAGGAGAAACAAGGTGACATGTGGCATAATTGATGAAAAACAAATGAAATGTAAGATCCTTTGTCCTCTGATGTTGGATCCTTATTCTTAGGAGGAAAACCATGCTACAATGAGATCTAACTGAACAAGCTGACAGTAAAAGAGAAGTGCTTGAGATTGTGATATAATGTATTGTAGATGTCCCTGTAAATCTAAAAATAATCTAGAATAAAAATAATATTTTGAAATGAACTAGAAATAAGAAAAACTTCCTTAGTTCAATAGAAACATTTCATTTGATCTACAAACTATCTAGTAATGCTCTCTCATATTTTTCTCAGATGCTTCAACTCTTCAATTGGATTACTGTTTTATTCTCTTATATTTCTCACGGATCTTCCATATCATGGCAATAAACTGTCAAATATGAATCATGTGTATCAACTATCAAGATTCTTTAGTAATGTCAAGGATAAATAATTCTTTCTTTCAACAAATATTTGTCGATATGAAAAGATAAGGTGATGCAAGTGATGTTAAACTTAATATCCACAAATCCAAAATAATTTATAAATTCCATGTCTTCTAAAATATAAAAAAAGAAGTGAAAGGTAACATGACAGTCAATATGAAAGGCTGGTTAAAATACAGAAATATTGAGTAATACACTTATAATAAAATCATCAACTGTGATCTAAAGTGCTAGACAAAGAGAGTGGAAAAGAGCATGAGTCTCCTGTCTCCATCTCTTAATTTAAAGAACAGAGGAAAAAGTAGAACTCAATAAAAATCAAAAAAGTCATAATAATAATAATAATTAAAGATTATCTAAAAAAGAAGATCAAAGGAAAATCTCATGGAACAAAGACAGTAGAAGTGGATTACTGACCCAATAAGCCGATGCAGGGAAATTACTCAGGGCTGCAATTACATGTTACTCTCTTATGTATTCTGATGAGCAAGTAGCAGAACCCAGGAGAAGTTCTGTAATCAAAGCAGTCAGCTGGGAAAACAGCCAATGCAGCACAACCACTGTGGTTGCAAAATTCTGAAGACACGCCCTCTGTCCTATAAAAAAGGAGAAACAGAGATCCACAAGAGCACAGGAGACAGTAGCTGACCTGACTGAGTACTTCTGGAACAACTGATTCTACTAAAGACTGTGGAGTGTGAAAGCAAGTTCAGTGGTAAGATGACAGTACATAAAAGGTTAAGATTACAGTGCCTGTGACAGATGAGAGTTTCAGTCTGTGAAATAGATGGAAAATGGAGAGACTGCCCAGCAATCCTGAGCAATGAAACAAACTGGCCAGGTGAGGAGGACTACAGAGCAACACTCTACAATAGTAGTTAGAAAGCTCTATTGGAATACATTTCCTCACCTGCTCAAGATTAAGAAGAGTGAGGACAACTTTTGCCTAAAGGATGTGTCATAGGCATCAGAGTGCTTAATTGAACCATTTTCATGAATAAAAGCCATCATTCTTAAAGTATAGGCAATGAGTGTAAAAAGATCCCAGATAACCTAGAATGTTTTCTATATTATGATCTGTTATTGGTGACTATTAATTTTAATGGAAGAAAAAGACCTTAAAGATCTTTGTGAGGATGCTTTGATGCAGACTTTATTCATAAATGGCAAGGTAAAAGGAGGCTGTGATTTGAAAGAGAATATTACTGAGTGTATGGGAGTGTTTTAAGAGAGGAAAGAAGGAATAAAAACTAAAATTTTCTAGACCTTTCCTAATAACGTGTTTCCATTATCATCGAGTCAGGTAACAATTTGAAATAAATTACATACTTTAAAAATAGAAATTGAAGTTAGCCAATGTACATACACCATGCCAAATAAGATGCCATACCATCAATTTAGAAGTTAAGTCATTTACTCGTGTTCCTGCAGGGAGAATAATGCATCCCAGCAGCCTCTACCAAATGTAGGACTTGGTGACACATTGAGGAGGGACATTGTGTGCAATAAGGGGAGTTGGTTCAAGCTTATTGAAAATTGGAAACATCTAACAATCTATGGATTGTGTGAGCTTAGATATTCAATTCACTAATTGTGTTTACAATATCCTATTGAGGGAAAAAAGTAGAAACTGATTCAAGTATAAATAAAAATGGCAAAACTTCTAACTGTTTTTTTACAAATTGCCATTTCTATGGTTTTTGTAAATTTGTGGGTGTGTAATAACATCTCTGGCACCCTGATTCATGTCCAGGATAGATGTAATCTATAGACAGGGAATATCAGAATAAGGAAACGTGCACAGTAGAAAGCAATTTGTAAATGGATCTGTCCTCCACATTTCCCTTTGTAAGACTGAGGAATAGACCCTTGTAGAAAGAAACAAGGAATTCTCTAGTCTTTGTACACAGCATGTACAACAGGAAAGTTCTTTTAAGCTTTTCTTGTTGCTCTTAGAGGTAAGGAACATACACACTACTGTTAGCTCACATGGCAACTCGTCCCTTGTTATATTGTTATTGAATATGTCACTCAAAGTTTCTTTGGACTAACTCTATCTATATGTTTTTTTTCTCACCATCTGTGCCCCATACCTTTTTGTTTTTAACCAGTTTCAGTCATGGCTTCATTCTCACTGATGTTGTTTATCATGACTCTGTTGCTGCCATCTCTGCTCGATGAAGAAAGGGTAAGTTTAAAATGGAAAATCATCACAAATTTAGACGTCAACTTTGTGAAATGGCACAGTACTTGAAAGTACAGCAATCTAGAGGGACTGATAAAGAAGACCATTCTCACGGGGTCTTAGAGCACTTAACATGGGTATACATATAAGAGAGTAAGGCTACACTCTCCACCACTATCATCTGCAGTAGGTTGTAGCACAGATAATAAAAACCTAGAGACAGATATTGGGTTCAAACTGAAGATCAAAAAAGCAAAGCAGCCAAATCACTATAGAGATCTTATCACTTCCAAGGCTCAGACGTGGAAAGGGGCGATCCTGCAAAGTTCTCCACCAACCTCAGATTCCACACTCCAGCGTGTTCCTGTCTCTTACCCTTGATATTCCTCTCTCTGCCCAGCCATATTGCTCCTGTCTCCATGTCCCTAGTGCTAGGATTAAACGTGTGTGACTCACAAACACTGGGATTAAAGGTCTGAACCTTTTTTCTGGGTGTTTTTTTCTGGAGAGAGATTGTGTAGCCCAGGGTAGCCTTGAGTTTATAGGTGTCTGTAGTCTATGACTCCTGAGTCCTAAGGTTAAAGGTGTGTGCCACCACTGCCTTGCCTGTATGGCTAACTACTGTACCTCCTTGCCTTCTGATTTTCAGAAAAGCTTCATTATTAAAACAAAATAATATACCACTACATTTCTCCTCTTTTTTCTAAACTAAAAATGAAGGAAAAAACTAATATAAGAAAAACTATGAAGATGGGGAGTGGTGGTGCACACCTTTAATCCCAACACTTTGGACATAGAAGCAAGTGAATCTCTTTGAGTTTGAGGCCAGCTCTACAGAGCTAGTTCGAGGACAGCCATGACTCTTACACAGAAAAACCCTGTCAAAATAAATTGCATTATATCATCAATTTCAACAAGAGTAAAAATGTAGGTACACCAGTTTCTAAGAACAGTAATCTCAAACTTGTATCAATATATAAATGTGTATACAATATATAAAAGTCCAATCCAATGTAGAACATTTAAAACTAGTAGTTGCTTTTTAAAAGTAGATTCAATAATCTACATTTTTATCTGATCATATCTATATTCTTTTTTGCAGAGTAGATTCAATAATCTATACTTTTATCCCATAATACTTGTATCCCCCTTTTTTCTATTTGAAACAAGAAATTTGTATCTAATATCCTTTGTTCAACTTTCCTCCTGTCTATAACCAATAAGAATTTGCAATCAACTACCCAAGCAATGACAAATCTGTAACCCATTGAACAAACTAAAACTACCCACTCCACATCTTAGGAATGTGAGTGTCATAGTCTTAAATTTAATTCCTGATTTCTGGGTAAAAGATATCTTTAGGGGATCCTGAAATAAAAATTTGGGTTAATTTTCACAACTTGACAGAGGTAGCTGTATCATTTGTTGTCTTGTGTTTGTGTAATGGGAATGTGTGGGCCTTGTCTCAAGTCCTGGCTAGAATAGTCTGTAATGCTGGATCATCTTAGCCAGCACAAAATTTTTATGAGAGGTTTGTAGTCCAGAAGCCAACCTTTAGGTGGTCTTTTTAAGCTTAATGGTGTTATCAGAGTCCTGGATGAATCACTGCTGTGGGGCCCATTCTCCTCTGGAGGCTTCAATGGTCACTATTAGGCTTGCAGAAATATGATACAGATTCAAACTCAAAATTATGTACTCTAAAGTAGATGAAATCTTTTCTAGAATTAGTAAGTACTCTATATGACCACTAATAACATTGAAAAAATTATAATATATATATTAATCTTATAAAATTTATACCTTAAAAAGCTGTTAAAGAGTCAATGTAAAGCCAAGAGATTATGAGATTAGAAACCATACAAAAGTCCATGATTTTTTGTTTTTCTTTTTTCTCATATCATATGGTTCTTCTGACATGAGATATAGATTTTGGATTGTAATTTAATAAGTAGTCTTGGGTTTAGAGAAGGAAAAAGACACACTTCAACTCGAAAGCCAGCTTTAATGTTTAACTGGACTGAATCTACAGAGAGATCATTTGCTTTATATGTCTGTAGAGAACAGCAGAAACAAACATTTGGGAAGATTTATGAATTTCTATCCTATTGGAAATTTGATATAGCAATAGAACAATTTAATCTTTTTCTTAGGACATTTTTTTTAAGGATGAGTTTTCCTTTTTCTTTAGATGTCCCATTTATTCAGGGTACAAATTAAAGCATTTGTTTCTTTTAAATGTTAGTTTATATTAAACGATCAAGCTGTTTGATGAACTATCATCTTTTCTAACTAAGAGGTTATCTCTTGTTCAAATAGAATAGTAATCAATTTTGATGTTATCCATAGCTCCTTTTCTCCTGTAGAAACAAAAGTAAAAGTTCTTTCCACTATGTAGCACATGTTCAAATTTCCATTCTGAGGTCCATACATGTTTAAAATATATTGGCTAATTTAATTCAATAATTTTTAATTATCCAATGTTTCTCCATAGCTATTTTTCATTTCACACTAGCATTTAGAAAATTCAAAGTTAATAAAGCATTATGCAATCTATTTCTTGAGGTATTTATCAATCCTTTCTCTCTGTTTAAGATATTCTTTAGAGTTCAGTTTGTCCTTTCTAAATTTGCCTGCCCTGTATGCGTCTGTGTTATACTTTTAATATGCTTTATAATGAGCAAAAAAAAAAACTGTTTCATTTTGTTAAAGACATATGATGGAACATTGTTTGTCTTTATTTGTACAGGTATACTCATGACAGCCATAATTTCTAGCAAATATGTGATTAACACATTATTTTTTCCAAACTCAAATCAATTGCCTATTAAAAACCTAAATAGCTATCAATGGTGTGGTGTACATATATTAGTTTTTCAAATTCTAAAGTTGAACATATTCATTTCCCAGATTTCATTCTTTTCTGTACTCTATGGACTAGTTCCTTCAGATAGTAGTGTCTGACTAAATAAAGAACAAGTAAGAAATTTCTTTATAATTTCCTTGGATTGTTGCCATGTGATGGAAAAGTCTTTTTTAAACCTTTGCTATTGCCATAAAACTTTGCTATTGGACCTAGCAAAACCAATGTAATTGAAAGTGTTTATGTATATGATATGATTTTTATTCCTGATTGCATCTAAATTCAGTGGTTTCAATATGCAAAACAAAATTTTCTGCATATTGCAAATCAGTAACTATGTTGAGAGTTTCTTTAAAATCCCTTAGCACCATCAAAATAGCATATAATTCTAAATTTTGGATAGAAACTAAGGGCTTTGATCCACTTTTCTTAAGTTTTCTAATCTGTAATCTGCCTTTTCTGACTCATTTACATCAGTATAAAATGTAGGGTCACCAGATTGATGTGCCCTGTACAATGGTAATAGGATCCAGTTAGTATTCTTTATAAGTTTAATTCTCTTGCTTCTGGGGTGGCTGTTGTTATTATTTCCATAAAAATTACTACAAGCTCTTTGTCAAAGTTGACTTTCTTCCCATAATTTGTCAGTGTCATCATTATTAAAGCTACAATAATTTCTGTTGTGTCTCTTCCTGTTAATTGATGGAGTTTCAGTTTACATTTAGAATTAAAACAGAGAACTTTTCCACATAATTTTTCCATGGTTAATATGGTTAAAAAGATCCATTCTAAGATAATATCTCTCTGCATTAAAACTCCTGTAGGGAAAGTAATATGATCAGAATGCAGTTAAGATTTAGCTACTCATGATCTACATTTATCTTCTGCAACTTCTCTTCAATCTAAGACAATTTTCTCTGTTTCAGCTGATAATTTCCTAGAATTATTTAAGTTCTTGGCACCATATAAGGTTTGGTTTACATTAACCAGTTTACCAGGTTTTATCCATCTGTGGGTCATAGATGGGAAATGTCTCATAGTTCAGTTTTTGGAACTCATTAAGAGTCTGAAATTGATCTCTCCTGATTCGCATCTTTTAGGGTCTCATTTTTTTGTTAACCACTTTTATAGTCTAAATAATTAATAGAATCTCCTCTTTGTACTTTTCAGGATTTATTGGAAGACATCGATTTTGAAAAGGTAAAAAAAATTCTTTACTTCTTCAAACATTCTTCCTAAAGTATCTACATTTGAATCAGAATACAAAATGACATTTATGTAATGGTAATTTATAGATTGAGGAAATTGCTTACTTATCATTTCCAGTGGCTGCTGTATAAAAATATTGGCACAGGGTGGGGCTGTTTAGCATTTCCTGTGGTGGCAACTTCCATTCATATCTCTTAGTAGGCAGAAAATTATAAATAAGTAATGTGAAGGCATATTTTTCTTTCTATTTCTTGTAAAGGTGTACTGAAGAAACAACTTTTAAACCAATAAATATGATAGAGTATCTCTTAAACAAAAAGATGGCAAAGGAATTCTAGACTGTAGAGAGCTCATTGGCTGAATCACCTTATTAACAAGTTTTAGATCTGTTACCATTCTCCATTTCCCAGATTTCTTTTTAACACCAAATACAGCAGAATTCTAGGGACTGGATGATTCTTCAATATGCTGAATTCCTAGTTGTTCCTGTAACAACTGTTCTAAAGTCTGCAGGTTCTCTATTGCTAAAGGTCATTGCACAATCTATAGAGGTTTGTCTGTCAACCATTATAAAGTTAAGTCTGTTAGTCTGTTTTAAATAGCAGAAGATGTTTTTGTACAACCTGAATGTTCGGTAACTGTTCTTTATAATATCTTGTAATATTTTTCCCAGAAATATATGTTAATTTATGTTATGTTTCTAAAATTTGGGGAATATTAATATGAGTCTTTCATTGCTGTAACAAATCATGTCTACACAAATTTATCATTATGTTATCCAAATATAATTTTTATATTTCTTTCTGTGCTTCTGGCCTCATACATTTGATCCATCTCACACTCTGCTTTACCAGAGATAAATTTTCCATCCCCCAAAACTGAATATTTATGCCCTGTAGAGGCCAATTTGGATCCTAATCTTCAGATGAATTATTGTTACAATTGCACCTCTATCTACCAGATCTTCAATGACAATCCCATTTCTTTGTATTTATAATTTTAGTCTTTGTTAGTTATTATTATGGTTTATAATGAATTTTCTGTTCTCTCAACTATAAGTGCTCCATTTTCTAGAACAGTATGGTTTCTTATAATAGCTAATAGTTTTTTTTTTTGATTCTTCTGTGAAGGGGTTTCCTATGTGATGTCAAGAAACAACTGAACTGAATTAGGTATATTGGCTGGTGAGAACCCATCAAGGAGTTTACTGATTCAAAGAATTACTGAAGCACAATTTATAAAAACTCAGAGAGAAAATTTGGGGTTTATTCTAAAGATTCAAAAATCAAAGCAGTAAGCCATTGGCTCATACCTTGACCTCAGCCACAATTTGCTATTCTGCCTCCATGAATCTTAGAATGAGACTGTCCTCACATTTTATAATCTTCTCTAGATCTCAGATTAAAAGCATTTGCTACTATGTCCTGGTTTCTATGGCAAATTTGGTGCCTACTGTGTTTAAAGGTGTGTGTTATTGCTGCCTTGTATGTAGGGCTTGCTAGTGTGGGCAGTTTAACTTTTCTGATCCTCATGTGAGTTTTATTTATTAAAATACAAGTGAAATGCCACTATATTTCCCCTTTTTGTCTTAAATAAAAAGAAGGCTATAACTAATATACAAAAATATGTACAGTAAATACAATAACTCTAAATGATGCATACATGCAAATTCATCAGCAATGTCCATACCCTTTGCATATACTCCACCTCTATCCTTTCTTTGTGAGTCTAAAATTTTGTACCTCATTTACTTTCTAATACAACTTAAAATATCATCCAAAACCATCTTTTGATAGCTCTCAACCTTATATATTTTACATTTGGTTAGTGAATTTCTTTTCTGAGCCTTGTAAACAAATGAGGCTATAACTATAACTATCCAATGTTCTACCACCTCAGAGACCCATGAAGGAAATAAAACTAACTGTGTATGGAGGAAGTGCAAACAAGCAACTTCCAAAAACTGCAAGTAATGACAGAAATAGGTGACTGCCTAGACAGACACCAAAGTGCCTTCTGTAAGGTTGGGGCATCCATATTTGGCCTACAGGCCTAGTTTATCCAAAAGACTCTTCATTGAAGCCGGATATTTTGGTCCTGCTTGTCTATTTAGGACAGTATGTTGTCAGCAGTTAAGACAAGGACATAGTCTTGCCCAGTGACTTCCTTTTGCCACAAGAAAATAAACTCCACATGGAGTTTTTACAATACACATTATCAACTCTGAAGTAAATTGGTACTTCCAGGAACAAGAATGTCTCATTGACATAGAAAAGAAGAACACAGGTTATCAACACATCTTAAATTTCATATTTGGCAGATCTCTGGAGTGTTTGAAGATGACCTGTATAAATTATATCTTTGTTTGACTTTGAAAACATACCTAATGTGACTTCAAATTCAATTATACTAGGTGATTCACTATAAGCCTACTAATAATTATTATAATAAACAGGATTAGAATTTTACATTGCATTGCTAAATTAGTTATTTAGATATAATACCTTGAACAAGAGTAGAAATGTATTATAGTATTGAAAAGGTATGTCACAAAACGATTCTACACAAGTTTATAATTGTGATTAATAAAAGGGTTATTTATTTAAGAGGAAAACTTACAGGTCACTTACAGCCCTGCGTGTGATCAGGAACAGGGTCTAGCAGCTGGAAGTGGAAAACAGAAGCAAAAGAATGAGCACACAGCTACTGCTGACTTTTAAAGCAGAAGAGACCACTCCAAGTGGGCTGGTATCTTAAAGGCTATTGGATTAAGGAGTGGAAGGAGCTCCTACAGCATAGTATGTTCTAAGAAAAGCAATCTCAAATTTATAACAATATAAAAATTAGTATATGGTATACAAAAGTCCAATCTAATGTAAAACATTTAAAACTAGCAGTTGCCTTTTAAAAGTAAACTCAATAATCTACCTTTTATCTTACCATATCTATATCACTTTTTTCTTCTCAGAGTCTTTCCAATAATCTATCCTTTTATCACATCATATTTATATCCTCTTTTTTTTCTTTTCAGAATAAGAATCTTGAACCTAATTTCTTTTGTTTATCATTTTTCTTTCATTAGCCATATCAATTTGTAACCATCACACTAAACAAAAAAAATATCCATAGTTTATTTTCTGAGAATTTGGGCATAGTTTTCTAGGCCACCTACTACTGACTGGGGACAGTGATAATCTCATGGGGACCTAAAGAAAATTTAGGAATATGGTTAATTCCTGACTAAAGTGAGTCTGGATCATCTCATCCAGCAGTCTTGAGGCTGTTCTGGACATAGAATTCAGAGGAAAC
Organism: Alexandromys fortis; assembly: GCF_014885135.2. Lineage (NCBI taxonomy): Eukaryota > Metazoa > Chordata > Mammalia > Rodentia > Cricetidae > Alexandromys > Alexandromys fortis. The sequence continues at coordinate 141,959 of NW_026068106.1, forward strand.
TGCATTAGAGGTACTCTAAAACATTGGATTATCTGGGCCATCCACTCCTAACAAAAGTTTTTCAGGGGATCTTTCTTAATTATACCTTATTTTTCTCAACCAAGAACGTATGTGCAACTGATCAAACCTTACTTTTTTTTTTTTTTAAATCCAGAGACTCTCATTTCCTTTGGGGAAAAAAAAAAAAAAAACCCTTTTCTCCAAAGTAACAAAGTCAAGGCATTTTCCAAATACATATGTTGGATTAATTCAGCAGCATTTACAATCAAATGTCTTTTAGAAACTGTTATTCCTTTCTCAGCAGTCAAACAATTCAGAGAGACCATAGTAACATTCTCTGTATGTTTTTCATCTTTATATAAAAGGTAAGACATGGATAGGAAATGAGAACACTAGATTCTCTCCAAAACCCATGTGGCTAGGTTCAGATCCATCTCTGACTTGTCCTGGTAGCCACAGGAATGTTTATGTAAACTTCTGCCCCATGTTTGGTATCAAATGAAACACGATTAATAAAACCTCAGAGAGACAAATTTGGGTTCAATCTGAAGATCTAAAAAGCAAAGAAGTTAGCTACAAGCACTTATCTTGATCTCAGTCTTAACTGGCAGTCCTGCCTCCATGAATATCACAATGAGACTGTGTCTGAGAGCTGTCTCCCCACATTTTATAATTCTCTAGAACTCTGGAATTACAGGTATGGACCACTACTGCCTGGTTTATATGGTAAGATGGTATGTTTAGTGTGAATTGTTGCTGCCTAGTCTATAAGACTAGCCAGTGTGACTATTTTATCTTTCTGATTGTCAGATAAAGTTTACTTATTAAAATGCAAGTTAAATGCCACTACATATTACCTTATTATCCTTTGTTGACCTACATTCATTAGTCTAATACCTGCCTTTGACAAACATTTTACATAATCCAGAAAAAAAAGGGTGTTATGGATAGATTATGCTTAGAAAGGGCATTGTTTTTAGGCATGTCTTGTTTAAAGGTAATGTTGCCTGCCACAAATGAAACACTTAACATTTCCATTTTTTTTCAAATCTCTATAAATCACTTCTCCTATACAAGTATCATCATGTACATGAGATTCAATATTAAATGTATCTTTGATGCATTCCTAAACAGGCATTGACCTTGCTTTTAATGGCCTAATAATCCTTTTGCATTAATAATTATCCTTTTCAAAAGAGATAGATTTAATTATTATTTGTCTAGCTCCTGAATTTGGTACCATTCTTTTTCCTGCTGAGGTCAATGTTTGTAAGAAAGTTATGAAGGTTTTAGTAAACGACTAGTCTTTTTTTCTATTTCTTCAATTTTGTCCTAAGCTTTCAAAGCTGCTGAATGGCCTGAAGTCAGGATTCAACCATAATAGAGACTGCATTTCTACAGGGGCATAATCTCCTTCTCTAAGTATTTTATCTTGGGAGATTTTCATTCCTCTAGCTTACTCCATTTTTCAATAGTCTTAGCCTCTTTTTTGAACCAGGTACTCCATTGTCTTTGTGGAGTAGCCTCTAGAACA
>NW_026068106.1:144957-154210 GCF_014885135.2 Alexandromys fortis
AACAAGTATATATAATGTATATAGATAATAAATATATCAACAACCTCTAGTCCATGGGCATTTGAAAAATTCAGAGAAAATGCACCATATCTATCATATCTTGGTGATTCCACAGCCTTTAAATAATTTACTTTCTATCATAATGTGCAGTATCATTCAAAACTATCTTTGGATGTCTCTCAGCCTTTTTCACTTTACAGCTCCTTAGTGAGACTCTTTTCTTAGCCTGGTAAAGAAGAAAAGCTATCACCATTTAGTTGTCAGCTACCTCTGAGAACTAAAAAGAAAATAGTACTAACTGAGCAAGCAGGAAGTGCTAGCAAGCAACTTCCAAAGTATATGAGAAATGGTAGAAATATCGGACTGACTAAACCATCCCTGAAAGTTTCTCTGCAGTGTTGGAGCATCGATATTCAATTTACAGGCATAAGATATTTGACAAAACCTGTAAAGTAGAATATTCTGAATGGTTGATCAGCCTAGTCATGGAATTGTTTGGCAGCCACAATCTTTTGTGTTCTGCTTGTCCAATTAAAATAAGGGTAATTTCTTGCCCAGTACTTGACCTTTGCCAAAAAATCATAAATTCCATGTTTGTTCATTGTACTTATCTCCTCTGAAGGAGATTAGTGGTGGCAGGAGGAGACATGTCTCATTGTCATGAGGAAAGGATTTATTAGTAAAAAATTTTAAATGCCATATTGTCTAGATCTCTGAAATGTCTGATGATTATCTGTCTATCTAATACATATCTTTGTTTGTCCTTTAAGACATACCTAATGTGGCTACAAGTTTGATTATGATAGCCGATTAAGTACTAATCTGTATTTTCTTATTATTCTAAATAGTTGGTAATAATAATTTTCAAGGACAAAAAATATTGTATTAAGTTGTTAACTTGAAGAATCGAAAATATATGTGCAGTTAGGTTCTAAAAGAGCAGTCTCAAATTTGTATCAATATACAAAATGTGTATGCAATATACAAAGGTCCAATCCAATGTAAACATTTAAAACTAGTAGTTGTTTCTAATGGTAGATTCAGTAATCTAACATTTTATCTGATCATATCTATGTCCTTCCTTTTTTCTTCTCAGAGTACATTCTATAATCTACCCTTTTATCCTATTATATCTGTACCTTCTTTTTTTTTTCTTTTGGAAAGAAGAAATCTGAATCTAATCTCCTTTCCTCAACTTTCCTCTTGGACATAACCAATAATATCTTGTAACCAACCTCTCTAAACAATGACACATACCCATAACACATACTTTTTTTGAAATGTGGGTGTCATATTTTTAAATTTACTTCCTGGTATCTGGGGTGAGGTTATCTTTAGGAGTTCCTGAAAGAAAAAAAATGGGTTAATATTCAAGACCTATGAGAGATAGTTGTACAGTGTCTGAATAACACAAAATTGCAGAGCTTTTCTCAAATTCAGACTAGAGTAGTCTGTTAGGTTGGATCATCTCAGCTACCAGCCTCAAAATTGTTCGCAGCAGTTTGCAGTCAAGAAGCTGATCTTTAGGTGGTGTTTCAGTTTAGTGGTATCATTATAGTCCTAGAGAAATCATTATTGTGGAGCCCTGTCCTACTATTAATGACTTTATAAGTCACTGTTAGACATACCCCTGGTTCACTGCAAAAAGCTGATGGAGTTTCAAACATGAAATCATGTAAGGCAGGTATATGAAATATTATTATAGAATTAGTAGTTTATTACTGGATGTGAACAATAATATCATGACAAAAATGTTAAAATATAAATGTATACATATACATGAATTAATCTTATAAAATTTATACCTTAAGAAAAGTTGTTATAGAATCAGTATAAAACCAAAGGATTATAATATTAGTAACAATAAAATAGTCCCTAAATTTTTGTCCTTGATCTGTCCTATATAAAGTGGCTCCTCTGACATGAAATACAGACTTTGAATTTTACTTTTGTAAGCATGCTTGTGTTTAGAGAAGGAGAGAGCTATACCCCAACTTCAAAGCTGGCTTTAATCTTTAGTTGGGCTGGGTCTATAAAAACATCATTTGCATTATGTGTCTGAAGTGAAGATTTATGAATTTTTATCCTGTTGGTAATGTAATATACCCGTAGGCCAATTTATACTTTTTCTTGAGGCATTTTGTCTGGATGAGTTGTCCTTTTTTATAGAAGTCAAATTGTACAGTGTTCTTTTAATTCCTTAGTTTGATACTTTTATTCTCTAGTAAAGATAAAACCAAAACCTTTCCCAATCTTAATTTGGGGGAAGTTCTCATTTGACAAGTTATTTCAGACCAAATGAAAAGCATTTACGAGTTTTATAAGTTAGTTTAGATTAAATGGTCTTATTCTTTTATGAACTATCATCTCTTGTAATCAAGAGTTTTCTCTTCTTCAACATGAGTCTTTATCAGTTTTGATGGTTTCCATAGCATTTCTTCTCCTGCAGAAACAAAACTAAAACCCTTCCCTAACATGTCATATGTCCTTGTTTTCATTCAGTGCATTTTAAATATATCAGTTGAATTAATCCAAATTTTTATTACTCTATGTCTCTCTGCTTCTGTGATTTCATTTTCATTAGCATTTATAAAATTTAAAGTTAATAAAGCATTTTGCAATCTATTTCATGAGTTATTTATCATCCCTTTTGGTTTTTTTTAACACATCCTTCAAAGTTTGATTTGTCCTTTCTATAACTGCCTGCCCTGTAGGAGTCTAGATTATAACTGTAATATGCTTTATTTTATAAAATACAAAAGAATTATTTTCTTAGATACATATTCAGGATCATTGTCTGTCTTTATTTTTAGAGTCATATTCATGATGGTAATACCTTCTAGCAAATATGCGATTACTTAAATAGCCTTTTCCAAACTCAAAGTAGTTGCCTACTAAAAACCTGAATAGGTATCTTTGGTGTGGTATACATATTTTAGTTTTCTAAATTCTACAAAATAGGGCATATCCATCTGTCAGATATCATTCTTTTGAGTTCCCTTTAGGTTACTTCTTGCAGGTACTTATGTTTGTTTGTATAAAGAACAAGTAGGACATTTCCTCATAAATTTCTTGGCTTGTTGCCACATTATGTAAAGACTTTTTAAAACTATTTTTATGACATGAAGATGTTTATGAAATTCTGAGGTCTTCAGCACATTTCCAATAAAAGAATATTCAATTTCTGTGCTACCTTTTGCTAGAGGACTTGGCAGACCCAACAGGGATCCAATGTGNAAATCGTATTGGGTCCCATCTGCCCCCTACAACTGTGGCTGTATCTTGTAACTGAATAAATAATAAAGTCAAGTGTGACAAAATGATTCATCCTAAGATAATATTTTCCCTCTGCATGATAACTCCTGTAAAGGTAATGATTGCAATGTAATGTGACCAGAATGCAGTTAAGATTTAGAACCACAAGATCCACATGTGCCTTCTGTAATTTCTCTTCAATCAAAGTCATGTCTCTATCAGCTTCAGGTGATAATTTCCTGAAGCTATTTAAATCCTTGTCACCATCTAAGGTTTTGTTTAAATTAATCAGTTCAACAAGTTTAATCCTAATAGTGGGCTGTAGATTGAAAATGTCTCCTAGCAATCTATGGAAGTCATTAAGAATCTGGAATCAATCTCTCCTAATTTTCACTTTTTGTTTCTAATTTTTTGTTAACCAATTTTATAGCCTAAATTTTTAATTGAATCTCTTCTTTTTAATTTTTCAGGCAGCAGCTGAACTCAATAACAATATCAAAAAGGTAAATATTTCTTAACTTCTTCAAATATTCCTTTCTAAATTATCTACAGTTAAAACAGATAATAAAATATTAACCATGAAATATTAAATTATAGATTGAGGAAATTGTTTATGTATCATTTATAGTGGTATATTATTTGTATTTTAATTAATAAATCTAGCCTGAAAGCCGTGGGAAAAGTTAAGTCACTGGATGTCATGCAGAGGTAGTAGACACTTTTAATTCCAGAATTTTGGAGACAGAGGCAGATGGATCTCTGTGAGTTCAAGGTTACTTTTGGCTACTCAAAATCAATGTAGAAACAAATCCAGGTGCTAGTGTACAACAATTTTAATCCCAGTACTATGGAGTCAAACACCTTTAATCCAAGTACTAGAGGGAATATCACATGAGAGAAATAGACTTAGGCCACTTAGTCTGCTTTGGTTGCTTTATATGCTTCATCTGTGCTCGCCCGACCAGTAGAGGCAAGAATTCTCTAGTGGCTGATTTCTTTGCTTTAAGTTTGAATCCCAATATCAGACTCAGGTTTTATTATTCTTGATACAAGCATTTCCAATGGATGTCATAAAATTATTGGCACAGGGTGGGACTATTAAACATTCTCTGTGGGAGATTCTTCCATTGATATCTCTTAACAGGCTGAGAATTATTGTAAGTAGGTACTGTGAAGAAAATTTTTCTATCTTTTTCTTGTAAAGGTATAGTAAATAAATAATAATCTTTTAGATCAGCAACTAAAATAGAACATCTCTTAGGGAAAGGAGAAGGCAAGGGAATTCCAGGCTGTAGAGAGCCCATTGGCTGGATTACCTTATTAACAGCTCTTGGATATGTTACCATTCTCCATTTTTCAGATTTCTGTTTAACAACAAATACAGGAGATTTCTAAGGTTTGGTTCATTTTTCAATATGCTGTTCACTTAATTGGTCCTATACCAGCTGTTCTAAATCTGAAGTTTCTCTGTTCTTAAAGCCCATTTTGCAACCCATACGGGTTAGTCAGTCAGCCATTTTAACAGTGGGGCTCTTGATGCCTTTTAAATAGCTGCAGCTGTTGTGCCCTGTTCTTGTATTGCCTGAATGGTTGGTGACTGTTCTTCATAATATCTTGCAATATTTTTCCAGAAACATATTAATTTATGGTTTGTTGCTAAAGAATTCTATTTTTGAGTATTTCTATTCTGAGTATTCTATTTCTGAGTGTTCCATTTCTGTAACAAATCACATTCAGAGGAGCCTTAGAAGGTTTATGCCTTTAAGACTTCCTTTCAGGGTTCAGTGAAAGATGCCACAGATAGCTAAAAGGAGGCTCGAAATCTGAGGGTAAAGATCTGAGAGCTAAGAAATCTAATCTACTCACAAAGGAATTGTCTGTCCTTGTATCTTTATTCTTCTCTTTTCAGTCCATTATTTCTTATTGTTCTACCCATTACTTGTTCTTCTAGTTCTACATTATTCTTAGCTATACATGTTCTTTCTTTTCCTCCTCATTACAACATGTTATATATACCCTGAAAACCAGCAATTCCCCAGCCCTAGCAGGTTCCAGGGCCAGAATTCTTTTGCCCCATAAAATACCAGATAAGCATTTTCATATACACACAAAGACATACACACACATACACATGAACAAACACACACACACACACACACACAGAGAGAGAGAGAGAGAGAGAGAGAGAGAGAGAGAGAGAGAGTGATTCATGGGAGTGGATACCACATGTATGGTGAACTCATTAATGGGAAAAGTTAGTTAATAAAGGAATTAAATCATTTTCTAGAGGCAAAGGGCTAGTGTGCTACACTTCATTTTGGGGTGTTTAGTAAAGAGCTAAGGAGTTTATTTTCAGTACCATTGTGAATAGGGTATGGATTGTTTAATTCAGCACACTACTTTTTGCCCAGTATGTATAGAGGCTGAGAGGTTACTAGGCAACATAGAAGAAACTGATGGCTCTTGATCAGATAGCACATACACCAGAAACTATAGTTTCCTATTAGCCTGGGTCCAGAGCTAAACTTACTGCTCTAAGCAAAGAAGAAACCCAGACCTCTAAATTATCTGTTTTGGACTATGATGCTATCAACCATTCTGATCATAGTTGTTGTGGGGTAAAACCAAAGCAGCAGCTTGGGCAGGTAGGAATTCTAGGTTTTTGGAGATCTGTGAATATCTTAAGTGGTATGCTCTTGCATAAATACTGACCAAACACATGCTGATAAAGATAATTGCAAGAAGGCAGATCTCTGCACTTTCCTAGGAGAGAGGAGCAAAGCCTGGCAGTGGGAAACTGTTTTCATGAAATGGCTGTAAACGGTGGGAATTAATCCCCAAATATGTAACAGAAAGGGAGTTAGCTACAGCAAAAAAAAAAAAAAAATCATAGCAAAGGACAGTAATATTTATTCACAAAGCAATAATACCAAAATAATCTTGTCTTTTGGTTTAGCCATTACAAGATACCTTGGTTCTGATAAGTTGCTCCTGAAAAGATGGCTGAACCATTACTTCAGAATGTAGTGGCTTATAGCAATGTCCCCAAATTTATTGCTATGTTAGCCAAATATAGTTTTGATATTTTTCCTCTGTCATTCTGACCATAGCCATTCAATCTATCTCATGCTGTGCTTTACATGAGATAAGTTGTGATCCCTAAAAAACTGAACATTTATATCCTGAAGAGGCCAATTTGGATGCCACAGCTCTGATGATATTGTTACACCCACAGCTGTAGCTACCAGACCTTCCAAGACAATATCATTTCTTCGTACTTTTAATATTTGTCTTTGTTCATTTATAAAAGTTTGCCAAAATACTCACTTCATAGTTTTCCCTGAATCTTTTGCTCTCTCCTCTATAGCTGTTCAATTATCTAGAGCAGTATGATTTCCTACAAAAGGCATTAGGTTCTTTAATTGCTCTTGGAAGGAGTATCCTCTTTGATGGCAGAAAATGACTGGGCTGGATTTGGCCAGTGGCCTGCAAGAGGACCTTCAAGGAGTTTAGCAATGACAAAGGATTACCTTGGGTATTACTTGTTGACCTACATTCATTAGACCGTTGCCTGCATTTGACAGACCTTCTTTGTAATCCACAAATGAGGTGTGTTATGAATAGATTATGCTTACAGAAAACATTTTTCTAGGAATGTCCTGTTTACAATACCTATTAAGGTGACCTTGTTTGCCACAATTGAAACACTGGACATTTCAATTTTTCTTAAATCCTCTGGAAATCACCTCTCCTATACATTTATCACCATGTTCATGAGCTTCAATAATAAATATATTTCAGTTATATTCCTCCAAAAGTGCTGATCTTGCCTTTTATAGGCTAATTATCAGTTTTCAAAGGCTAGAGATACAATTATTGATTGCATAGCTTTTGATTTTGGTATCATTCTATTTCCTGCTAATATCAGTCTTCATAAGAAATTTGTGAAGTATTTTTAGAGGTTCTAAATGATGTTTGTATGTCATACAGCATTCAAATCTGCTGCTTGGCCTAAAGTCAGAATTCCACTTTAATATAGAGACTGTCTTTCTACAGAAGCATAATCTCTTTTTTTTTCAAGTATTTTATCTTTTGAGCTTTACATTTTTTATTCTACTGGTTTTTTATTCTATTATTTAATAGTCATAGCCTCTTTTCTAAACCAGGTACTTTATTGACATTGTGGATTAGGCTCTAAAGCAGCTTTAACCAATTCTATCCAATCTTTAGGCAAAAGTCTGTGGGAAAGTGACCATGAACTTAACATTTTCTTCACAAAAGGTGAATGCATAATATACGAGACTATTGCTTTCTTAAATTCCTTTAAATCTACCATTTGCACAGGATTCCACTCAAGACTTAGTGCCTCTTTTATTTGGCAATTCCTGTAAGATTATTTGATATATTGTTTGGCTGTTTGAAAACCTCACAATGTTCCTCTCTTTTATTAGAATGCAATGCTAAATTAATTTTCCATTAAATTCCTAGTCTGGTTTCAATATCTCTGTGATTTGTATAATTAAGTTTTTATAAGGCCTGTACTTAGCACTCATACTAAATAAGGTTTTTAGTGATAAGTCTAAAATGATAATGGTGATATTTATAATTGATACTATATAAATCCCATCTAAATTAGATATCCTTTCATTTAATTATTCACTTTTCAAACTGCCTAAAATATTATCATACAGAAACTTAAATTCCTCTATTGCAATTCTTTTTCCCATTTATTCCCATTTTTAAGGTAGAAAATATTCTCTCTTTATATTATTCCTCCCTGTAAGAATTCAGAATTGTCTTACCAAATTTGCCAACTCTGTTAATAAAGATGTAAGGCTTATTACTACTGTGGAGAACAGTAAAAGACTAACTGAATTTACTGGCAGCTACCTAGTTTTTCAGCAGTTCAAGGGGAGGGGGTTAAGAACAAATGCCAGAAAAGAAGGTAAAAACCTAGCCAGCTGGGCAGTAAATCCTACCATGTATAACTCCCACTTATACCAGTAGTTTTAAAGCCACAGGTACATACCTCTTTTGTGAATGCATACCCCAAACATTGGACACAAATATAGCCAGAATAACACAAACCCAAAGAGTTATTTCGGTCAAAGCAGAAGATCAGAAAAGCAAAGTAGCCAAGTCACTAAAAGATCTTAGCTCTACCAAGGCTCAGACAAACAAAGGGGTGATGATGCAATTCTATCCAACAACTTGAGACTCTACACATCAGTGAGTTCCTATCTCTTCCCCTGTATATTCCTCTCTCTGCCCCACCATATCCCTCTTATCTCTACCTCCCTAGTGCTGCATTAAAGGTGTGTGACACCCAAACACTGTAATTAAAAGTGTGAACCACTGCCACCTGGATGTATTTCTGAATCAATCTTGTATAGCCCAGGGTAGCCTTGAATTTAAGTGATCTGTCTGCTTCTGTGAACAGAATCCTGGGATTAAAAGTCTGTGCCACCACTCCCATATGGCTGACTAGTGTGGCTGCTTTGCCCTCTGAACTTCAGGCAAGTGTTATTTATTAAAACACAAATAATATGCCGCCATAGTAGGCACCTGTGGCATATGGGAACAGGACACTTAAAAGGGAAATGCGCTACAAGTACATGGTCTTTACCAAATATCAAAATGCACATTCATTAAGGAGATTGGGATGCACGTCAGTCAGTATAGCTTGAAAAGTTGAGTTCTGATATGAAACTTGTCTGGAATGTTCACTCTGAGAAATATGAGCCTGGGATAGAAAATCCCAGGAATGTACAAAAAACTTGATCTCAAATAATGTATAATCTGAGAACCAATGTCCAAAATTATCCTTTTACTTCTAAGACATATCAAGTCTTCCTCAGTCTCAAGAAAAATAACACCTCCATCTTCTGTATTATACTGATGCTTCTTATACAAGTTTGATGACATACATTCTACTCAACAAGAACTTTTAAGATGCTATATTTCTGTATTATTCCCAATAATTTTTAAAATTTTTAGG